>NC_138539.1:92227790-92550290 GCF_964234715.1 Podarcis melisellensis
GCACATTTACCCAGATATCGCAAAGTGTATGTAATGAGACCAAAATGACAAAAGACCATCTCTTCGAATCCATATGCGTAGAAAGAAGACGAATAAGCATCGAGTAGGCTTCTTTCAATTCGCATGGTGTTTTTTGGGGGTGCACCAGAATCACCTTCAACCAAAGTAAAAAGGTTTTTTGGGTTCCAGCTACATAAAAAGAAGATGATAACGCTCTGATTGGGCTCATTTCAAGTTGGTGATTTTGGGGTTAGAATGCAAATACACCCAAAAATCACAGAGTGAATGTTTGTTATCAGCCCAAATCACGCATAGGTGTTTTGGTTCGATCTCAATAGAAAGAGGACGAATGCTTGGATTGTTCTTTCGGTGTTTATTGACCCGCAAATAGCAAAGCCTAAACAAAGTAAAACAGGTTCTTTTGGGTTCCATCTGCATAGAAAGAAGAATCTTTAATTTAGCTTATTTCAAAGTCGTGTTCTTTGGTGTTAATGCACATTTACCCAGATATCGCAAAGTGTATGTAATAAGACCAAAATGACAAAAGACCATCTCTTCGAATCCATATGCGTAGAAAGAAGACGAATAAGCATCGAGTAGGCTTCTTTCAATTCGCATGGTGTTTTTTGGGGGTGCACCAGAATCACCCTCAACCAAAGTAAAAAGGTTTTTTGGGTTCCAGCTACATAAAAAGAAGAGGATAACGCTCTGATTGGGCTCATTTCAAGTTGGTGATTTTGGGGTTAGAATGCAAATACACCCAAAAATCACAGAGTGAAATGTTTGTTATCAGCCCAAATCACGCATAGGTGTTTTGGTTCGATCTCAATAGAAAGAGGACGAATGCTTGGATTGTTCTTTCGGTGTTTATTGACCCGCAAATAGCAAAGCCTAAACAAAGTAAAACAGGTTCTTTTGGGTTCCATCTGCATAGAAAGAAGAATCTTCAATTTGGCTTATTTCAAAGTCGTGTTCTTTGGTGTTAATGCACATTTACCCAGATATCGCAAAGTGTATGTAATGAGACCAAAATGACAAAAGACCATCTCTTCGAATCCATATGCGTAGAAAGAAGAAGAATAAGCATCGAGTAGGCTTCTTTCAATTCGCATGGTGTTTTTTGGGGGTGCACCAGAATCACCCTCAACCAAAGTAAAAAGGTTTTTTGGGTTCCAGCTACATAAAAAGAAGAGGATAACGCTCTGATTGGGCTCATTTCAAGTTGGTGATTTTGGGGTTAGAATGCAAATACACCCAAAAATCACAGAGTGAAATGTTTGTTATCAGCCCAAATCACGCATAGGTGTATTGGTTCGATCTCAATAGAAAGAGGACGAATGCTTGGATTGTTCTTTCGGTGTTTATTGACCCGCAAATAGCAAAGCCTAAACAAAGTAAAACAGGTTCTTTTGGGTTCCATCTGCATAGAAAGAAGAATCTTCAATTTCGCTTATTATCAGCCCCAAACAAGCATAGGTGTTTGGGTTCCATCTCAATAGAAAGAGGACAAATAAAATTGGAGTGTTCTTGCGGTCTTCATTCACCCGCAAATAGGAAAGCGAAGTGTCATAAGCCTAAACAAAGCAAAACAGGTTCTTTTGGGTTGCATCGGCATAGAAAGAAGAGTCTTGAATTTCGCTTATTTCAAAGTCGTGTTCTTTGGTGTTAATGCACATTTACCCAGATATCGCAAAGTGTATGTAATGAGACCAAAATGACAAAAGACCATCTCTTCGAATCCATATGCGTAGAAAGAAGACGAATAAGCATCGAGTAGGCTTCTTTCAATTCGCATGGTGTTTTTTGGGGGTGCACCAGAATCACCTTCAACCAAAGTAAAAAGGTTTTTTGGGTTCCAGCTAAATAAAAAGAAGATGATAACGCTCTGATTGGGCTCATTTCAAGTTGGTGATTTTGGGGTTAGAATGCAAATACACCCAAAAATCACAGAGTGAATGTTTGTTATCAGCCCAAATCACGCATAGGTGTTTTGGTTCGATCTCAATAGAAAGAGGACGAATGCTTGGATTGTTCTTTCGGTGTTTATTGACCCGCAAATAGCAAAGCCTAAACAAAGTAAAACAGGTTCTTTTGGGTTCCATCTGCATAGAAAGAAGAATCTTTAATTTAGCTTATTTCAAAGTCGTGTTCTTTGGTGTTAATGCACATTTACCCAGATATCGCAAAGTGTATGTAATAAGACCAAAATGACAAAAGACCATCTCTTCGAATCCATATGCGTAGAAAGAAGACGAATAAGCATCGAGTAGGCTTCTTTCAATTCGCATGGTGTTTTTTGGGGGTGCACCAGAATCACCCTCAACCAAAGTAAAAAGGTTTTTTGGGTTCCAGCTACATAAAAAGAAGAGGATAACGCTCTGATTGGGCTCATTTCAAGTTGGTGATTTTGGGGTTAGAATGCAAATACACCCAAAAATCACAGAGTGAAATGTTTGTTATCAGCCCAAATCACGCATAGGTGTTTTGGTTCGATCTCAATAGAAAGAGGACGAATGCTTGGATTGTTCTTTCGGTGTTTATTGACCCGCAAATAGCAAAGCCTAAACAAAGTAAAACAGGTTCTTTTGGGTTCCATCTGCATAGAAAGAAGAATCTTCAATTTGGCTTATTTCAAAGTCGTGTTCTTTGGTGTTAATGCACATTTACCCAGATATCGCAAAGTGTATGTAATAAGACCAAAATGACAAAAGACCATCTCTTCGAATCCATATGCGTAGAAAGAAGACGAATAAGCATCGAGTAGGCTTCTTTCAATTCGCATGGTGTTTTTTGGGGGTGCACCAGAATCACCCTCAACCAAAGTAAAAAGGTTTTTTGGGTTCCAGCTACATAAAAAGAAGAGGATAACGCTCTGATTGGGCTCATTTCAAGTTGGTGATTTTGGGGTTAGAATGCAAATACACCCAAAAATCACAGAGTGAAATGTTTGTTATCAGCCCAAATCACGCATAGGTGTTTTGGTTCGATCTCAATAGAAAGAGGACGAATGCTTGGATTGTTCTTTCGGTGTTTATTGACCCGCAAATAGCAAAGCCTAAACAAAGTAAAACAGGTTCTTTTGGGTTCCATCTGCATAGAAAGAAGAATCTTCAATTTGGCTTATTTCAAAGTCGTGTTCTTTGGTGTTAATGCACATTTACCCAGATATCGCAAAGTGTATGTAATAAGACCAAAATGACAAAAGACCATCTCTTCGAATCCATATGCGTAGAAAGAAGACGAATAAGCATCGAGTAGGCTTCTTTCAATTCGCATGGTGTTTTTTGGGGGTGCACCAGAATCACCCTCAACCAAAGTAAAAAGGTTTTTTGGGTTCCAGCTACATAAAAAGAAGAGGATAACGCTCTGATTGGGCTCATTTCAAGTTGGTGATTTTGGGGTTAGAATGCAAATACACCCAAAAATCACAGAGTGAAATGTTTGTTATCAGCCCAAATCACGCATAGGTGTTTTGGTTCGATCTCAATAGAAAGAGGACGAATGCTTGGATTGTTCTTTCGGTGTTTATTGACCCGCAAATAGCAAAGCCTAAACAAAGTAAAACAGGTTCTTTTGGGTTCCATCTGCATAGAAAGAAGAATCTTCAATTTGGCTTATTATCAGCCCCAAACAAGCATAGGTGTTTGGGTTCCATCCCAATAGAAAGAGGACAAATAAAATTGGAGTGTTCTTGCGGTCTTCATTCACCCGCAAATAGCAAAGCGAAGTGTCATAAGCCTAAAAAAAGCAAAACAGGTTCTTTTGGGTTCCATCTGCATAGAAAGAAGAATCTTGAATTTCGCTTATTTCAAAGTCGTGTTCTTTGGTGTTAATGCACATTTACCCAGATATCGCAAAGTGTATGTAATGAGACCAAAATGACAAAAGACCATCTCTTCGAATCCATATGCATAGAAAGAAGACGAATAAGCATCGAGTAGGCTTCTTTCAATTCGCATGGTGTTTTTTGGGGGTGCACCAGAATCACCCTCAACCAAAGTAAAAAGGTTTTTTGGGTTCCAGCTACATAAAAAGAAGAGGATAACGCTCTGATTGGGCTCATTTCAAGTTGGTGATTTTGGGGTTAGAATGCAAATACACCCAAAAATCACAGTGAAATGTTTGTTATCAGCCCAAATCACGCATAGGTGTTTTGGTTCGATCTCAATAGAAAGAGGACGAATGCTTGGATTGTTCTTTCGGTGTTTATTGACCCGCAAATAGCAAAGCGAAGTGTCATAAGCCTAAAAAAAGCAAAACAGGTTCTTTTGGGTTCCATCTGCATAGAAAGAAGAATCTTGAATTTCGCTTATTTCAAAGTCGTGTTCTTTGGTGTTAATGCACATTTACCCAGATATCGCAAAGTGTATGTAATGAGACCAAAATGACAAAAGACCATCTCTTCGAATCCATATGCGTAGAAAGAAGACGAATAAGCATCGAGTAGGCTTCTTTCAATTCGCATGGTGTTTTTTTGGGGTGCACCAGAATCACCCTCAACCAAAGTAAAAAGGTTTTTTGGGTTCCAGCTACATAAAAAGAAGAGGATAACGCTCTGATTGGGCTCATTTCAAGTTGGTTATTTTGGGGTTAGAATGCAAATACACCCAAAAATCACAGAGTGAAATGTTTGTTATCAGCCCAAATCACGCATAGGTGTTTTGGTTCGATCTCAATAGAAAGAGGACGAATGCTTGGATTGTTCTTTCGGTGTTTATTGACCCGCAAATAGCAAAGCCTAAACAAAGTAAAACAGGTTCTTTTGGGTTGCATCTGCATAGAAAGAAGAATCTTGAATTTCGCTTATTTCAAAGTCGTGTTCTTTGGTGTTAATGCACATTTACCCAGATATCGCAAACTGTATGTAATGAGACCAAAATGACAAAAGACCATCTCTTCGAATCCATATGCGTAGAAAGAAGACGAATAAGCATCGAGTAGGCTTCTTTCAATTCGCATGGTGTTTTTTGGGGGTGCACCAGAATCACCCTCAACCAAAGTAAAAAGGTTTTTTGGGTTCCAGCTACATAAAAAGAAGATGATAACGCTCTGATTGGGCTCATTTCAAGTTGGTGATTTTGGGGTTAGAATGCAAATACACCCAAAAATCACAGAGTGAAATGTTTGTTATCAGCCCAAATCACGCATAGGTGTTTTGGTTCCATCTCAATAGAAAGAGGACAAATAAAATTGGAGTGTTCTTGCGGTCTTCATTCACCCGCAAATAGCAAAGCGAAGTGTCATAAGCCTAAACAAAGCAAAACAGGTTCTTCTGGGTTCCATCTGCATAGAAAGAAGACTCTTGAATTTCGCTTATCAGCCCCAAACAAGCATAAGAGTTTTGGTTCCATCTCAATAGAAAGAGGACAAATAAAATTGGAGTGTTCTTGCGGTCTTTATTTACCCGCAAATAGCAAAACAGGTTCTTTTGGGTTGCATCTGCATAGAAAGAAGAATCTTGAATTTCGCTTATTTCAAAGTCGTGTTCTTTGGTGTTAATGCACATTTACCCAGATATCGCAAAGTGTATGTAATGAGACCAAAATGACAAAAGACCATCTCTTCATATGCGTAGAAAGAAGATGAATAAGCATCGAGTAGGCTTCTTGCAATTCGCCTGGTGTTTTTGGGGGGTGCACCAGAATCACCCTCAACCAAAGTAAAAAGGTTTTTTGGGTTCCAGCTACATAAAAAGAAGAGGATAACGCTCTGATTGGGCTCATTTCAAGTTCGTGATTTTGGGGTTAGAATGCAAATACACCCAAAAATCACAGTGAAATGTTTGTTATCAGCCCAAATCACGCATAGGTGTTTTGGTTCGATCTCAATAGAAAGAGGACGAATGCTTGGATTGTTCTTTCGGTGTTTATTGACCCGCAAATAGCAAAGCGAAGTGTCATAAGCCTAAAAAAAGCAAAACAGGTTCTTTTGGGTTCCATCTGCATAGAAAGAAGAATCTTGAATTTCGCTTATTTCAAAGTCGTGTTCTTTGGTGTTAATGCACATTTACCCAGATATCGCAAAGTGTATGTAATGAGACCAAAATGACAAAAGACCATCTCTTCGAATCCATATGCGTAGAAAGAAGACGAATAAGCATCGAGTAGGCTTCTTTCAATTCGCATGGTGTTTTTTGGGGGTGCACCAGAATCACCCTCAACCAAAGTAAAAAGGTTTTTTGGGTTCCAGCTACATAAAAAGAAGAGGATAACGCTCTGATTGGGCTCATTTCAAGTTGGTTATTTTGGGGTTAGAATGCAAATACACCCAAAAATCACAGAGTGAAATGTTTGTTATCAGCCCAAATCACGCATAGGTGTTTTGGTTCGATCTCAATAGAAAGAGGACGAATGCTTGGATTGTTCTTTCGGTGTTTATTGACCCGCAAATAGCAAAGCCTAAACAAAGTAAAACAGGTTCTTTTGGGTTGCATCTGCATAGAAAGAAGAATCTTGAATTTCGCTTATTTCAAAGTCGTGTTCTTTGGTGTTAATGCACATTTACCCAGATATCGCAAAGTGTATGTAATGAGACCAAAATGACAAAAGACCATCTCTTCGAATCCATATGCGTAGAAAGAAGACGAATAAGCATCGAGTAGGCTTCTTTCAATTCGCATGGTGTTTTTTGGGGGTGCACCAGAATCACCCTCAACCAAAGTAAAAAGGTTTTTTGGGTTCCAGCTACATAAAAAGAAGATGATAACGCTCTGATTGGGCTCATTTCAAGTTGGTGATTTTGGGGTTAGAATGCAAATACACCCAAAAATCACAGAGTGAAATGTTTGTTATCAGCCCAAATCACGCATAGGTGTTTTGGTTCCATCTCAATAGAAAGAGGACAAATAAAATTGGAGTGTTCTTGCGGTCTTCATTCACCCGCAAATAGCAAAGCGAAGTGTCATAAGCCTAAACAAAGCAAAACAGGTTCTTCTGGGTTCCATCTGCATAGAAAGAAGACTCTTGAATTTCGCTTATCAGCCCCAAACAAGCATAAGAGTTTTGGTTCCATCTCAATAGAAAGAGGACAAATAAAATTGGAGTGTTCTTGCGGTCTTTATTTACCCGCAAATAGCAAAACAGGTTCTTTTGGGTTGCATCTGCATAGAAAGAAGAATCTTGAATTTCGCTTATTTCAAAGTCGTGTTCTTTGGTGTTAATGCACATTTACCCAGATATCGCAAAGTGTATGTAATGAGACCAAAATGACAAAAGACCATCTCTTCATATGCGTAGAAAGAAGATGAATAAGCATCGAGTAGGCTTCTTTCAATTCGCCTGGTGTTTTTGGGGGGTGCACCAGAATCACCCTCAACCAAAGTAAAAAGGTTTTTTGGGTTCCAGCTACATAAAAAGAAGAGGATAACGCTCTGATTGGGCTCATTTCAAGTTGGTGATTTTGGGGTTAGAATGCAAATACACCCAAAAATCACAGTGAAATGTTTGTTATCAGCCCAAATCACGCATAGGTGTTTTGGTTCGATCTCAATAGAAAGAGGACGAATGCTTGGATTGTTCTTTCGGTGTTTATTGACCCGCAAATAGCAAAGCGAAGTGTCATAAGCCTAAAAAAAGCAAAACAGGTTCTTTTGGGTTCCATCTGCATAGAAAGAAGAATCTTGAATTTCGCTTATTTCAAAGTCGTGTTCTTTGGTGTTAATGCACATTTACCCAGATATCGCAAAGTGTATGTAATGAGACCAAAATGACAAAAGACCATCTCTTCGAATCCATATGCGTAGAAAGAAGACGAATAAGCATCGAGTAGGCTTCTTTCAATTCGCATGGTGTTTTTTTGGGGTGCACCAGAATCACCCTCAACCAAAGTAAAAAGGTTTTTTGGGTTCCAGCTACATAAAAAGAAGAGGATAACGCTCTGATTGGGCTCATTTCAAGTTGGTTATTTTGGGGTTAGAATGCAAATACACCCAAAAATCACAGAGTGAAATGTTTGTTATCAGCCCAAATCACGCATAGGTGTTTTGGTTCGATCTCAATAGAAAGAGGACGAATGCTTGGATTGTTCTTTCGGTGTTTATTGACCCGCAAATAGCAAAGCCTAAACAAAGTAAAACAGGTTCTTTTGGGTTGCATCTGCATAGAAAGAAGAATCTTGAATTTCGCTTATTTCAAAGTCGTGTTCTTTGGTGTTAATGCACATTTACCCAGATATCGCAAAGTGTATGTAATGAGACCAAAATGACAAAAGACCATCTCTTCGAATCCATATGCGTAGAAAGAAGACGAATAAGCATCGAGTAGGCTTCTTTCAATTCGCATGGTGTTTTTTGGGGGTGCACCAGAATCACCCTCAACCAAAGTAAAAAGGTTTTTTGGGTTCCAGCTACATAAAAAGAAGATGATAACGCTCTGATTGGGCTCATTTCAAGTTGGTGATTTTGGGGTTAGAATGCAAATACACCCAAAAATCACAGAGTGAAATGTTTGTTATCAGCCCAAATCACGCATAGGTGTTTTGGTTCCATCTCAATAGAAAGAGGACAAATAAAATTGGAGTGTTCTTGCGGTCTTCATTCACCCGCAAATAGCAAAGCGAAGTGTCATAAGCCTAAACAAAGCAAAACAGGTTCTTCTGGGTTCCATCTGCATAGAAAGAAGACTCTTGAATTTCGCTTATCAGCCCCAAACAAGCATAAGAGTTTTGGTTCCATCTCAATAGAAAGAGGACAAATAAAATTGGAGTGTTCTTGCGGTCTTTATTTACCCGCAAATAGCAAAACAGGTTCTTTTGGGTTGCATCTGCATAGAAAGAAGAATCTTGAATTTCGCTTATTTCAAAGTCGTGTTCTTTGGTGTTAATGCACATTTACCCAGATATCGCAAAGTGTATGTAATGAGACCAAAATGACAAAAGACCATCTCTTCATATGCGTAGAAAGAAGATGAATAAGCATCGAGTAGGCTTCTTTCAATTCGCCTGGTGTTTTTGGGGGGTGCACCAGAATCACCCTCAACCAAAGTAAAAAGGTTTTTTGGGTTCCAGCTACATAAAAAGAAGATGATAACGCTCTGATTGGGCTCATTTCAAGTTGGTGATTTTGGGGTTAGAATGCAAATACACCCAAAAATCACAGAGTGAAATGTTTGTTATCAGCCCAAATCACGCATAGGTGTTTTGGTTCGATCTCAATAGAAAGAGGACGAATGCTTGGATTGTTCTTTCGGTGTTTATTGACCCGCAAATAGCAAAGCCTAAACAAAGTAAAACAGGTTCTTTTGGGTTCCATCTGCATAGAAAGAAGAATCTTTAATTTAGCTTATTTCAAAGTCGTGTTCTTTGGTGTAAATGCACATTTACCCAGATATCGCAAAGTGTATGTAATAAGACCAAAATGACAAAAGACCATCTCTTCGAATCCATATGCGTAGACGGAAGACGAATAAGCATCGAGTAGGCTTCTTTCAATTCGCATGGTGTTTTTTGGGGGTGCACCAGAATCACCCTCAACCAAAGTAAAAAGGTTTTTTGGGTTCCAGCTACATAAAAAGAAGAGGATAACGCTCTGATTAGGCTCATTTCAAGTTGGTGATTTTGGGGTTAGAATGCAAATACACCCAAAAATCACAGAGTGAAATGTTTGTTATCAGCCCAAATCACGCATAGGTGTTTTGGTTCGATCTCAATAGAAAGAGGACGAATGCTTGGATTGTTCTTTCGGTGTTTATTGACCCGCAAATAGCAAAGCCTAAACAAAGTAAAACAGGTTCTTTTGGGTTCCATCTGCATAGAAAGAAGAATCTTCAATTTGGCTTATTTCAAAGTCGTGTTCTTTGGTGTTAATGCACATTTACCCAGATATCGCAAAGTGTATGTAATGAGACCAAAATGACAAAAGACCATCTCTTCGAATCCATATGCGTAGAAAGAAGACGAATAAGCATCGAGTAGGCTTCTTTCAATTCGCATGGTGTTTTTTGGGGGTGCACCAGAATCACCCTCAACCAAAGTAAAAAGGTTTTTTGGGTTCCAGCTACATAAAAAGAAGAGGATAACGCTCTGATTGGGCTCATTTCAAGTTGGTGATTTTGGGGTTAGAATGCAAATACACCCAAAAATCACAGAGTGAAATGTTTGTTATCAGCCCAAATCACGCATAGGTGTATTGGTTCGATCTCAATAGAAAGAGGACGAATGCTTGGATTGTTCTTTCGGTGTTTATTGACCCGCAAATAGCAAAGCCTAAACAAAGTAAAACAGGTTCTTTTGGGTTCCATCTGCATAGAAAGAAGAATCTTCAATTTGGCTTATTATCAGCCCCAAACAAGCATAGGTGTTTGGGTTCTATCTCAATAGAAAGAGGACAAATAAAATTGGAGTGTTCTTGCGGTCTTCATTCACCCGCAAATAGCAAAGCGAAGTGTCATAAGCCTAAACAAAGCAAAACAGGTTCTTTTGGGTTGCATCGGCATAGAAAGAAGAGTCTTGAATTTCGCTTATTTCAAAGTCGTGTTCTTTGGTGTTAATGCACATTTACCCAGATATCGCAAAGTGTATGTAATGAGACCAAAATGACAAAAGACCATCTCTTCGAATCCATATGCGTAGAAAGAAGACGAATAAGCATCGAGTAGGCTTCTTTCAATTCGCATGGTGTTTTTTGGGGGTGCACCAGAATCACCCTCAACCAAAGTAAAAAGGTTTTTTGGGTTCCAGCTACATAAAAAGAAGAGGATAACGCTCTGATTGGGCTCATTTCAAGTTGGTGATTTTGGGGTTAGAATGCAAATACACCCAAAAATCACAGAGTGAAATGTTTGTTATCAGCCCAAATCACGCATAGGTGTTTTGGTTCGATCTCAATAGAAAGAGGACGAATGCTTGGATTGTTCTTTCGGTGTTTATTGACCCGCAAATAGCAAAGCCTAAACAAAGTAAAACAGGTTCTTATGGGTTGCATCTGCATAGAAAGAAGAATCTTGAATTTCGCTTATTTCAAAGTCGTGTTCTTTGGTGTTAATGCACATTTACCCAGATATCGCAAACTGTATGTAATGAGACCAAAATGACAAAAGACCATCTCTTCGAATCCATATGCGTAGAAAGAAGACGAATAAGCATCGAGTAGGCTTCTTTCAATTCGCATGGTGTTTTTTGGGGGTGCACCAGAATCACCCTCAACCAAAGTAAAAAGGTTTTTTGGGTTCCAGCTACATAAAAAGAAGATGATAACGCTCTGATTGGGCTCATTTCAAGTTGGTGATTTTGGGGTTAGAATGCAAATACACCCAAAAATCACAGAGTGAAATGTTTGTTATCAGCCCAAATCACGCATAGGTGTTTTGGTTCCATCTCAATAGAAAGAGGACAAATAAAATTGGAGTGTTCTTGCGGTCTTCATTCACCCGCAAATAGCAAAGCGAAGTGTCATAAGCCTAAACAAAGCAAAACAGGTTCTTCTGGGTTCCATCTGCATAGAAAGAAGACTCTTGAATTTCGCTTATCAGCCCCAAACAAGCATAAGAGTTTTGGTTCCATCTCAATAGAAAGAGGACAAATAAAATTGGAGTGTTCTTGCGGTCTTTATTTACCCGCAAATAGCAAAACAGGTTCTTTTGGGTTGCATCTGCATAGAAAGAAGAATCTTGAATTTCGCTTATTTCAAAGTCGTGTTCTTTGGTGTTAATGCACATTTACCCAGATATCGCAAAGTGTATGTAATGAGACCAAAATGACAAAAGACCATCTCTTCATATGCGTAGAAAGAAGATGAATAAGCATCGAGTAGGCTTCTTTCAATTCGCCTGGTGTTTTTGGGGGGTGCACCAGAATCACCCTCAACCAAAGTAAAAAGGTTTTTTGGGTTCCAGCTACATAAAAAGAAGATGATAACGCTCTGATTGGGCTCATTTCAAGTTGGTGATTTTGGGGTTAGAATGCAAATACACCCAAAAATCACAGAGTGAAATGTTTGTTATCAGCCCAAATCACGCATAGGTGTTTTGGTTCGATCTCAATAGAAAGAGGACGAATGCTTGGATTGTTCTTTCGGTGTTTATTGACCCGCAAATAGCAAAGCCTAAACAAAGTAAAACAGGTTCTTTTGGGTTCCATCTGCATAGAAAGAAGAATCTTTAATTTAGCTTATTTCAAAGTCGTGTTCTTTGGTGTAAATGCACATTTACCCAGATATCGCAAAGTGTATGTAATAAGACCAAAATGACAAAAGACCATCTCTTCGAATCCATATGCGTAGAAGGAAGACGAATAAGCATCGAGTAGGCTTCTTTCAATTCGCATGGTGTTTTTTGGGGGTGCACCAGAATCACCCTCAACCAAAGTAAAAAGGTTTTTTGGGTTCCAGCTACATAAAAAGAAGAGGATAACGCTCTGATTAGGCTCATTTCAAGTTGGTGATTTTGGGGTTAGAATGCAAATACACCCAAAAATCACAGAGTGAAATGTTTGTTATCAGCCCAAATCACGCATAGGTGTTTTGGTTCGATCTCAATAGAAAGAGGACGAATGCTTGGATTGTTCTTTCGGTGTTTATTGACCCGCAAATAGCAAAGCCTAAACAAAGTAAAACAGGTTCTTTTGGGTTCCATCTGCATAGAAAGAAGAATCTTCAATTTGGCTTATTTCAAAGTCGTGTTCTTTGGTGTTAATGCACATTTACCCAGATATCGCAAAGTGTAAGTAATGAGACCAAAATGACAAAAGACCATCTCTTCGAATCCATATGCGTAGAAAGAAGACGAATAAGCATCGAGTAGGCTTCTTTCAATTCGCATGGTGTTTTTTGGGGGTGCACCAGAATCACCCTCAACCAAAGTAAAAAGGTTTTTTGGGTTCCAGCTACATAAAAAGAAGAGGATAACGCTCTGATTGGGCTCATTTCAAGTTGGTGATTTTGGGGTTAGAATGCAAATACACCCAAAAATCACAGAGTGAAATGTTTGTTATCAGCCCAAATCACGCATAGGTGTATTGGTTCGATCTCAATAGAAAGAGGACGAATGCTTGGATTGTTCTTTCGGTGTTTATTGACCCGCAAATAGCAAAGCCTAAACAAAGTAAAACAGGTTCTTTTGGGTTCCATCTGCATAGAAAGAAGAATCTTCAATTTGGCTTATTATCAGCCCCAAACAAGCATAGGTGTTTGGGTTCCATCTCAATAGAAAGAGGACAAATAAAATTGGAGTGTTCTTGCGGTCTTCATTCACCCGCAAATAGCAAAGCGAAGTGTCATAAGCCTAAACAAAGCAAAACAGGTTCTTTTGGGTTGCATCGGCATAGAAAGAAGAGTCTTGAATTTCGCTTATTTCAAAGTCGTGTTCTTTGGTGTTAATGCACATTTACCCAGATATCGCAAAGTGTATGTAATGAGACCAAAATGACAAAAGACCATCTCTTCGAATCCATATGCGTAGAAAGAAGACGAATAAGCATCGAGTAGGCTTCTTTCAATTCGCATGGTGTTTTTTGGGGGTGCACCAGAATCACCCTCAACCAAAGTAAAAAGGTTTTTTGGGTTCCAGCTACATAAAAAGAAGAGGATAACGCTCTGATTGGGCTCATTTCAAGTTGGTGATTTTGGGGTTAGAATGCAAATACACCCAAAAATCACAGAGTGAAATGTTTGTTATCAGCCCAAATCACGCATAGGTGTTTTGGTTCGATCTCAATAGAAAGAGGACGAATGCTTGGATTGTTCTTTCGGTGTTTATTGACCCGCAAATAGCAAAGCCTAAACAAAGTAAAACAGGTTCTTTTGGGTTCCATCTGCATAGAAAGAAGAATCTTTAATTTAGCTTATTTCAAAGTCGTGTTCTTTGGTGTTAATGCACATTTACCCAGATATCGCAAAGTGTATGTAATAAGACCAAAATGACAAAAGACCATCTCTTCGAATCCATATGCGTAGAAAGAAGACGAATAAGCATCGAGTAGGCTTCTTTCAATTCGCATGGTGTTTTTTGGGGGTGCACCAGAATCACCCTCAACCAAAGTAAAAAGGTTTTTTGGGTTCCAGCTACATAAAAAGAAGAGGATAACGCTCTGATTGGGCTCATTTGAAGTTGGTGATTTTGGGGTTAAAATGCAAATACACCCAAAAATCACAGAGTGAAATGTTTCTTATCAGCCCAAATCACGCATAGGTGTTTTGGTTCCATCTCAATAGAAAGAGGACGAATGCTTGGATTGTTCTTTCGGTGTTTATTGACCCGCAAATAGCAAAGCGAAGTGTCATAAGCCTAAAAAAAGCAAAACAGGTTCTTTTGGGTTCCATCTGCATAGAAAGAAGAATCTTGAATTTCGCTTATTTCAAAGTCGTGTTCTTTGGTGTTAATGCACATTTACCCAGATATCGCAAAGTGTATGTAATGAGACCAAAATGACAAAAGACCATCTCTTCGAATCCATATGCGTAGAAAGAAGACGAATAAGCATCGAGTAGGCTTCTTTCAATTCGCATGGTGTTTTTTTGGGGTGCACCAGAATCACCCTCAACCAAAGTAAAAAGGTTTTTTGGGTTCCAGCTACATAAAAAGAAGAGGATAACGCTCTGATTGGGCTCATTTCAAGTTGGTTATTTTGGGGTTAGAATGCAAATACACCCAAAAATCACAGAGTGAAATGTTTGTTATCAGCCCAAATCACGCATAGGTGTTTTGGTTCGATCTCAATAGAAAGAGGACGAATGCTTGGATTGTTCTTTCGGTGTTTATTGACCCGCAAATAGCAAAGCCTAAACAAAGTAAAACAGGTTCTTTTGGGTTGCATCTGCATAGAAAGAAGAATCTTGAATTTCGCTTATTTCAAAGTCGTGTTCTTTGGTGTTAATGCACATTTACCCAGATATCGCAAAGTGTATGTAATGAGACCAAAATGACAAAAGACCATCTCTTCGAATCCATATGCGTAGAAAGAAGACGAATAAGCATCGAGTAGGCTTCTTTCAATTCGCATGGTGTTTTTTGGGGGTGCACCAGAATCACCCTCAACCAAAGTAAAAAGGTTTTTTGGGTTCCAGCTACATAAAAAGAAGATGATAACGCTCTGATTGGGCTCATTTCAAGTTGGTGATTTTGGGGTTAGAATGCAAATACACCCAAAAATCACAGAGTGAAATGTTTGTTATCAGCCCAAATCACGCATAGGTGTTTTGGTTCCATCTCAATAGAAAGAGGACAAATAAAATTGGAGTGTTCTTGCGGTCTTCATTCACCCGCAAATAGCAAAGCGAAGTGTCATAAGCCTAAAAAAAGCAAAACAGGTTCTTTTGGGTTCCATCTGCATAGAAAGAAGAATCTTGAATTTCGCTTATTATTAGCCCCAAACAAGCATAAGTGTTTTGGTTCCATCTCAATAGAAAGAGGAGACAGAGAGCGAGGGGGAAGGATCCCAGGGCAACGAGGAAGAGGACGACAACGACCCGAGGTTGTCCATGAGTCCTTCCAGTGAATCGGAGGATTCCCAAAAGGGAGCCCCCCTGGTCAGGCCAAGGGGAGCCAGAGGGGGAAGTAGTCAGGAGCAGGGCAGCGGCGGGGGAACCCCCAGTGGGAGTTGGAGATCGGGACCGGCTTCTCCGCCGGAACGGAGTGAAGGGGGTGGAGCTACCAGTGTGTCAGACGGAGCAGAGCAGGAAGCAGAGAGGGGAAGGAGATCGGGGCAAGACGGACGGAAGGGGCGGAGAGTAGTACCGGGAGCAGTGTAACTGTCGAAAGGAAAGTCAGAAGCAACGTACGGGCGCCAAGTTCAAATGTGGAGGCGCGCGGAAGTGAGGAGACCCCGGAGGAGGGGCCTGGTCCCAAAGCACGAAGGAGGGGGGAGCAGGCGTCAGAGGATTCAGCCTCTGGGGAATCCCGGAGGGAGGGAACCCAGGGGGGCAGAAAGACCCTGCGGAAAAGGAAGGAGAGGAAGAGGTGGTCCAGCACAAGCCTCTTAAACTGGTGTAGAGGCGGGACTGATTCAGAGGGGACTTCAGCAGTCTAAGCCTAACAGACGTAGGGCCACGGACCTCGGATGTGAAGCTGACAATGTTTTCCAATAAAAGCTTCTGTACATAAGCTGGACTGGACTTTAGTCTCTTGTGAGCTGGGACCTTGGGTGGCCTTGACAGTAAGTCCCCTCTCAAAAGAACGCAAAAATTTTTTTGCAAAGCTCACAAAGGGTGGCATCCATGAGTGCGGAGGAACAGCTGACAGCACTGCGGAACACAGTTACCGAGCTCACCGCTGCGGTCGTTGCATCTCAGAAGAAGAGTGACGAAGCGGAAAAGCGCTGCCAGGATCTGCAAATCAGGTGGGAGCGTGCATGCAGAGAAGGGTTCCCAGGGTCCAGATCGGAGGGAATTGGACTTGGAAGACGGGGGGGGGGGCAGTTTAGTTATCCACTTCGATGGGAACCTGAAGCACTACCCAAGTTTCAGAGCAGACGTCTTATATGCACTGCATTTGCTTCGTAATGACTTTAAAGATGAAGAGGAGAAAGTGGGATTTATTGTGTCTCATTTGCATGGGGACGCTAGAGCGTGGCTGCGCAATTTGTGGCGCGAAGATGGCCCTGCCCGCCACGATTCTGATGAATTTATTAAAGCGATGGACGCTTGTTTCCAGTCAACCGTGGATATTGATGTTGCGCGCAGAGAAATGCACGGACTCCGGCAAGGCAAAGCCACTGTGCGTCAGTATCATTCCCGATTTTTTGCATTGCTGACTGTATTAGGCTGGGAAAAGGACTGCAAACCAGTGAAAGATTTGTTCTGGGAGGGTCTCAGCGGCCCCATAAAAGATGAATTAGCCAGGGGGGACAGACCTCAGACCCTGGCAGACGTAGTGCAGAGGGCTCTTACGATTGGGGTGAGACACGAAGAACGTCCTTGGCACCGTGAAGAAGGACGCCAGGTGCGTGCACCAGCGAGGGCACCTCCTTTTATCCCCAGGGAGTTCAGCCAGGCACATCCCTCGCCTCTGGTGAGGCAGGGGGAGGAACCGATGGAGATTGGTGGCGCTAGGGCTCAGACAGCAGCCAGAGCCCCAACATCCGGTGCAGTAAAGGCGAAGCCTCCTAGAGGGAACAGGAAATGTTACATCTGTGACAGTGCACAGCACATGGCAAAAGAGTGCCCCCAGAGGCTCCAGAAGCACACTGCAGCTTTAGCAACAGTGGCAGCAGAAGTGCTGCACGAAGAGCAACCTCAGGGAAACGACAGTGCCTGGCTGGAAGCAGAAATGCTGGGGCTCGGCCAGGCGAGTCTGTAGAGCAGTCCCCAGCGCTTTTGCAACACACAGACCCTTTACCACCCAAGCCAGCGGTGCAGCTCACTGCAACACTCCAGTTGCCGAATGGAACCACCCTGGAAGTCCCCATCACAATCGACTCTGGCAGCAACGCGGACTTTGTGGGGGTGCAATTCGTCAAGCAGCATCGCATAGCGCTTCTGCCCGCGACAACGCCCCTGAACGTAGTCACGGTTGATGGCAGGAAATTGCTAGGAGGGCAAGTTGTACAACAGACGCCTCCCATGGTGATGCGGATTGGAGATCATCGAGAAGTCATTAGCTTCAATGTCACCCACCTGTCAGACACGCCTATAATATTAGGCATGAGTTGGCTGGAGAGACACAGTCCTGCTGTAGCGTGGTACCAACGGCAGATCACCTTTTGCTCATCGTACTGTGCTCAACATTGCATCCAGTCCAGCCAAGAGGAAGGGGCTGAGCAGCAGCTGCAAATCGGCATGGTGCAGGCAGTACCTCGCAAGTACGAAGGATTCTTGGAGGTTTTCTGCGAGAAGGAAGCTGACCAGTTGCCACCCCACAGGCCTTACGACTGTGCAATCGACCTGTTGCCGGGGGCGCAGCTGCCGACTGCAAAGCTGTATTCCATGTCTGAAGACGAGATGCAAGAACTCAGAGAGTTCATAGAGCATAATTTGAAGCGCGGATTCATCCGGGAATCCAAAGCAGTGGGGGGCAGTCCTGTGTTTTTTGTGAAGAAGAAAGACACGCCCCAGAAAAGGCTCATTGTGGACTACCGGGCCATAAACTCGATGACCAAGCCCAAGGCCTTTCCCACGCCCAAGATTGACGACCTCCTAGCAACCGTGCGGAAGGGGAAGATCTTCACCAAGTTGGATCTGCGTGGAGCGTACAACCTCATACGTATCCGGGAGGGCGATGAGTGGAAGACGGCCATGTTCACGCCTCTGGGCACGTATGAATACAGAGTTATGCCGTTTGGTCTCCAAAATGGATCTCACGTCTTCCAAGCCTTTATGCATCACGTGCTGGCGGGACTCCTCTACAAGAAGTGTGTGTGTTTCCTCGACGACATCCTGATCTTCTCGGAATCGCCGGAAGCTCATGAGAGAGACGTAAAGGAGGTCCTGCAGAGACTACGGGAACACAGGCTCTACGCCAAGTTGGAGAAGTGCCAGTTTGATGTGACGGAGGTGGATTTCCTCGGCTACAAGCTGTCCGACAAGGGGCTGGCCATGGACAGCGTCAAGGTCCACGCGGTGTTGGACTGGAAGAGCCCACGCAATCGGAAGGAAGTCCAGAGATTCGTTGGGTTCGCCAATTTCTACCGCAAGTTCATCAGAGGTTTCGCAAAGGAGATGGCAGCAATCACGGACACTCTCAGTTCCAAGAAGAAGAAGTTCGCTTGGACGGAACAGGCGGAGCGCTTTTTTCGGAAGCTTAAAAGCCTCTTCGCCTCTGAGGAGCAGCTGTTGCACGTGAATCCCGGCAGGCCCATGCGAGTCGAAACTGACGCTTCAGACAGAGCGGTTGGAGCCGTCCTTCTGCAAGAAGATCCGCAAGGGAACTGGAGACCCGGTGCCTTTTACTCCCGGAAGCTCAGCAAGGCGGAGCAAAACTACACTATATGGGACAGGGAGCTGTTGGCCATTCACACAGCTTTCAAAGCGTGGCGACACTTCCTCATAGGAGCCAAGCACACCGTGCAGGTCCGCACGGACCACAAAAACTTAGAGTATTGGCGCACGGCAAAGCTCCAGAGCCAAAGGCACATGCGCTGGGCGGAATTCTTCGCGGATTTCGACTTCAGGATAGAATACATCCCGGGGGATTCCAACGTTATAGCCGATGCGCTCTCCAGGAAACCGCAATATCTCGAGGAAGCGGCACCAGTAGCAGCCAAGCACATTTTCGCACCGCAGGCGTGGGCGTGCGCTGCCATCGCAGTCGACCTGGACGCGGTGCGACGCGCGTTGCAAATGGATCAGTTTGCACAATCCAAGATGGAGGAGCTGCGCAGGGGTTCACAGAGAGATGATGAGTCCCAGTTACGCGACGGGCTGTTAACTCGCAAAGGTGCCCTCTACGTACCAGGCGACGAGCTCTGCGCAAGGGTTCTGCAGCAGTTGCACGACGCCCCCAGTGCGGGCCACTTCGGCAAGGAGAAGACAATGGAGCTGGTGGCCAGGGACTTTTGGTGGCCCCAGATGCGGGGAGAGGTAGCGGATTACGTCGCCAGGTGTGACACCTGTCAGAGGTCCAAGTCAGTACACCAGAAGCCAGCGGGACTACTGGAACCGCTGGAGACGCCACAGCAACCGTGGGAGAGGGTAGCACTGGACTTTGTTACTGATCTGCCCAGCTCCAGAGGCAAGACGGCGGTACTGGTGGTTGTGGACCTGTTCACCAACATGGCGCACTTCATTCCTTGCGCGAAGGTGGCGACGGCGGAACAAACCGCCAAACTCTTCGTCGACCACGTGTTTAGAGTGCATGGGCTGCTGCAGTCCATCCTGTCCGACAGGGGGCGCCAGTTTGTTTCCAATTTTTGGCAGAAGCTTCTAGGTATCCTGCACGTCAAGATCAACCTAGCGTCGGCGAGACATCCACAGACCAACGGCCAAGCAGAGAGGGTCAACGCGATCATGCAGCAGTACCTGAGATGTTACACCAATCAGCGACCCGCAGCTTGGGTGGACTACCTGCCGATGGCTGAGTTTGCCTACAACAACACGAAGCACGCGTCGACAGGGGTGACGCCGTTCTTCGAGAACAATGGCCGTCATCCCAGAACCTTCCCGGGGGTCGTAGCAACGGGAGAGGGGGTGCCGCAAGAGGCCGACCAGTTCGCAGCAGAACTGCAAGAGGTGCACGAGGAGCTGCGGAGACATTTGGAGCTAGCCAAACAAGCATATAAGGTGCAGGCGGACAAACACAGGAGGGCGGGAGAAGACATCCAGGTGGGGGGACTGGGTATGGTTAGCGGCCCAAGCGATGCCAGCCAAGTCGTTGGCTAAGAAGAAGCTAGGACACAGGCAGCTAGGGCCATACCAAGTTGAGGCTAGGATCAATCCTGTAGCGTTTCGACTGGCCCTCCCCGAAGGCTCCAGAGTGCACCCGGTCTTTCATAGGTCGGTGCTCACTCCCTACAAGGCCCCGCACAGGTTTCAGGAGTCAGAAACGGTACCAGACCCACGCAGAGAGTCACCCAAGAGGGAGGGGTCACCTAGGGCCGAACCACTCAACGAGGTCACAGAGATCCTGGACTCGAGATGGGGGGCAGAGGGAGTAGAATACTTTCTCGCCAGAGAGGGTACCCCAGCCAGTGCCAACAGTTGGGTGCCGGACTACGCTTTAGACGAATCTCTTCTAAAAGACGAGTTCCATGCCCTTTTCCCACATAGACCCATGCCAGCCGAGTACTTTGATGACTGGCTCTTTACGCCCACATTTTCAGACAGCACTTTCCGGGGCTTTTCTTCCGCCGAGGAGGGAACGCCAGAATCAAGCCCGCCCAGGGGATCGTGCTCGGGGGTGGAAACGGAACCCTCTTATTGGTGGGAAGAGCAACCAGAGGAGGACTGGCGCAAGAGATGGATGGCGGGGCCTTGGCAGACAGCACCAGACGAAGTAACAATGGAAGAGGAAACTGAGAACACTTTGGGTGACGAACCCGAATTCGAACACACATACACCGAGCTGCTAGCAGAGGACATTGAAGTAGACGACCTGTATCCTGCATCTACCTCCGAAGAGCCGCAGCTCCCACAACCTGCGCCCGACGGGCGGGAGGGGGGAAGGGGGGGCTTCGAGGGGGGGTTGGATGTCAGGGGTTCAGGGAGAGAGGCGCAGATGAGGGAGGAGACAGAGAGCGAGGGGGAAGGATCCCAGGGCGACGAGGAAGAGGATGACAACGACCCGAGGTTGTCCATGAGTCCTTCCAGTGAATCGGAGGATTCCCAAAAGGGAGCCCCCCTGGTCAGGCCAAGGGGAGCCAGAGGGGGAAGTAGTCAGGAGCAGGGCAGCGGCGGGGGAACCCCCAGTGGGAGTTGGAGATCGGGACCGGCTTCTCCGCCGGAACGGAGTGAAGGGGGTGGAGCTACCAGTGTGTCAGACAGAGCAGAGCAGGAAGCAGAGAGGGGAAGGAGATCGGGGCAAGACGTCCTGCCGGAAGGGGCGGAGAGTAGTACCAGGAGCAGTGTAACTGTTGAAAGGAAAGTCAGAAGCAACGTACGGGCGCCAAGTTCAAATGTGGAGGCGCGCGGAAGTGAGGAGAGCCCGGAGGAGGGGCCTGGTCCCAAAGCACGAAGGAGGGGGGAGCAGGCGTCAGAGGATTCAGCCTCTGGGGAATCCCGGAGGGAGGGAACCCAGGGGGGCAGAAAGACCCTGCAGAAAAGGAAGGAGAGGAAGAGGTGGTCCAGCACAAGCCTCTTAAACTGGTGTAGAGGTGGGACTGATTCAGAGGGGACTTCAGCGGTCTAAGCCTAACAGACGTAGGGCCACGGACCTTGGATGTAAAGCTGACAATGTTCTTCAATAAAAGCTTCTGTACATAAGCTGGACTGGACTTTGGTC
The DNA here is from genome assembly GCF_964234715.1 of Podarcis melisellensis. Classification (NCBI taxonomy): domain Eukaryota; kingdom Metazoa; phylum Chordata; class Lepidosauria; order Squamata; family Lacertidae; genus Podarcis; species Podarcis melisellensis. The sequence continues at coordinate 92,249,591 of NC_138539.1, forward strand.
TCTTGTGAGCTGGGACCTCGGGTGGCCTTGACACATACACTTTGCGATATCTGGGTAAATGTGCATTAACTCCAAAGAACACGACTTTGAAATAAGCGAAATTCAAGATTCTTCTTTCTATGCAGATGGAACCCAAAAGAACCTGTTTTACTTTGTTTAGGCTTTGCTATTTGCGGGTCAATAAACACCGAAAGAACAATCCAAGCTTATTCATCCTCTTTCTATTGAGATCGAACCAAAACACCTATGCGTGATTTGGGCTGATACCAAACATTTCACTGTGATTTTTGGGTGTATTTGCATTCTAACCCCAAAATCACCAACTTGAAATAAGCCCAATCAGAGCGTTATCCTCTTCTTTTTATGTAGCTGGAACCCAAAAAACCTTTTTACTTTGGTTGAGGGTGATTCTGGTGCACCCCCAAAAAACACCATGTGAATTGAAAGAAGCCTACTTGATGCTTATTCGTCTTCTTTCTACGCATATGGATTCGAAGAGATGGTCTTTTGTCATTTTGGTCTCATTACATACACATTGCGATATCTGGGTAAATGTGCATTAATACCAAAGAACACGTTTTTGAAATAAGCGAAATTCAAGATTCTTCTTTCTATGCAGATGCAACCCAAAAGAACCTGTTTTGCTTTGTTTAGGCTTATGACACTTCGCTTTGCTATTTGCGGGTGAATGAAGACCGCAAGAACACTCCAATTTTATTTGTCCTCTTTCTATTGAGATGGAACCAAAACACCTATGCTTGTTTGGGGCTGATAATAAGCGAAATTCAAGATTCTTCTTTCTATGCAGATGGAACCCAAAAGAACCTGTTTTACTTTGTTTAGGCTTTGCTATTTGTGGGTGAATGAACACCGAAAGAACACTCCAATTTTATTTGTCCTCTTTCTATTGAGACCGAACCAAAACACCTAAGCGTGATTTGGGCTGATAACAAACATTTCACTCTGTGATTTTTGGGTGTATGTGCATTCTAACCCCAAAATCACCAATTTGAAATAAGCCCAATCAGAGCGTTATCATCTTCTTTTTATGTAGCTGGAACCCAAAAAACCTTTTTACTTTGGTTGAGGGTGATTCTGGTGCACCCCCAGAAAACACCATGCGAATTGAAAGAAGCCTACTCGATGCTTATTCGTCTTCTTTCTACGCATATGGATTCGAAGAGATGGTCTTTTGTCATTTTGGTCTCATTACATACACTTTGCGATATCTGGGTAAATGTGCATTAACACCAAAGAACACGACTTTGAAATAACCGAAATTCAAGATTCTTCTTTCTATGCAGATGCAACCCAAAAGAACCTGTTTTACTTTGTTTAGGCTTTGCTATTTGCGGGTCAATAAATACCGAAAGAACAATCCAAGCTTATTCGTCCTCTTTCTATTGAGATCGAACCAAAACACCTATGCGGGATGTCAGGGGCTCAGGAGCAGAGGCACAGGAAAGGGAGGAAATGGAGAGCGAAGGGGAGGAATCCGAAGGGAATGTAAGCGATGACAGTGGTCCGAGGTCTCTGAGTCTGTCCAGCGAATCGGAAGACTCACAGAAAGGGGCTCCCATGGTCAGAGCAAGGGGGACACCCCAGGACCAGAGGGGACTCAGAGAGCAGCAGCTGTAAATCGGGACCAACTTCCCCACCAAAGAGCAGTAGGGAGGAGGAGTCCCAGGCATCGGGATCAGGCTGCTCACCGCCAGCGGGAGGAAATGAGTCAGGATTGACCACGCCTCCATCGGAGAGCGAGGAAACGGTCGAGAGGAAAGTTGGAAGCTGGGCGCGCGTGCCAAGTTCAAATGTACAGGCAAGCGGCACAGTGGGTAGCCCGGGTAGGGAGCCAGGTCCTAAAGCCCGCCGAAAGGAGGGGCAGGAGTCAGGGGGGTCAGCGTCAGAAGAGTCCCGGAAGGAGGAGACACCGGGGGGCAGAAGGACCCAGAGGAGAAAGGAGCAGCGGAAAAGGTGGAGTAAGGCTAGGGTCTTAAACTGGTGTACAGGGGCTGGAGACTCAGACGAGGCTTCGCCGATCTAACGTCTAGACGTAGGGCTGCATGCTGCGGCTGGTAAATGGAAACTGAACCTCAATAAAGACTTTGACACATTACTACCGGCTAGCGTTGGTCCTCTGTGAGCTGGGACCTGGAGGCAGCCCTGACACGTTATTTGGGCTGATACCAAACATTTCACTCTTTGTTTTCTGGGTGTATGTGCATTCTAACCCCAAAATCACCAATTTGAAATAAGCCCAATCAGAGCGTTATCCTCTTCTTTTTATGTAACTGAAACCCAAAAAACCTTTTTACTTTGGTTGAGGGTGATTCTGGTGCACCCCCCAAAAACACCATGCGAATTGAAAGAAGCCTACTCGATGCTTATTCGTCTTCTTTCTACGCATATGGATGCGAAGAGACGGTCTTTTGTCATTTTGGTCTCATTACATACAGTTTGCGAGATCTGGGTAAATGTGCATTAACACCAAAGAACACGTTTTTGAAATAAGCGAAATTCAAGATTCTTCTTTCTATGCAGATGCAACCCAAAAGAACCTGTTTTGCTTTTTTAAGGCTTATGACACTTCGCTTTGCTATTTGCGGGTGAATGAAGACCGCAAGAACACTCCAAATTTATTTGTCCTCTTTCTATTGAGATGGAACCAAAACACCTATGCTTGTTTGGGGCTGATAATAAGCGAAATTCAAGATTCTTCTTTCTATGCAGATGGAACCCAAAAGAACCTGTTTTACTTTGTTTAGGCTTTGCTATTTGCGGGTGAATGAACACCAAAAGAACAATCCAAGCTTATTCGTCCTCTTTCTATTGAGATCGAACCAAAACACCTATGCTTGTTTGGGGCTGATAACAAACATTTCACTCTGTGATTTTTGGGTGTATGTGCATTCTAACCCCAAAATCACCAATTTGAAATAAGCCCTATCAGAGCGTTATCATCTGCTTTTTATGTAGCTGGAACCCAAAAAACCTTTTTACTTTGGGGGGACTTCCGGTCGGCGCCAGCGTTAATGGCGGTCCTTGCTTCGAGCTCCGAAGCAGGACTGCTCTGTGAGTTCGGGTCTGACCCGCTACGGCGAGCGGGGGACCCCTAAAATCACAGGCGCTGAAGCCTGTGAGCAAGGAGATTCGGTGGGCACCTTTGCGCCCCCCGGTATCGCGAAAGAGCCTTTTTAAAGGCTCCGGAGCGGCAGCGGGTGTGAGCGCAGTGCCGAGGATCGCAACCCAGCCCACGGAGCGAAGCCGCGTCGCCATTGACGGAGAGCGCCGATTCCTTCCTGAAACTACCGATTGGCAATAATACCCGTGAGTAAGACCGACAAATAAAGTGAACGGGACTTTAAAATTTAAGAAGATTAGGCTGAAAACGGGTCAGGCAAAAATTAAGGAAGTCAGCCTCCCGGAACTACATGTTTGATTGAGCAACGAAAGGAGTAAGCTGCATTTAAAGGGAACGTATTTATCTTTCTCAACTTCGTTAACCTGACATCGAAAGAGGACCTCCCCCCTGGAGAGTGGGAGAGGGGGGGAAGAAAAATTGACTTAATTTTGTTTGTTTGAAGAAAGGAGTTTGGAAACGGGAATTTTCCGCTGTCAACACCTCTGGCCAGGCTGCCGGGGCAGTGAGCGCCTGGGAGTGAACTGTCAAACTAGATGACGGATACAAAGTAAGATTTATCTGAAACAAAATAACGGGACTTTAGTGGACAGGAACTGTAACATTTTAAATTGCAACAAAGTAGGGTCTTTACTTGGACTTTCACTTTTGGAACTTGGTATGGCTACTTCTCTCCCTGTTTCTTTGTTCCTGTACTGGATATAATGTACTCCCTCTAGAGGTCTAAAAGAGAGACTGTTGTTGTACTGAGGCAGAAACAGTGGGATTTTCCACTTGCAACTGTTCCTGTGGGAACGACCTTGAGATATGAGCGGTCCACTGGATGAAATATCAACAAGATCCAAAGCAAAGCAGGCTCAGGCTCAAAAGAAAAGAGGCTCCTTGTCAGGAGCATCAGCTGCACAGGAAAGAACAACAACAGTATCAATGGATTCTATGACACAGGCTTTACTCAGGATAAATGAATCTTTAGAAGCACTTACCAAGCAATCTACAGAGAACTCTAAGAAACTGACAGAATTGACAACAAGACTGGATTTGAACACAACGACAATATTGTCTAATGCAGATTCTATAAATCGTTTAATTCAGGAAAGTACATGTCAGGGGTTCAGAAGGAGAGACACAGGAGGGGGAGCAAATGGAGAGTGAGGAGGAAAAGGACGAAGGGGGTGCAGGCAGTGACAGTTACCAGAGTCGTGACTCAAGCCTCTCTAGCGAATCGGAGGACTCACAGAAGGGAGCACCGGTGGCCAGAGCGAGGGAGGTTCCAGGGGAGAAACCTCAGGAGGGAGGGGCCAGCGGGGAGTCCCTGAGCAGCAGCTGGAAATCGGGACCAGCTTCCCCACCTGAGCGCAGTGGGGAGGGGGAGTCCCAGGAGTCGGGACCAGTGTTCTTGCCACCGGCGGGAGGAGAGGAGGCAGGGTTGGCCACGCCCACATCCGGAAGCGGGGAAACGGTCAGAAGGAAGGTTACCGGCTGGGCGCGCGCGCCAAGTTCAAATGTACAGGCGAGCGGCACAGCAGGGAGTCCGGACAGGGAGCCAGGTCCTAAAGCCCGCCGGAAGGAAGGGTGGAGCTCAGGGGGGTCAGCGTCAGAGGAATCGAGGAAAGAGATAACCCCTGAGGGCAGAAGGACCCAGCGTAGGAAGGAGCAGCGTAGGAGGTGGAGCAAAGCGAGAATCTTAAAGTGGTGTGGCTTTAGCAGCGAGTCAGAGGGGACTTAGCCGATCTAGCGTCAAGACGTGGGGTCTGCGCGCCCAGAGCTTGGAAATGGAAACTAAACTTCAATAAAGACTTTTGTACATAAGATCCACTGGGCGTTGGTCCTCTGTGAGCTGGGACCTAGCGGCAGTCCCTGACAGTAAGTCCCCTCATCAATTCCACCAATCTTGTTTTTTTTTTTTTATAAAAATTTTTTATTCATTTTAAACAGTATAGAAAACAGAATCGACAACAAAATAGAAAAAGAAAAGAAAAAACATACAAACAAACGTACATGACTTCCCCAAACCTTCCCATCACTGCACCCTTATTTTTTAAATTAGCTTTAAGCAATCCTTCTTTCAATTTTAAAAAAAACAACTTCCTTTAAATTTTCTTAAGTTTAGATTTTAACAGCTATAAATTCTCTAATTTCATAGCCCTTGACATCTTCTCATTCCAAAATTTTACAAAAATTTTTAAGATACACTTTAAATTTTTTCCAGTCCTCTTCCACCGTCTCTCTCCTCTGGTCGCGGATTCTGCCGGTCATCTCTGCTAGTCCCATATATTCAATCACCTTGATCTGCCATTCTTCCAGAGTAGGTAGCTCTTGAGTCTTCCAATACTTTGCTAGAAGAATTCTTGCTGCCGTGGTTGCATACATGAAAAAAGTTCTATCTTTCTTTGGAATCGTTTGATCGACCATGCCCAGGAGAAAGGCCTCCGGCTTCTTTGCAAATGTCCACTTTAGGACCTTCTTAATTTCATTATAGATCATTTCCCAGTAGGCCTTAATTCTTGGACAGGTCCACCAAAGATGATAAAAGGTTCCTTCACATTCATTACACTTCCAGCACTTGTTGTTGGGCAGATGATATATCTTTGCAAGCTTGACTGGGGTCATGTACCACCTATAGATCATTTTCATTATGTTCTCTTTTAAGGCACTACATGCCGTAAATTTAATGCCTGTGGTCCATAACTGTTCCCAGTCTGCAAACATAATATCATGTCCGATATCCTGTGCCCACTTAATCATTGCTGACTTTACTGTTTCATCTTGAGTGTTCCATTTCAGCAACAAATTATACATTTTAGACAAATTCTTAGTATTGGATTCCAATAGCTCTGTTTCTAACTTTGACCTCTCCTTCTGAAATCCTAGTCTCCTGTCTTGCTTAAATGTCTCATTAATCTGATGATAATGTAACCAGTCTCGAACTTTAGATTTTAGTTTCTCAAAGCTCTGTAATTTAGGCTTTTCACCATCGTATTCTATAATTTCATAATATTTTGGCCAATCTGATTCCATATTAAGTTTTTTTACCGCCTTGGCTTCCATGGGTGACAACCACCTGGGGGTTTTATTTTCCAACAAATCCTTATAACGAATCCACACATTATATAATGCTTTTCTGACAATGTGGTTTTTAAAGCCTCTATGAACCTTTACCTTGTCATACCACAAATATGCATGCCAGCCGAAGTTGTTATCATATCCCTCCAAATCCAAGACATCTGTATTTTCAAGAAGTAGCCATTGTTTCAGCCAGCAAAATGCTGCTGCCTCATAGTAAAGTCTTAAGTCCGGCAGAGCAAAGCCCCCTCTATCCTTTGAATCAGTTAAAATCTTAAATTTTATTCTGGGTTTTTTGCCCTGCCAGACAAATTTAGATATATCTTTCTGCCACTTCTTGAAACAGTCCATCTTATCCAAAATTTGTAGTGTCTGGAACAAAAACAACAATCTCGGCAATACGTTCATCTTAATAACAGCAATTCGGCCTAACAAGGAGAGTCTTAGTCTAGACCAAATGTCAAGATCTTTCTTCACTTCCAACCAACATCTCTCATAATTGTCCTTAAACAGATTCATATTCTTAGATGTTAAATTCACCCCCAGATATTTCACTTTTTTTGTTATTTCCAAACCCGTTTCCCTTTGGAAGCTATCTTTTTCCTCCATTGTTAAATTTTTTCCCAACACCTTTGTCTTCTGTTTGTTTAATTTAAAACCTGCCACTTGACCAAATTTTTCAATAAGTTCCAATACCCTTTTTGTACTGGCTTCTGGTTTTTGCAAAGTCAAAACTAAGTCATCTGCAAATGCTCTTAACTTATAATGTTTAGCTCCGAGCTGTATCCCTTCCACCCGCTGGTCTCTTCTAATCATGTTTAACAGTACCTCCAGGACCGATATAAACAATAGGGGGGATATTGGGCATCCCTGTCGTGTCCCTTTTTCTATCGGGATCTCATCCATCACCATACCATTCACAATTAATTTAGCTTTTTGCTCAGAGTATATTGCACCTATACCATTTTCAAATTTTTGGCCTACCCCCATCCCTTGCAGATTCTTCTTCATAAAGCTCCAACTAACGTTGTCAAAGGCTTTCTCCGCGTCCACAAAGATCAAAACTGCTTTTCTGTTTATGTTCGTCTCTAAAAGCTCCAAAATGTCTATAATGTTCCTCACATTGTCTGACATATGTCTCCCTGGGAGAAAGCCTGTTTGGTCTTTATGAATCTCTTCCAATAACACTTTTTTCAATCTTTTTGCTAAAATGTCTGCAAAGATTTTATAATCCACATTTAAAAGTGAGATAGGGCGGTAGTTCTTAACTTGGTGCTTCTCAGTTTCTGTTTTCGGTATGAGTGAGATAAATGCTTGCTTCCACGATTCAGGAGCCTTTTCCCCCTCCATGATTTGATTACACACTTCTTTCAATGGTTGTATTAGCCATTCCTTAAGTGCTTTATAATACCTCGCGGTCAATCCATCTGGTCCTGGTGATTTCCCCAATTGCATACCCTGAATGGCACCCTCTATTTCTTGGTCTGTAATTTTCTCATTCAAAATCCTTTTATTATTTTCACTAATCTTTGAAAGTCCGTATTTTTTAATAAAATCTTCTATCTCTTGTTCATTCTTTGGCCCTTGTGCATATAATTTCTTAAAAAAACTTTGAAAACAATTACTGATCTCATTTGGTTTACTGATAAGTTTCCCCTCTACCTCGAGGGATGTTACCGTGTTCAGCTTTTGCCTCTTTTTCAATTGCCATGACAGCAGTTTCCCACATTTATCTGCTGACTCAAAAGTCTTTTGCCTCATTTGTTTTATTTTCCATTCTATTTCTTGATTTATCAGTTCCATATACTGGGTTTGTTGGTACTTTATTTCTCTTAAAATCTCTTGAGACTTGGGTTTAGATCTCAATTTCTTTTCTCCTTCTTTCATCTGTTCCCAAATTTTTTCTTTTCTCTCATTCTGTTTTTTCCTTTTTATAGAATTTTGTTGGATTAGGAAACCACGCATCACGGCCTTGCTAGCATCCCACACTATTCTTCTTTCCACATCTGATCTTAAATTCACCTCGAAGTAGTCTTTCAATGTCTTTTGGGCCTTTTTGTAGATAGCATCATCTCCAAATAGGGTGTCATTCATTCTCCATCTGAAGTTTCCAGCTGTTGTCAGTTTCATGTCCATCCTTATTGCGTTATGGTCGGAGCAGGTTTTTGGGCAGATTTCTGTCTTTTTAACCCTTGGTGCCAGATTGCTAGAAATCCAAATTTGGTCAATCCTGGTCCAGGTCATCTTTGCTTCAGAGAAGAAGGTCCCCTCTCTTTCCAGGGGGTTCCTTGTTCTCCAAATATCAATCAAGTCCATGGTATCAGTCAGCTCGAAAAAGGTCTTTGGTAGTCTCCCATCTTTAGAAATTGTTTGTCTTTGCGCTTTGTCCATGTTTGTGGAGACGACTCCGTTCATATCGCCCATCATTATGATTTTGAAGTCCATATAGTCCATTAAAGTCTCATGCAACTTCTTAAAGAACTCTGCCTTCCCCTCGTTAGGTGCATAAACTCCTACAATCAAGATCTTTTCTCCATGTATTTGAATTTCCACTGCCAGATATCTTCCTTGTTCATCCTTAAAGATCATTTTTGGTTCTAATCTTTCTTTAACATACATCACTACCCCTCTTTTCTTAACTTTGTCTGACGAAATGAATTCCAATCCTAATCTCTTGTTTATCAGTAATTTTCTATGTATCCTGGCAATGTGGGTTTCCTGCAGACATATTACATCTAGATGTTCTTTCTTTAATATGTGAAATACTTGGCCTCTTTTTCGAGGGTGGTTCAGACCATTACAATTCCAACTCAGAAGTTGCAGAGACATTTTGTTACTGGGCTTCTTTTCCACCGACTGCTCCAAGTGCTTGCTCCTCGTCTGTCGGTGCTGGGGTCAGGCCAAATGATAAGTTTGTTATATCCAATACCTCCCTCTCAGTCACGGTTCCTTTTTGGAAATCCTCAGCGTTTCTTTCGAGGAATTGATCTTTCTCATGGATTGTTTTGATTTTAATTTTCTTCCCTTTGAAATTAAAGGACAACCCCTGTGGGAACTCCCACCTGAATCGGATGTTATTTGCTTTCAGTAGGTCCACTAGGTCTTTAAATTGGGCCCTAACTTCCAAAAAGTGTTTAGGGATATCTTTGAAGATCTGTATTTGGGAATTTTTGATGATCAAAGCCTTCTGGAAGTGAAGGTTCAATAATTTGTCCCTTTCTTCTTTGGATCTCAACGTGATTAAACAGTCCCTTGGTTTCTTGCCTTGTTTCCTGCCAATCCGGAAGGCTGTAGTTATTGCAAATTCATCTTCCTCTCCTTCCAACTCATCCGTCCAAAATTCTTGGAATTTGTCTGTGAGAAATTCCCCAAGGTTGTCCTCTTCCTCCTCTGGTACCAATCTTAATTTCAGATTCTTGCTTTTTTTCTCCAATTCCAAAAGTGCCAAAGTAGCATCGTGTTCATGTACTTTCTTTGCAATAGGTGCAAATTTTCCCCTGGTTTCCTCGGCAGTGCTCCTAGCGGTCTCAGCTATTCTCCTTGTCTCAGTACTTTCCTGAATTAAACGGTTAATAGAGTCAGTATTTGAAGATATTGCCGTTGTGTTCAGGTCAAGTCTTGTTGTCAGCTCCGTCAGTTTCTTGGAGTTCTCTGTTGATTGCTTGGTAAGTGCTTCTAAGGATTGATTTATTCTGAGCAGAGCCTGTGTCATAGAATCCATTGATGCCGATGTGCCTTTTTCCTGTGCAGCTGTAGCTCCTGTTAAAGAGCCTCTTTTTTGAGCTTGCTTTTGAGCTTGTTTTGTTTTGCTTCTTGTTGATATCTCTTCCAGTGGAGTGCTCATCTCAAGGTCATTCACACAGGAAAGTTGTAAATGGAAAGTCCCACTTTCCTGCCTTGATTTTCTGTTTTAGTCCTCTAGAGGGAGAAGTTGTATCCAAATAACTGTAACAAAGAGACAGGGGAGCCAAAAGCCATGCAAAGTCCCAAAGGAAAAAGTTTATCCAACAGTCTTACTTTGTTGCTACTGAAAAGTTACAAATTTTACCCTCTACAGTCCCGATACTTTTGTTTCAAAAGAGATCTTACTTTGTAGCGCCGCTTTCTTTTGACAGTTCTCTCCAGGCGCTCACCTCTCAGGCAGCCCGGCCAGGGGTATCGACCGCGGAGAGTTTCCCTTTCTAAACTCTCTTCAGTTAGCAGGTTAAATTCAGTCAATCTTCTTCCCCCCCTCTCCCGCTCAAAAAGAAGGGGGGGAGATCACCTCAGATGTCAGGCTTAACAGTTTTCAAAATAAGGGTTCCTTTTAAATATAGCTAGTTCCTTTCATTGCTACTTAAGTCGTGCAGTTCCGGGAGGCTGACTTCCTTACTTTTTCGCCTTCCCGTTTTCAGCCAAATCTTCTTAATTTACTGAGTCCGTTAACTTTATATTTGCCGTTCTTACTCACGGGTTGTTGTTGCCAATTAGTCGTTTCAGGAAGGAATCGGCGCTCTCCGTTAATGGCGACGCGGCTTCGCTCCGCAAGCTGGGTTGCGATCCTCAGCACCGCGCTCACACCCGGTGCCGTTCCGGAGCCTTTAAAAAGGCTCTTTCACGATACCGGGGGGCGCAAAGGTGCCCACCGAATCTCCTTGTCCACAGGCTTCAGCGCCTGTGATTTTAGGGGTCCCCCGCTCGCCGTAGCGGGACAGACCCGAACTTACGGAGCAGTCCTGCTTCAGAGCTTGAAGCAAGGACCGCCATTAACGCTGGCGCCGACCGGAAGTCCACCAATCTTGCAACCTCGTGGCGTGTGGGAAAGCAGCGGAGGGTGAAGATTGGTGCTTCGCTAGCTCACAAAAACCGGGAAAATGACTACCGAAGAGAAGATAGCGAGTTTGCAAAACGCAGTGACGCAACTGACTGCAGAAATTGCGGCATCCAGAAAGAGTGAACTGGAAGCAGCTGCTGCCTGCCAGGATCTGCGAACCAGGTTAGATGTGCTAACTGCACAGAGGCTACCGGTCACCAGACCAGAAGGGATTGGGCTGGGGAACAGAGGAGGGAGCCTGGTGTCTCACTTCAATGGGGACCTGCAGGAGTATCCTAACTTCAGAGCAGATTTAAAATATGCACTGCAGCTGCTTGACAAAGACTTTAAGAATGAGGAGGAAAGAGTGGCATTTATCATTTCGCATTTACGGGGGGAGGCGAAATCGTGGCTGCGCAATCTCTGGAGAGACAAGGATCCAGCCCTCCAAAACGCAGTTGCCTTCATTAAAGTGATGGATGCGTGTTTTTTGTCTGAGATTGATGTGGATATCGCTAGGAAACAGATTCACGGACTAAGACAAGGCAGAGCCACTGTGAGGCAATACCATTCCCGTTTCTTCGCTTTGGTGAATGCATTAGCGTGGGAGAAGGAATCGTCTCCTGTCAGAGATCTTTTCTGGGAGGGGCTGAGCGGACCTGTGAAAGATGAGATTGCCAGGGGTGAGAGACCCCAAACCACCAAGGACGTTGTGGAACGGGCGCTCACCATTGGGGTTCGCCTGGAAGGACGCCCTTGGAGCCAGGAGGAAGGGCATTTGGGACGCACGCCGGCAAGAGCACCGCCTCCCTTCCCCAAGGAGGCGGCGCGCGCTCGATCCATGCCTCCACTGGGAGGGGGAGAGGAGCCGATGGAGCTTGGTGGTGCTAAGGCTCAGCATACAGCAGGAGCCCTAGCGCCGGGAGCAGCCAAGATGAAGCCTCCTAGAGGAACCAGGAAATGCTACATCTGCGACAGTGCTCAGCACATGGCGAAAGAGTGTCCCCAGAGGTTTCACAAGCACAGTGCAGCCGCGGTGACGGTAACAAATGCAGTTCAGCAGAGTGAATCACAGCAGGGAAACTCCACTGTCTGGCTGGAAATGGGATCACTGGGGACCAGCCAGACAAGTCAGTGAAGCAATCCCCAGTACTCTTACAGCCCACCGACCCCCTCCCACCCAAACCAGTAGTGCAGCTCACCGCATCTATCCAACTCCCCAATGGGCTCCCTGTGGAACTTCCCATTACCATTGACTCAGGGAGCAATGCAGATTTTATAGACATGCAGTTCCTCCAGCAACATGGCATAGCCCTTTTGCCAGCGACGGTACCTCTGAAAGTCGTCACGGTGGACGGCAGGGAGCTACTGGGAGGGCAAGTGCTGCAGCAGACGCCGCCAATGGTGATGCGCATTGGAAATCACCGCGAAGTCATCAGCTTCAACGTCACCCGCCTGTCAGACACGCCCATAGTGTTGGGAATGAGTTGGCTGGATAGGCACAGCCCAGCATTAGCTTGGTACCAGCAGCAACTGACCTTCGGCTCCTCTTACTGCGCAGAACACTGCATCCTGGCGGATTTGGAAGATGAGGGGCACGAGGATGGACCACATCTGAACTTGGGAGTGTTGCAAGCGGTGCCTAACAAGTACAAGGAGTTTTTGGAGGTCTTCTGCGAGAAGGAAGCGGACAAGCTGCCTCCCCACAGGCCCTACGACTGCAAGATCGACCTCCTGCCGGGGGCGACACTCCCGACGGGGAAACTGTATTCCATGTCTGAGGATGAATTGCAAGAGCTCAGGGAGTTCATAGATCACAACCTGAAGCGTGGATTCATCCGGGAGTCCAAAGCGGCCGGGGGCAGTCCTGTGTTCTTTGTAAAGAAGCGGGACACGCCCCAGAAGAGGCTGGTCGTGGACTTTCGCTTTTTGAACCAGAGGACCAAGCCTTCGGCCTTCCCTATGCCCAAGATCGATGACCTGCTGGCGACAGTGAGGAAGGGTCGCATCTTTACCAAGTTGGACCTGCGCGGAGCGTACAATCTCATTCGCGTGCAGGAAGGCGACGAATGGAAAACGACCATGTTTACGCCGCTGGGCACTTATGAATATAGAGTTATGCCTTTTGGATTAAAAAATGGTTCCCACTGCTTTCAAGCCTTCATGCATCATGTCTTGGCGGGTCTTCTCTACAAGAAGTGCGTCTGCTTCCTGGACGACATCCTGATCTTCTCGGAATCGCCAGAGGCACATGAAAGAGATGTCAGGGAAGTTCTGCAGAGGCTGCGGGAGCATAGGCTGTACGCCAAGCTGGAGAAGTGCCAGTTCGACCAGACAGAGGTGGATTTCTTGGGCTACAAACTGTCCGACAAGGGACTGGCCATGGACAGTGCCAAGGTACGTGCAGTACTGGACTGGAAGAGCCCACGCAATAGGAAGGAAGTACAGAGGTTTGTCGGTTTTGCCAACTTTTATCGTAAGTTCATCAAGGGTTTTGCCATGCAGACAGCGGCCATCACCGACACCCTCAGTTCCAAAAAGAAGAGGTTCATCTGGACGGAGCAGGCGGAGCAGTCCTTTCAGAAGCTCAAGCAGCTCTTCGCTTCCGAGGAGAACCTACTACACGTAAATCCCAGCAGGCCCATGAGAGTGGAGACGGACGCCTCAGACAGGGCCGTGGGAGCCGTTCTGTTGCAGCAAGACCACCAGGGGGACTGGAGGCCGTGCGCTTTCTACTCAAGGAAACTTAGCAAAGCGGAGCAAAACTACACCATCTGGGACAGGGAGTTGTTGGCCATACATGCAGCCTTCAAGGCGTGGCGGCACTTCCTCGTCGGAGCCAAGCACACGGTGCAGGTCCGCACAGACCATAAGAACTTGGAGTACTGGCGCACGGCGAGGTTCCTGAACCAGCGACACATCCGCTGGGCGGAGTTCTTTGCAGATTTCGACTTCAGAATTGAGTACATCCCAGGAAACAGCAACGTCTTGGCGGACGCGCTGTCCAGGAAACCGCAGTATCTGGAGGCAGAGGCACCGGCGGCGGCCAAGCACATTTTCACACCACAGGCGTGGGCTTGCGCGTCGGCCACGGTGGACCTGGAGGTGGTGCGCCGCGCACTACAGACAGACTCTTTCGCCCGAGCCAAGATGGAGGAGGTGTGCAGCGGCAAGGCGAAGGGCGACGAATTCTAAGTGCGAGACGGCCTGCTCCTACACAAGGGAGTCCTCTACGTACCAGGAGACAGCCTCCGCGCTAAGGTCCTGCAACAGCTGCACGATGCGCCCAGTGCGGGGCACTTTGGCAAGGAGAAGACGGTGGACTTAGTGGCCAGAGACTTTTGGTGGCCCAAGATGCGGGGAGATGTCGCGGATTACGTCAATAGGTGCGACACCTGCCAAAGGGCCAAGCCTGTGCACCAGCCGCCGGCGGGCCTGTTGGAACCGCTGCAGACACCGTTCGAACCGTGGGAGAGGGTGGCTCTGGACTTTGTCACGGATCTGCCCAGTTCGAGGGGCAAGACGGCAGTGCTCGTGGTAGTAGACCTGTTCACCAAGATGGCCCACTTCATTCCTTGCGCGAAGGTGGCCACGGCCGAGCAGACCGCTAAACTGTTTATAGACCACGTGTTCAAGGTGCATGGCCTACCACGATCCATTTTGTCAGACAGGGGGCGCCAGTTCATCTCCAACTTCTGGCAGAAGCTGATGGGTTTCCTGAACGTCAAGGTCAGCCTGGCGTCGGCGAGACACCCGCAGACTAACGGGCAGGCAGAGAGGGTCAACGCCATCATGCAACAGTACCTGAGATGCTACGCGAACCAGCAGCCCTCGACCTGGGTGGACTATCTACCATTGGCCGAGTTTGCCTACAACAACACGAAGCATGGATCCACGGGGGTGACACCGTTTTTCGCCAACAACGGGCGGCATCCCAGAACCTTCCCGGGTTTGGACACAGTGAGGGAGGGGGAGCCGCAGGGAGCAGAGGCCGTGGCAGCAGAGTTGCAGGAGATCCACGAGCAGCTCAGGAGGCAGTTAGAGATGGCGAAACAGGCGTACAAAGTGCAGGCAGACCGACACAGGAGGGTTGGGGAAGACATCCAGGTGGGAGACTGGGTCTGGTTAGCAGCCCAGGCAGTTCCGGCCAGATCGTTGGCCAAGAAGAAGCTCGGGCACAAGCAGCTAGGGCCTTACCAAGTAGAGGCGCAGATCAACCCAGTGGCCTTCCGGTTGACGCTCCCGGAGGGGTCCAGAATGCACCCGGTCTTTCATAGATCAGTGCTCACACCCTACAGAGAGCCCCACAGGTTTCAGGCACCAGGGACGGCGCCAGACCCGTTCAGGGAAGCGCCCAAGAAAGGGGGGTCGCCGAGAGGGGAGCCACTTAATGAAGCCACAGAGATTTTGGACTCAAGGTGGGGGGAGGACGGGATTGAATATCTTCTCGCCACAGAGGACACCCCGGCCAGCGCCAACAGGTGGGTGCCGGATTATGCAGTGCAGGAGCAGTTGCTCAAGGAAGAATTCCACACACTTTTCCCGCACAAGCCTATGCCGGCGGGCTTTCTCGAGGATTGTCTGTTCACACCCACACTCTCGGCCAGCACTTTCCGGGGTTTCTCGTCAGCTGAGGCCTCGACTCAGGGAGGCAGCTCCCCGGAGGGATCGCTCTCAGGTTTTGGCACAGGGGGATCTTATTGGTGGGAAGACCAGCCCGAAGTGGGTTGGCGCAGAGACGTGCCGAAGGGTCCCTGGGAAGTGGATCCTCTTCAGGCGACAGGGGGAGGGGGGTCCTTGGGTGATTTGGGGGCGGCATCAGATTTTGAGCACGCCGCGCAGGAGATGGAAGCGGAGGAGATCGCCGTCGACGAGCCCATGGGGGACTTCCCGGACTTATCCCGATGGTTGCATGCCTCAGGAGACGAGCTGTATCCCGGACTCACCCCGACAGAACGGGAGCACCCGGAACCCGCACCGGAAGAGGGGGAGGGGGGAAGGGGGGGCTTCGAGGGGGGGATGGATGTCAGGGGTTCAGAAGGAGAGACACAGGAGGGGGAGCAAATGGAGAGTGAGGAGGAAGAGGACGAAGGGGGTGCAGGCAGTGACAGTTACCAGAGTCGTGACTCAAGCCTCTCTAGCGAATCGGAGGACTCACAGAAGGGAGCACCGATGGCCAGAGCGAGGGAGGTTCCAGGGGAGAAACCTCAGGAGGGAGGGGCCAGCGGGGAGTCCCTGAGCAGCAGCTGGAAATCGGGACCAGCTTCCCCACCTGAGCGCAGTGGGGAGGGGGAGTCCCAGGAGTCGGGACCAGTGTTCTTGCCACCGGCGGGAGGAGAGGAGGCAGGGTTGGCCACGCCCACATCCGGAAGCGGGGAAACGGTCAGAAGGAAGGTTACCGGCTGGGCGCGCGCGCCAAGTTCAAATGTACAGGCGAGCGGCACAGCAGGGAGTCCGGACAGGGAGCCAGGTCCTAAAGCCCGCCGGAAGGAAGGGTGGAGCTCAGGGGGGTCAGCGTCAGAGGAATCGAGGAAAGAGATAACCCCTGAGGGCAGAAGGACCCAGCGTAGGAAGGAGCAGCGTAGGAGGTGGAGCAAAGCGAGAATCTTAAAGTGGTGTGGCTTTAGCAGCGAGTCAGAGGGGACTTAGCCGATCTAGCGTCAAGACGTGGGGTCTGCGCGCCCAGAGCTTGGAAATGGAAACTAAACTTCAATAAAGACTTTTGTATATAAGATCCACTGGGCGTTGGTCCTCTGTGAGCTGGGACCTAGCGGCAGTCCCTGACAGTACAGAAACAAGGAGAATAGCCGAGAGCGCTAGGAGCACGGCCGAGGAAACTAAAGGGAAATTTGTTCCTATTGCAAAGAAAGTATATGAACATGATGCAGCCTTGGCCCTTATGGAACTGGAGAGGAAAGGCAAGAACTTGAAACTGAGACTGGTACCTGAAGAGGAAGAGGACAAGCTTGGGGAATTTCTTACAGACAAGTTCCAAGAATTTTGGAGTGATGAGTTAGAGGAAGAGGAAGAGGATTTTGCAATAACTACAGCCTTCCGGATTGGCAGAAAGCAAGGCAAGAAACCAAGGGATTGTTTAATTACCCTCAGATCCAAGGAAGAAAGAGTCAAAATATTGAATTTACACTTCCGGAAGGCATTGGTTATTAAAAACTCCCAAATACAGATTTTTAAAGATATTCCCAGATATTTTTTGGAGGTGAGAACACAATTTAAAGACTTAGTTGACCTATTGAAACAAAACAACATTCAATTTAGGTGGGAATTCCCACAAGGGCTGTCTTTCAACTTCAAAGGGAAGAAAATCAAAATAAAAACAATTCAAGACAAAGAATACTTTTTGGAGAGAAACTTTGAGGACTTTCAGAAAGGAACTGTAAGAGAGAGGGAAATACCGGACATTGCAAACCTATCGTTTGGATTGAACCAAGCACCGACTGACGAGGAACAAGAACTTGGAGCAGTGGGTGGGAAAAATACCCAATAACAAAATGTCCCTGCAACTTCTGAGTTGGAACTGCAATGGTCTAAACTATCCCCGAAAAAGAGATCAAGTCTTTCATATATTAAAGAAAGAACAGTTAGACATAATCTGTTTGCAAGAAACCCATATTGCCAGGATACACAGGAAACTTCTGATAAATAAGAGATTAGGACTGGAATTTGTCTCCTCAGACAAAGTTAAGAAAAGAGGGGTGGTGATTTATGCCAAGGAAAAATGGGAACCAAAAATGATTTTTAAAGATGATGAAGGAAGATACCTGGCAGTAGAAATTCAAATTCAAGGAGAAAAGATTTTAATTGTTGGGGTTTATGCACCTAATGAGGGGAAGGCAGAGTTCTTCAAGAAGTTGCATGAGACCTTAATGGACTTTATGGACTTTAAAATTATACTGATGGGCGACTTGAATGGAGTTGTCTCCACAAATATGGACAAGGCTCAAAGACAAGTAATATCCAAGGATGGGAGACTACCAAAGACTTTCTTTGAACTCACTGACACCATGGACTTGATTGATATTTGGAGAACAAGGAACCCTCTGGAAAGAGAGGGAACCTTCTTCTCTGAAGCAAAAATGACCTGGACTAGAATTGATCAAATTTGGATTTCTAGCAATCTGGCACCAAGAGTGAAAAAAACAGAAATCTGCACAAAAACCTGTTCCGACCACAATGCAGTTAAGATGGAAATGAAATTAACAACGGCTGGAACCTTTAGATGGAGAATGAATGACACCCTATTTAGAGATGAAGAAATTTATCAAAAGGCCCCAAAAATAGTGAAGGACTATTTTGAGATAAATTTGAGAACGGAGGTGGAAAAAAGAATAGTATGGGACGCAAGTAAGGCCGTGATGTGCGGTTTCCTAATCCAGCAGAATTCTATAAAGAGGAAAAAACAAAATGAGAGAAAGGAAAAGATTTTGAAACAGATAAAAGAAGGAGAGAAGAAATTGAGATCCAAACCAAAGTCTCAGGAGATTTTAAGAGAAATAAAATATTACCAGACACAATATATGGAATTGATGAATCAAGAGATAGAATGGAAAATAAAGCAAATGAGACAAAAGACTTTTGAATCAGCAGATAAATGTGGGAAACTGCTGTCATGGCAACTGAAAAAGAGACAAAAGCTAAATACTGTGACATCCTTGGAAATAGATGGGAAACTTGTTAACAAACCGAATGAGATAAGTAACTGTTTTCAAAGCTTCTTTAAAAAACTGTATGCACAAGGGCCTGTAAATGAACAAGAAATGGAGGAATTTGTTAAAGAGTACGGACTACCAAAAATTACAGAACAAAATAAAAGGATTTTGAATGAAAAAATTACAGAACAGGAAATAGAGGGTGCCATTCAGAATATGAAATTGGGGAAATCACCAGGACCAGACGGCTTGACTGCGAAATACTATAAAGCCCTCAAGGAATGGTTAATACAACCATTGAAGGAAGTATGCAACCAGATACTAGAGGGGAAAAAGGCTCCCGAATCGTGGAAAGAAGCATTCATTTCACTTATACCGAAGACAGAAACTGAGAAACATCAAGTTAAGAACTACCGCCCTATATCACTCCTGAATGTGGATTATAAAATTTTTGCAGACGTTAGACTTCCGGAGGCGGCGCGAAATGGCAATGGCGGTCCTCTTTAGTTTCTAAAGAGGGGCTCCGCAGAAAAGGATCGTTCGCTACGGCTCAGCGACGATCCATTAAGAAAAACCACGAGCAGAGTGAGCTCGTGGCCGTGGGACTCAGCGGGCACCTGGAGCGACCCCCGAAACGAAGAAGGGACCCCGTAAGGGGTTCCGGAAGCGCAGAGGGGAAGCGGTGCTGAGAGTTCATCGCTCTTTCTGCGGGAGCGAAGCCGCGCGGCTGCTGCCGATGAGCGCCGACCTTTCTTCCTCGACCATTGGATTCTAAATTATCTACTCGTGAGTAAGTGTTACTCTATTTTGGATTTACAAATTTTGAAATTCGGCTGAAAGCGGGAGACGAAAAAGAGGAAGTCCGTCTCCCGGCAAAGCTTACAGATCAAAGGCAAAGGAACTGACAGGCTGGAAGCAGTAGAAAAGGATTTTAAAAGTGGAAGTATTATGCGTCTGACAGAACTGAGGATTGAAATAAAAGGCAAGTTTTCTTCTTAATTAATTTACTCTACAGTGTGGAACCTTCTCCTTTGGGGACTTTAAAGTTTAAAACCCAGCCTCGGGATGGCAGGGGAAAAGAATGTCTTTTGCGGATACAATTTATAAAATCGAGATAGATACATAGAGGCAACTCTGGACTATATAACTAAGTAACTGTATCCTGCGCCTTGGGAGGTGACATTTCTGGCAACTTTGGAAGGGCTCTGCTGGTGGAAAGAAATGTTTTAAGGACTATTGGACTATTGGTAAACTATTTAGCTGCAGGATCTTTAATGGCGACCATAACTTATTTCCTTCTCTCCTGAACTCCAATTGTACTCCCTCCAACTGTACTCCCTCTGGTGGAGACTGGGATTTACAACTTCTTGGGAACTAACTTTGTTTTGTCTCTCCGCGGTGGTTATCTACATTGAGGTCTGTCCTTCCCATGGAACATTGGACAGCTTGACCTTGACTCATAGACAGGTGGGGAATGAGTGGCCAACCGAAAACAAGATCTGCAAAAGCGAAAGCAGCAAAAGGCCAGCTTGTGCAAACAACTTTGACTTCCCAGTCACGTAGATCATCAGTCCCTGCTGTACTGAAGGGAACTGAACTTCCAACAGTAGCTGAATTGAAGGGAACTGAACCCTCAACAACAGCTGAACTAAAGGAAGCTGAACAACCAGCAATAGAGGATATGGCTGCAGGTGGATCTGATGTACTTCTGAAGGAAATGCTACAACAATTTGCAATTTTAAATAAGAAGGTTGATGACCAAACAGCAAAAATTGATTTAGCCACATCCTCCATTACAAAGCTATCTGAACAAGTGGCACAGCACTCACAAGCAATTGGGAATTTAAAAGATGCTACTTCTGAGAATCGGAAATTGGCCGAAGCTGCGAACGAAAAAGCTGACCAAGCAATTCAAAAAGTGGATGAATTGAAAGGAGAGGTAAGGCCACTACATAAGCACATCAGTGACCAGCAGGCCTACCTGTCTATGGTGGAACTGAGAAATCGGGAAAATAATTTAAGATTACGCTCTATCCCAGAGCTTGAAAAGGAAGATTTGACTGGTTTCTTGACAGTAGAATTTTCTAAATTCTGGGGAATAAAGGAGGACGAAGACTTCAAAATAACAACGGCATTTAGATTGGGAAGTGTCACCAGGAAGGACAGACCAAGAGACTGCTTGATTATCCTAAGGACCAAACAGGAGAGAGACAAAATACTTGACCTTCATTTTAATAAATCACTTGAGATCCAGGATAGAAGAGCGGAAATCTATAAGGATATACCAAAACAATTACTGGATCTCAGGGCCATCTATACTGACCTAGCAAGACTTTTGAGAGGCAACGGAATACCCTATAGGTGGGAGTTCCCACAAGGCCTATCTTTTAAATACAAAGGAAAGAAGGTTAGAATCAAGACAAAAGAGGACAACCAGAAGTTCCTGCACGACCACGGAGAGGATCTTCAGAAGGGAACAGCAGTTCCTTGGCCTCCGCCACAGCCTGGATTGGAACCAATACCATCTCCCTCGGACCCGGATAAAAAGGAGGACACCCCATAGAGAGCAACAACAGATTGATACAGGATGTCTCTGCAGCTGTACAGTTGGAATATTAACGGCGCAAATTCCCCAGAAAAACGAAAAAGGATTTTTCATATTTTGAAAAAGGAAAATTTGGATGTAATTTGCCTGCAAGAAACGCACGTGACTAGGCTCCACAGGAAAGTACTAATTAACAAAAGACTAGGCCAAGAATTTGTTTCGTCAGACAAAGTAAAAAAGAGAGGCCTGGTGATCTACGTAAAGGAGAACCTAGCACCGAAATTTTTGTTTAAAGATGAGCAAGGGAGAATCTTGGCAATTGAAATACAATCCCAAGGAGAAAAAGTTTTGATATTAGGAATTTATGCACCAAATGAGGGGAAAGCAGAATTTTATAAGAAGCTGCACGAGACATTACTGGACTATCTGGACTATTCGAACATCATTATGATGGGAGACATGAATGGGGTAGTCTCCACTTTGATGGATAAGTCACAGAGCCAAAATTTAACTAAGGATGGCAGACTACCGAAAACTTTTTTTGAACTGACAGACAATATGGATTTGATCGACATTTGGCGGACAAGGAACCCCCTAGGTAGAGAGGGAACTTTCTTTTCTGAGGCCCACTTGTCATGGACGAGAATCGACCAAATCTGGACAACTAGAGGGCTGGCACCGAAGACTATAAGAGTGGAAATCTGCCCAAAGACTTGCTCCGACCATAACGCCCTGAAAATGGAATTGAGACTTACGCCAGCCGGATCCTTCAGATGGAAAATGAATGACACCCTCTTTAGAGATCAAGAGTTTGTAAAGAAGGCCCAAAAAACATTAAGGGACTATTTTGAAATCAACTTGAACACTTCAGTGGAAAAAAGAACAGTCTGGGACGCTAGCAAAGCTGTAATGAGGGGGTTTCTGATACAACAAAACACAATTAAGAAAAAACTCTGGAATGGGAAAAAGGATAAAATATTAGAGAAGATAAGAGATGGAGAGAAAAGATTGAGATCTAAACCAAAATCCAAAGAGATCTTGCGAGAGATCAAATTCTATCAGGCACAATATTTGAAATTGATAAACCAAGAAGTGGAATGGAAAATTAAACAAATGAGACAAAGATCCTTTGAGTCAGCAAACAAATGTGGAAAACTGCTGGCATGGCAGTTGAAAAAAAGACAGAAATTTAATTATGTTACCAATCTAGAGGTGGAAGGGAAAAATATCCAGAAACCAGGTGAAATTAGAAAGTGTTTCCAGAAATACTTCAAAAAGTTGTATACACAAGGGCCTGAGGAAGTGTCTGAGATGGAACGATTTTTGAAACTCAATGGTCTATCAGAACTATCCCAGGAGAAGAGATCAATCTTGAACTGTAAAATAACACAACAGGAAATTGAGGGTGCCATTCAGAATATGCAGTTGGGCAAATCTCCAGGCCCAGATGGGCTCACCTCCAAGTATTATAAGATATTAAAAGACTATTTGACTCTTCCATTAATGGAGGTTCGCAATCAGATTATGGGGGGAGGAAGGGCACCGGAAACGTGGAAAGAAGCTTTCATCACATTGATACCCAAAGTGGAAACTGAAAAGAATCAACTTAGAAACTACCGTCCCATCTCACTCCTAAATGTGGATTACAAAATATTTGCAGACATTTTGGCAAGTAGATTGAAAAAGGTTTTAAATGAAGTAATTCATAAGGACCAAGCAGGCTTTCTTCCTGGTAGGCATTTGTTTGACAATACTAGGAACATTATTGATATCCTGGAACTTTTACAAACAAATATTAACACTAAAGCAGTGTTAATTTTTATTGATGCTGAGAAGGCCTTTGACAATATCTCTTGGAAATTTATGAAGAAGAACTTGGAAGGGATGGGAGTGGGACGGGGGTTTGAAAATGGCTTAGAAGCAATTTATTCAGAACAAAAAGCTAAGTTGATAGTGAACAATGTGGTGACAGAGGAGTTCCATATTGAAAAAGGAACACGCCAGGGGTGCCCCCTATCCCCACTATTATTTATATCAGTCCTGGAGGTTTTGTTGAACATGATTAGGAGGGACCGGCAAATACAGGGGATTACGGTCGGAGTGAAACAATATAAATTGAAAGCATTTGCAGATGACTTAGTAATAACATTACAGGAGCCAGAATCTAGTACAAAAAGAGTTCTGGAATTGATACAAGAATTTGGTCGGGTGGCAGGATTTAAGTTGAACAAACAGAAAACTAAAGTTTTGGGGAAAAACTTGACACCTTTAGAAATAGAGGGGTTTCAGAAGGAAACAGAGTTAACTGTGGTCAAGAAAGTGAAATACCTGGGGGTAAACTTGACGCCTAAAAACTTGAACTTGTTTAAGGACAATTATGAGAAATGCTGGTCAGAGGTTAAGAAGGATTTGGAAATTTGGTCGAGACTGAAGCTTTCCTTGCTGGGCCGAATTGCTGCTGTTAAGATGAATGTTTTGCCAAAAATGTTGTTTTTATTTCAAACCTTGCAGGTCGTGGACAGAGTGGAATGTTTTGGAAAGTGGCAGAGGGATATATCAAAGTTTGTCTGGCAGGGCAAAAAGCCCCGAATAAAGTTTAAAATACTAACTGATGCAAAAGAAAGAGGGGGGTTTGCCCTGCCGGACTTAAGGTTATACTATGAGGCGGCAGCCCTCTGCTGGTTGAAAGATTGGATTTTATTAGAGAATACAGATGTCCTAGACCTGGAAGGTTTTAACAATTCGTTAGGATGGCATGCGTATTTGTGGTACGGCAAGGCAAAAACACATGGAATGTTCAAAAACCATATTGTCAGGAAAGCAATCTTTATGGTCTGGATGAAATATAAAGACTTATTGGAAAGTAAGACTCTGAGGTGGTTATCACCAGTGGAGGCCAAGGCGCGGAAAAAACCCAATATGGAGGTCGGTTGGCCGAAATATTGGGAACTAATAGAAAAAATTGACGACAATTGGAGGTTGCGGAGCTTTGAAAATTTAAAAGATAAGGTGCAAGATTGGTTTCACTATGCCCAAATTAACGAGGTTGTTAAGCTAGATAAAAAAATAGGATTCCAGGTGGAAAAATCGAAACTTGAGACAGAGCTGTTAGAATCAAAGACCAAGGTATTATCGAGAATGTATAACTTGCTGCTTAAATGGAATACACAGGATGAGACAGTTAAATCAGCCATGATAAAGTGGGCTCAAGACATTGGTTATAATATCATGTTTGAAGACTGGGAAAGGTTATGGACCACCGGTATGAAATTTACGGCATGTAATGCCTTGAAAGAAAACATCATGAAAATGATATACAGGTGGTACATGACCCCAGTCAAACTTGCTAAGATATACCATTTGTCTGATAACAAATGTTGGAAGTGTAAGGAAGCTGAAGGAACATTTTTTCACCTTTGGTGGACTTGCCCAAGAGTGAAGGCCTTCTGGGAAATGATCTATAACGAGTTAAAAAAGGTGTTTAAGTACACCTTCTCTAAAAAACCGGAGGCCTTCCTCTTGGGTATTGTCGGCCAAGGGGTGTTAAAGAAGGATAGAACGTTTTTTATGTATGCCACCACGGCAGCAAGAATTCTGATCGCCAAATATTGGAAGACTCAAGATTTGCCCACACTGGAAGAGTGGCAAACGCAACTGATTGACTATATGGAGTTGGCCGAAATGACTGCCAGAATCCGAGATCTGGGAGAAGAAGCAATGGAGGAGGACTGGAAAAAATTTAAGAATTACCTGCAAAAATTTTATAAGCTATATGAACTATAAAATGACGCATAATTTGAAATGCTAGCCCCAGTAATGAGTGTGCAACATTTATGAAATTGGATAACATTATTGAAAGAATCCAAGTTTAAATGTTAAAAATGATAATATGTTTTGTTTTTAGAGTAAACGAGCAGTAAGGGATTTAAACTTAAACTGCAATTGAAAGTACAAAAGAAACACATGAAACAAGGTTATAATTTGCTGATAAATTTATTGTTAAGAATGCATTGTGCGGGAGATGTGGGGAAGCTCGATAGAAAGTTGAAATAAGTTGTTGAAGGGTTATGAATTTTTTATCTTCTTTTGGTCTATTTCTTGTTTTTTCCTGTGCTTCTTTTTTCTTCTTTTTTTTTTGTATACGTCTGAAAAAACACAATAAAAACTATTAAAAATAATAATAAAATAAAATAAAATTTTTGCAGACGTTTTAGCGAAAAGATTCAAGAGAGTACTGGCAGAGGAGATTCACAAGAATCAAACAGGCTTTCTCCCAGGGAGACATATGTCAGATAATGTGAGGAATATTATAGACATTTTGGAGTTGTTAGAGGTGGACATCAATAGAAAGGTAGTTCTGATTTTTGTGGACGCGGAGAAAGCCTTTGACAACATTTCTTGGAAATTTATGAAGAAGAATCTCCACGGGATGGGGGTAGGCCAAGGGTTTGAAAACGGTATAGGTGCAATATACTCTGAACAAAGAGCTAAATTAATTGTGAATAATGTGGTAATGGATGAAATACCAATAGAGAAAGGTACACGACAGGGATGCCCTATATCCCCTTTACTGTTTATATCTGTCCTGGAGGTTTTACTAAACATGATTAGAAAGGACCAGCTGGTAAAAGGAATACAGGTCGGAACTAAACAATATAAGTTAAGGGCATTTGCAGATGATCTAGTGTTAACTTTGCAACAGCCAGAAGCTAGTACCAAAAGAGTTTTAGAATTAATGGAGATATTCGGCCAGGTCGCAGGATTTAAATTAAACAAACAGAAAACAAAGGTGCTGGAAAAAAATCTAACAAATGAGGAGAAAGATAGGTTTCAGAGTGAAACCGGGTTGGAAATAGCAAAAAAGGTTAAGTACCTGGGGGTAAATTTAACATCTAAAAATGTGAATTTATTTAAAGATAACTACGAAAAATGCTGGTCAGAAGTAAAAAAAGATCTAGATATATGGTCTAGGCTGAAACTTTCCTTGTTAGGCCGAATTGCTGTTATCAAGATGAATGTATTGCCAAGAATGTTATTTTTATTTCAGACGTTGCAGATTCTAGACAAAATGGACTGCTTCAAGAAGTGGCAGAAAGATATATCTAAATTTGTCTGGCAGGGCAAAAAGCCCAGAATAAAATTTAAGATTTTAACTGATGCAAAAGATAGAGGGGGCTTCGCCCTGCCAGACCTAAGACTTTATTATGAATCAGCAGCATTTTGCTGGTTGAAGCAATGGCTACTTCTGGAAGATACAGACATTCTTGATCTGGAAGGATATGACAATAGTTTTGGTTGGCATGCATATCTGTGGTATGACAAGGTAAAGGTCTATAAAAGCTTTAAAAACCATATTGTCAGGAAAGCATTGTATAATGTTTGGAATAGATATAAGGATCTACTGGAAAGTAAAACCCCTAGGTGGTTGTCACCAATGGAAGCGAAAGCAGTGAAAAAACTTAACATGGACTCTAATTGGCCTAAATATTGTGAAATTTTAGAATATGATGGTGAAAAACTGAAGCTTCAAAGTTTTGAGAAGCTAAAGCACAAAGTTCGAGATTGGTTACATTATCGTCAGATAAATGAGACATTTAAGCAGGACAGGAAACTTGGTTTTCAGAAGGAGAGGTCAAAGTTAGAAACAGAATTGTTAGAATCCAATACTAAGAATTTATCTAAAATGTATAATTTGCTGCTGAAATGGAACACACAGGATGAAATGATGAAATCAGCTATGATTAAATGGGCACATGACATCGGTCATGATATTATGTTTGTTGACTGGGAACAGTTATGGACCACTGGTATTAAATTTACGGCATGTAGTGCCTTGAAAGAGAACATAATGAAAATGATCTATAGGTGGTACATGACCCCAGTCAAACTTGCAAAGATCTACCATTTGCCCAATAACAAATGCTGGAAATGTAATGAGGCTGAAGGTACTTTTTATCATCTTTGGTGGACCTGCCCAAAGATTAAGGCCTACTGGGAAATGATCTATAATGAAATTAAGAAAGTCCTTAAGTGGACATTTGTAAAGAAACCGGAGGCTTTTCTCTTGGGCATAGTCGGCCAATTGGTACCAAAGAAGGATAAGACATTTTTTATGTACGCAACCACAGCAGCAAGAATCCTGTTGGCAAAGTATTGGAAGATGCAAGAATTACCTACTCTGGAAGAATGGCAGTCGAAGGTGACGGAATATATGGGACTGGCAGAGATGACCGGCAGAATCCGTGACCAGAGGAAAGAGACAGTGGAAGAGGACTGGAGGAAATTTAAAATATATCTTAAAAATTATTGTAAAATTGCGGACTGATAAGATGTCAAGGGGTAAGAAACAAAGAATTACAGCTGTTAATTTTAAACTTTAAGTAAATTTAAAATGGACTTGATTAAAAACTGACTGAAGAGTTGCTCGAAAAAATTGTAAAATAAGGATGTAGCGAAGGGAAGGTATGGGGAAGTCAAATTATTGTTGTATGTTTTTGATGTCTGTGTTTTGTTTTGTATTGTCTTTGATATGTGTAAAAACCAATAAAAATATTATAAAAAAAAACAAACCTTTTTACTTTGGTTGAGGGTGATTCTGGTGCACCCCCAAAAAACACCATGCGAATTGAAAGAAGCCTACTCGATGCTTATTCGTCTTCTTTCTACGCATATGGATGCGAAGAGACAGTCTTTTGTCATTTTGCTCTCATTACATACACTTTGCGATATCTGGGTAAATGTGCTGTGCATTAACACCAAAGAACACGACTTTGAAATAAGCGAAATTCAAGAATTTTCTTTCTATGCAGATGGAACCCAAAAGAACCTGTTTTACTTTGTTTAGGCTTTGCTATTTGGGGGTGAATGAACACCGAAAGAACAATCCAAGCTTACTCGTCCTCTTTCTATTGAGATCGAACCAAAATGCCTATGCGTGATTTGGGCTGATAACAAACATTTCACTGTGATTTTTGGGTGTATGTGCATTCTAACCCCAAAATCACCAATTTGAAATAAGCCCAATCAGAGCGTTATCATCTTCTTTTTATGTAGCTGGAACCCAAAAAACCTTTTTACTTTGGTTGAGGGTGATTCTGGAGCACCCCCCAAAAACATGCGAATTGAAAGAAGCCTACTCGATGCTTATTCGTCTTCTTTCTACGCATATGGATGCGAAGAGACGGTCTTTTGTCATTTTGGTCTCATTACATACACTTTGCGACATCTGGGTAAATGGCGCATTAACACCAAAGAACACGTTTTTGAAATAAGCAAAATTCAAGATTCTTCTTTCTATGCAGATGCAACCCAAAAGAACCTGTTTTGCTTTTTTAAGGCTTATGACACTTCGCTTTGCTATTTGCGGGTGAATGAAGACCGCAAGAACACTCCAATTTTATTTGTCCTCTTTCTATTGAGATGGAACCAAAACACCTGTGCTTGTTTGGGGCTGATAATAAGCGAAATTCAAGATTCTTCTTTCTATGCAGATGAACCCAAAAGAACCTGTTTTACTTTGTTTAGGCTTTGCTATTTGCGGGTGAATGAACACCGAAAGAACAATCCAAGCTTATTCGTCCTCTTTCTATTGAGATCGAACCAAAACACCTATGCGTGATTTGGGCTGATAACAAACATTTCACTGTGATTTTTGGGTGTATGTGCATTCTAACCCCAAAATCACCAATTTGAAATAAGCCCAATGAGAGCGTTATCATCTTCTTTTTATGTAGCTGGAACCCAAAAATCCTTTTTACTTTGGTTGAGGGTGATTCTGGTGCACCCCCAAAAAACACCATGCGAATTGAAAGAAGCCTACTCGATGCTTATTCGTCTTCTTTCTACGCATATGGATGCGAAGAGACGGTCTTTTGTCATTTTGGTCTCATTACATACACTTTGCGACATCTGGGTAAATGTGCATTAACACCAAAGAACACGACTTTGAAAGAAGCGAAATTCAAGATTCTTCTTTCTTTGGAGATGCAACCCAAAAGAACCTGTTTTGCTTTTTTTAGGCTTATGACACTTCGCTTTGCTATTTGCGGGTGAATGAAGACCGCAAGAACACTCCAATTTTATTTGTCCTCTTTCTATTGAGATGGAACCAAAACACCTATGCTTGTTTGGGGCTGATAATAAGCGAAATTCAAGATTCTTCTTTCTATGCAGATGCAACCCAAAAGAACCTGTTTTACTTTGTTTAGGCTTTGCTATTTGCGGGTGAATAAACACCAAAAGAACAATCCAAGCTTATTCGTCCTCTTTCTATTGAGATCGAACCAAAACCCCTATGCTTGTTTGGGGCTGTCAGAGCTGCCTCCAGGTCCCAGCTCACAGAGGACCAACGCTAGCCGGTAGTAATGTGCAAAAGTCTTTATTGAGGTTCAGTTTCCATTTACAAGCCGCAGCGTGCAGCCCTACGTCTAGACGCTAGATCGGCGAAGCCCCGTCTGAGTCTCCACCCCCTGTACACCAGTTTAAGACCCTAGCCTTACTCCACCTTTTCCGTTGCTCCTTTCTCCTCCGGGTCCTTCTGCCCCCCGGTGTCTCCTCCTTCCTGGACTCTTCTGACGCTGACCCCCCTGACTCCTGCCCCTCCTTTCGGCGGGCTTTAGGACCTGGCTCCCTACCCGGGCTACCCACTGTGCCGCTTGCCTGTACATTTGAACTTGGCGCGCGCGCCCAGCTTCCAACCTTCCTCTCGACCGTTTCCTCGCTCTCTGATGGAGGCGTGGTCAATCCTGACTCATCTCCTCCCGCTGGTGGTGAGCAGCCTGACCCCGATGCCTGGGACTCCTCCTCCCTACTGCTCTTTGGTGGGGAAGCTGGTCCCGATTTCCAGCTGCTGCTCTCTGAGTCCCCTCTGGTCCCTTCTCCCTGGGGTGTCCCCCTTGCTCTGACCATGGGAGCCCCTTTCTGTGAGTCTTCCGATTCGCTGGACAGACTCAGAGACCTCGGACCACTGTCATCACTTACATTCCCTTCGGATTCCTCCCCTTCGCTCTCCATTTCCTCCCTTTCCTGTGCCTCTGCTCCTGAGCCCCTGACATCCATCCCCCCCTCGAAGCCCCCCCTTCCCCCTCCCCTTCTTCAGGTGTGGGTACTGGGCGCTCCATCGTTGTGGAGGTGAGTGCCGGATACAGTTCGTCTCCCGTGGCGTGCATCCAGCGGGATAAGTCCAGATCGTCCTCCATGTTCTCGTCGACACCGATCTCCTCTGCTTCCATCTCTTGGCCTCCGTGCTCGAACCCAAGGTCCTCTCCCAACACGTCCATGTCCGTCTCCCCCCTGTCGCCCCGGGGGATGCTTGCTGCCAAGGCCCCTCCAGCAGCTCCCTGCTCCAGCCCCCCTCAGGTCGATTGTCCCACCAATAAGAGCGGTCTGTGGCAGACCCCGAGGGTGATCCCTCCGGGGAACTTGTGTCGGGTGCTGGTTCCTCGTCCGAGGAGAACCCCTGGAACATGCTGGCTGAAAGTGTGGGTGTGAAAAGATATTCGTCGAAATAATCTGCTGGCATAGGCCTGTGTGGGAAGAGTGCGTGGAATTCGTCCTTGAGGTAGTGCTCCTCCACCTCATAGTATGGCACCCAGCAGTTGGTTGGCACGTGCCGGGGTACCTTCCCTGGCGAGGAGATACTCAACCCCCTCTTCCCCCCATCTCGAGTCTAAAATCTCTGTGACCTCGTTGATGGGCTCTCCCCTTGGCGACCCCCTTTCTGTGGGTGTTTCCCTGAGCTGGTCTGGTGCCTTCCTCGGCTCCTGAAATCTGTGGGGTGCCTTGTAGAGCGTGAGCACTGATCTATGAAAGACCGGGTGCATTCTGGATCCCTCCGGAAGTGTCAACCGGAAGGCTACTGGATTGACCTGTGCCTCAACTTGGTAAGGCCCTAGCTGCTTATGTCCTAGCTTCTTCTTCGCTAGCGATCTGGCCGGCACTGCCTGGGCTGCCAACCAAACCCAGTCTCCCACCTGTATGTTTCCCCCGGCCCTTCTGTGTCTGTCAGCCTGCAGTTTGTATGCGTGCTTTGCTAGTTCTAACTGCCTTCGGAGCTGTTCGTGGACCTCCTGCAACTCTGACGCGAAGGCGTCCGCTGCCTGTGGCTCCCCCTCCCCCACTCTCTCTAATCCCGGGAAGGTTCTGGGATGTCTCCCATTGTTGGCGAAGAACGGCGTCACCCCCGTGGACACGTGCTTCGTGTTGTTGTAGGCGAACTCGGCGAGCGGCAGGTAGTCCACCCATGTCGCAGGCTGCTGATTCGCGTAGCATCTTAGGTACTGCTGCATGATGGCGTTGACCCGCTCCGCTTTCCCGTTGGTCTGCGGGTGTCTCGCCGACGCTAAGTTGATCTTGACGTTCAGGATGCCCATCAGCTTCTGCCAGAAGTTCGAGATGAACTCTCGCCCCCGGTCGGACAGGATAGCTCGTGGTAGGCCGTGAACCTTGAACACGTGGTCTATGAACAGCTTGGCGGTCTGTTCCGCTGTGGCCACCTTCGCGCACGGAATGAAATGGGCCATTTTGGTGAACATGTACACCACTACTAGAACTGCTGTCTTGCCCCGCGAGCTGGGTAGATCCGTGACAAAGTCCAGTGCCACCCTCTCCCACGGTTCGAGCGGAGTCTGCAGCATTTCCAGCAGACCTGCCGGCGGTCTGTGCACTGGCTTGGCCCTTTGGCAGGTGTCACACCTCGAGACGTAATCCGCTACTTCCCCCCGCATCCTGGGCCACCAAAATCTCTGGCTAACAATTCTACAGTCTTCTCTTTGCCGAAGTGCCCGGCGGTGGGTGCGTCGTGCAGCTGCTGCAGCACCTTCGCGCGGAGGTCGTCCCCCGGTACGTAGAGGGCCCCTTTGCGGATGAGCAATCCGTCGCGTATCTGGAACTCGTCGTCCTTAGCCTTGCCACTGTGCACCTCCTCCATCTTGGCTTGTGCGAAGGGGTCCTCCTGCAGCGTGCGACGTACAGCATCCAGGTCCACGGTTGCCGAAGCGCATACCCACGCCTTCGGTGGGAAAATGTGCTTTGCTGCCGCTGGAGCCGCCTCCTCTAGGTATTGCGGCTTTCTGGACAGTGCATCTGCCATGACGTTGTTGTCTCCTGGGATGTACTCTATCTTGAAGTCGAAATCCGTGAAGAACTCCGCCCAGCGTATGTGCCTCTGGTTCAGGAACCTCACCGTGCGCCAGTACTCCAGGTTCTTATGGTCAGTGCGGACCTGCACTGTGTGCTTGGCTCCGATAAGGAAGTGCCGCCACGCCTTGAATGCTGCATGAATGGCCAGCAACTCCCTGTCCCAGATGGTGTAGTTCTGCTCCGACTTGCTGAGCTTCCTGGAGTAGAAGGCGCACGGCCTCCAGTCCCCATGCGGGTCTTGCTGCAACAGGACTGCACCCACGGCCCTGTCTGAGGCGTCCGTTTCCACCCTCATCGGTTTGCTGGGATTCACATGCAGTAGCTGCTCCTCGGGCGCGAAGAGACGCTTGAGTTTCTGAAAGGATTGCTCCGCCTGCTCCGTCCAGATAAACTTCTTCTTGCAGCTGAGCGTGTCGGTGATGGCCGTCATCTGCATAGCGAACCCCTTGATGAACTTGCGATAAAAGTTTGCAAAGCCGATAAACCGCTGGACCTCCTTCCGAGTGCGCGGGCTCTTCCAGTCCAACACTGATCGAACCTTGGCGGTGTCCATGGCGAGCCCCTTATCCGACAACTTGTAGCCCAGAAAATCCACCTCCGTCATGTCGAATTGGCACTTCTCCAGCTTGGCGTACAGTCTGTGCTCCTGCAGTCTCTGCAGAACTTCCTTGACGTCCCTCTCGTGCGTCTCCTGCGAGTCTGAGAATATCAGGATGTCGTCCAGGAAGCAGACGCACTTTTTGTAGAGGAGTCCCGCTAACACGTGATGCATGAAGGCTTGAAAACAGTGGGAGCCATTTTGTAATCCAAACGGCATAACTCTGTATTCATAGGTGCCCAGGGGCGTGAACATGGCTGTTTTCCACTCATCGCCCTCCCGTACACGTATGAGGTTGTACGCCCCTCGAAGATCCAGCTTGGTGAAGATGCGTCCCTTCCTCACCGTCGCGAGTAGGTCGTCGATCTTGGGCATCGGGAATGCCGTGGGCTTCATCCTCGAATTTATGACCCTGTAATCAACTACAAGCCTCTTTTGGGGCGTGTCTTTCTTCTTCATGAAGAATACGGGGCTGCCCCCCACTGCCTTGGACTCCCGGATGAAACCGCGCTTCAAGTTGTGATCTATGAACTCCCTGAGTTCCTGTAGTTCGTCTTCAGACATGGAATACAGTTTCCCGGTCGGCAGCGTCGCCCCGGCAGGAGGTCAATCTTGCAGTCATAGGACCTGTGGGGAGGTAGCTTGTCCGCTTCCTTCTCGCAGAAAACTTCCAAAAAGGCTGCATACTTGTGGGGGACTGCTTGCAGCGTGCCTAATTGTAACTGCGGGTCATCCTATGCCCCTTACGGGCTGGGCAGAATGCAGTGTTCTGCACAGTAGGAGGAGCCGAAAGTCAGTTGGCGCTGGTACCATGCCAACGCTGGGCTGTGCCTGTGCAGCCAACTCATGCCCAATACTACAGGTGTGTCCGACAGTTGGGTGACATTGAAGCTGATGACTTCCCGGTGATTGCCAATCTGCATCACCATCGGCGGCGTTTGCTCCACCACCTGCCCCCCCAGCAATTCCCTGCCATCCACCGTGACAACCTTCAGGGGCAGTGTGGCTGGCAGGAGCGCTATGCTGTGTTGCTTAATGAAATCCAGTCCTATAAAGTCTGCGTTACTACCAGAGTCAATGGTAATGGGCACTTCCATTGTGAGTCCATTGGGTAACTGGAGCGATGCAGTGAGTTGCACCACTGGTTTGGGTGGGAGAGGGTCTGTGGGCTGCAAAATCTCTGGGGACTGCTTCACTGACTTGTCTGGCTGGGCCCCAGTGCTTATGATTCCAGCCAGACTTCGTCGTTTCCCTGCTGTGGTTCTCTTTGCTGAGCTGCTTCTGTTACTGTTGCTGAGGCTGCAGTGTGCTTGTGGAGCCTCTGGGGACACTCTTTCGCCATGTGCTGAGCACTGTCGCAGATGTAGCACTTCCTGTTCCCTCTAGGAGGCTTCGCTTTGACTGCTCCCGGTGTTAGGGCTCTGGTGGCTGACTGAGCCCTGGCGCCTCCAATCTCCATTGGTTCTTCTCCCCCTCCCTGTGGAGGTGTGGATTGCGTACGCGCTGCATCCCTGGGAAAGAGGGGAGGTGCTCTCTCTGGCGTGCGTCCCCAACGTCCTTCTTCTTTGCCCCAGGGACGCCCCTCCAGCCTCACCCCAATCGTCAGTGCCCTCTGCACAACTTCCTGAGTGCTTTGGGGTCTCTCCCCCCTTGCTATCTCATCTTTCACAGGTCCATTCAGCCCCTCCCAGAAAAGGTCTCTGACTGCAGCTGAATCTTTCTCCCATCCCAGCGCATTCACCAATGCAAAAAAGCGGGAATGATACTGCCTTACAGTGGCTCTCCCTTGTTTCAGTCCATGTATCTGTTTTCTGGCGATATCAATGTCTATTGTTGATAAAAAACACGAATCCATCGCTTTAATGAAGGCATCCGCACTCCGGAGCGCCAGATCCTTATCTCTCCACAGGTTGCGCAGCCACGCTTTAGCTTCTCCATGCAAATGAGATAATATATATATTTTTTTTTTATAAATATTTTATTAGGTTTTTAATAAACAAATTTCCACTTTCAAATACATACTTCCATAGATCCAATGGACTCCCCCCATCTCCCGAGCACTGCATTCCCTGTGTAACCAAAACCTCAGCAATTTGTTAACTTATTTTATACATAACAATATGTCTTCCATTTTATCGTGTTATCTGATATAAACATTTCAGTACAATTGCATTAATTTTTAATTTCCACACAATAAAAATATTTCATTACCTCACTTCTGTCTTATAGTGTCTTATTTATCAATCCAAAAATTTACCGATACTGAAGCTATACCTTCCTAGAAAGGAGCATTTTTTAACATTCATACAACTTATAATACTTTTTCAAATAGTCTTTAAAATTTTCCCAAACTTCCTCCGTTTCTTCTTCTCCCGAGTCTCGAATTCTGCCAGTCATTTCAGCCAGCTCCATATAGTCCATCAGCTGCGTCTGCCATTCTTCCAATGTGGGTAGATTTTGTGTCTTCCAGTGCTTTGCCAACAAAATCCTCGCTGCTGTAGTAGCGTACATAAAGAAAGTTCTATCTTTCTTGACCATCCTCTGGTCTACCATGCCCAGAAGGAAGGCCTCCGGTTTCTTAGGTAAGGTGAATCTCAGCACCTTTTTTAGTTCATTATGTATCATTTCCCAGAAGGCCTTCACTTTCGGGCAGGTCCACCAGAGGTGTAGAAATGTCCCTTCCTCTTCCTTACATTTCCAACATTTATTATCGGACAGGTGATATATCTTTGCAAGCTTGACTGGGGTCATGTACCACCGGTATATCATTTTCATAATGTTTTCCTTCAAGGCAGTACATGCCGTAAATTTCATTCCGGTGTTCCATAACCTTTCCCAGTCTTCAAACATAATGTTATGCCCCAAGTCCTGTGCCCACTTTATCATAGAGGATTTGACAATCTCATCCTGTGTGTTCCATTTAAGCAGCAAGTTATACATTCTCGAAATTGGCTTAGATTTTGGCTCAAGCAACTCTGTTTCTAGTTTCGATTTTTCCTCCTGAAAACCCACTTTTTTGTCTGCTTTAAAAACTTCCTGGATTTGAGCATAATGCAACCAATCTCGCACCTTGTTTTTTAACTTTTCCATACTCTGTAACCTCCATTTATCTCCAATTTTTTCAATTATTTCCCAATATTTAGGCCAGTGGGCCTCCATATTGAGTCTTTTACGTGCTTTGGCCTCCATCGGTGAGAGCCACCTCGGAGTTTTACTCTCCAATAAGTCTTTATATTTTGACCAGACCATGAAAATTGCCCTTCTGACAATATGGTTTTTGAACAATTTATGAACTTTAACCTTGTCATACCACAAATATGCATGCCACCCAAAAGCATTATCAAATCCCTCCAGGTCAAGGACATCGGTGTTCTCCAATAAAATCCAATCCTTCAACCAGCAGAGGGCTGCAGCTTCATAATATAACCTCAAGTCCGGCAGGGCAAACCCCCCTCTTTCTTTCGCATCTGTTAGTATTTTAAACTTTATTCGGGGCTTTTTGCCCTGCCAGACAAATTTAGATAAATCCCTCTGCCATTTTCCAAAACATTCCACCTTATCCACGATCTGGAGGGCCTGAAACAAAAATAACATTTTCGGCAATACATTCATCTTTATAGCAGCTATTCTGCCCAACAAGGAAAGTTTTAATCTTGACCATGTTTCCAGATCTCTTTTGATCTCTGACCAACATTTCTCATAGTTGTCCTTAAATAAATTCAAATTTTTGGAGGTCAAATGCACCCCTAGGTACTTTACTTTTTTAACCACATTTAGTTCTGTTTCTTTTCTGAACTCCTCTATTTCAGTAGTTGTCAAGTTTTTTGCTAAAACTTTAGTTTTTTGTTTATTCAGCTTGAATCCCGCCACCCGACCAAAGTCAGAAATTAATTCTAACGCTCTTTTAGTACTAGAGGCTGGCTCCTGTAATGTTAATACCAAGTCATCTGCAAAAGCTTTCAGTTTATATTGTTTCTCTCCGACCACAATTCCCTGTGTCAACCGGTCATTTCTAATCATGTTCAATAGCACCTCCAGGACTGAAATAAACAACAGAGGAGATAGAGGGCACCCCTGTCGTGTCCCTTTTTCAATTTTGAACTCCTCTGTCACCACGTTGTTTACTATCAATTTAGCTTTTTGTTCTGAATAAATTGCTTCTATTCCATTTTCAAACCCCCGCCCTACTCCCATCCTTTCCAAATTTTTCTTCATAAACAGCCAAGAAATGTTGTCAAAGGCCTTCTCCGCATCAATAAAAATCAACACCGCTCTTGTGTTTGAATTAATCTGTAAAAACTCCAAAATGTCAATGATGTTTCTTGTGTTGTCAAATAAATGCCTACCAGGGAGAAAGCCTGCTTGGTCCTTATGAATCACTTCATTTAAAACTTTCTTAAACCTACTTGCCAAAATGTCTGCAAAAATTTTGTAATCCACATTTAGGAGTGAGATAGGGCGGTAGTTTTTAAGTTGAGTTTTTTCAGATTCTAGTTTTGGGATCAACGTGATGAAAGCTTCTTTCCACGTTTCCGGTGCCTTCCTCCCCTCCATAATCTGGTTGCAAACTTCCAGCAATGGTTGTATCAATGAGTCCTTCAGTACCTTATAATATTTGGAAGTAAGCCCATCAGGTCCCGGAGATTTGCCCAGTTGAAGGTTCTGAATGGCGCATTCAATTTCTTGGGTTGTAATATTACAGTTCAGGATTGCTCTCATTTCCTGGGGTATTTTTTGTAATCCATTAGTTATAACAAATTGGTCCACCTCTGAGCTTTTTTGTGGCCTTTGAGAATAAAGTTCTTTGAAATATCTCTGGAAGGACTTTCTAATATCGTCGGGCTTCTGAACCATTCTCCCTTCAATCTCTAGATTTGTAACTGTGTTAAGTTTTTGTCTCTTTTTCAACTGCCAAGCCAACAATTTTCCACATTTGTTAGCAGATTCAAAAGATCTTTGTTTCATTTGTTTAATTTTCCATTCCACCTCTTGATTTATCAGTTTCGAATATTGTGCCTGGAAAAACTTCACTTCTCTCAATACTTCCTTTGATTTAGGCCTGGATCTCAGTTTTCTCTCTCCTTCTCTTATTTTCTCCAAGATCTTCTCCTTCTTTTCATTCCAGAGTCTTTTTTTAATCGTGTTCTGTTGTATTAGAAACCCTCTTATAACTGCTTTGCTTGCGTCCCAGATTATTCTTTTTTCCACATTTGTCTTTAAGTTTATTTCAAAATAGTCCTTTAAAACTTTTTGGGCCTTCTTAACAATCTCCTGATCTCTTAACAAAGCGTCATTCATTCTCCATCTGAACGATCCGGTTGTATTTAGTCTCAATTCCATTCTCAAGGCGTTGTGGTCGGAGCAGGTTTTTGGGCAGATTTCCACTTTTCTGGTCTTAGGTGCCAGCCCTCTAGTTATCCATATTTGGTCGATTCGCGTCCAGGTCATATGGGCCTCAGAAAAGAAAGTTCCTTCTTTCCCTAGAGGGTTCTTGATCCTCCATATGTCAATCAAATCCAAATTGTCAGTCATTTCAAAAAAGGTTTTTGGTAGTCTGCCATCTTTCGTTATATTAGCACTTTGTGACTTATCCATATTCACTGAGGCGACACCGTTCATATCTCCCAACATGATAATGTTGTTATAGTCCAAATAGTCCAGCATAATCTCGTGCAGCTTCTTAAAAAATTCCGATTTTCCATCATTTGGGGCGTAGATTCCTAGAATTAAAAACTTTTCTCCTTGTGTCTGGATTTCAATTGCCAAAATTCTGCCCTGTTCATCTTTAAATACAAATTTTGGGGACAAGTTCTCCTTTGCATAAATCACCACTCCTCTTTTCTTAACTTTATCCGATGAAATAAATTCTTGGCCTAACCTTTTATTAATTAACACTTTTCTGTGGAGTCTTGTCACATGTGTTTCTTGCAGGCAAATAATGTCCAATTGTTCTTTTTTCAAAATATGAAATACTTTTCTGCGTTTTTCTGGAGAATTCCCGCCATTTATATTCCAACTAAGAAGCTGTAGAGACATCCCGGCCTACTTCTTGGGTATCACAGTTGGGTATCTAATTTGTCGTCCTTTTCCGGAAGCTGTGGTGCCGGGCCGCCTCCAGATGGTATGGATCCTGGTGGTAATCCCGGTGGTGGAGGCCAGGAATCTGCGGCTCTCTTTTGGAGGTCCTCCTCGTTATCGTGTAGGAACTTCTGGTGGTCTTCTGGTGTTTTAATTCTTACCTTCTTTCCTCTATAGGTGAATGACAGACCTTGAGGAAATTCCCACCTATAAGGGATTGCGTTGTATCTTAACAATTTGGCCAAGTCTGTGTATGTGGCTCTAAGGTCCAACAAATATTTAGGAATGTCTCTATAAATTTCTGCCCTTTTGCCTTCGACTTCCAGGGATTTTTTAAAATGTTGGCCTAATATCTTGTCTCTTTCCTCTCTTGTTCTCAAACAAACCAAACAGTCTCTGGACTTATCTTTCTTAACCGATCTTCCCAGTCTGAAGGCCGTCACAATCTTGAAATCTTTATCTTCTTCAACCCCCCAAAATTTAGAAAACAACTCCGTCAAGAATTTCTCTAGGTTGCCCTGTTCCAACTCTGGGACAGCCCTCAGCCTAAGATTACATTCCTTACTTTTCAATTCCACCATTGACAGGTAGGCTTGCTGTTCTCCTACCTGTCTTTTCAGAGGTCTTACTTCCCCTTTGATCTCTTCCACCTTCTTGCACGCTTGCTCAGCTTTTTGATTGGCTTCCGCAGCTAGTTTGTAGTTCTCCGCCGTAGCTCCTTGCAGTTTCTCAATAGCCTGAGTGTGCTGCGAAACCTGATCTGTTAACTTGCTGATGGTAGATGTAGCTCTATCAATTTTAGATGACTGATCGTCCACCTTCTTATTCAAAAGTGCCAGTTGTTCCAAAATTTGTTTCAAGACTGGATCAGTTCCTCCAGCTGCCATTTCTTCTGTAGCAGGCGTTTCAACTTCTTCCTCCTGCGCCGTCAGCACAGTTGGCACCGAGGATCTACGATGATGAATCAAGGTTGTTTGGACAAGCTGCCCAGCTCTCTTATCTTTTTTCTTTTCTTTAGCTTCCTCAGCTAAAGCTTCCTTAGCTTTAGCTGCTCTTGTTTTCGCTGGGCCACTCATTCCCCAGCTGCTGTTCAAGGTCAAATAGTCTTTCAATCCATGAGAAAGGCAAGCCCAGAGTATAAACAATTAAACCACAAAAAATCCCAATAGGATACAGTTCCCAGACCTCAATGCCTCCGCAAATCCACTAGGGGGGGTTTTCATAGGAAAGAAAGTTTCTTTTCCACCATCAAAGCTCCTATTTCAACTGAAGTCCCCAAGTTCAGAAAGGAGGCTTTCAGAAAGTTCTGTTTCAAATTAGTGCCACAAGGTAACGGAGAGGTTTCAATGACAGTATTAAAGCGATAGTGTATCCATCAATGCAACAGTTTATGTTAAGAAAAAAGTTTCAGCAGCCTGACAGTACTCCTTTGCAACACTGGCAGTCCAATAACTCGGTTATCCCCTTCAATTCCACATTTCTTCACAATAGGAGGAGGATTCTCTAACACAATGAACCAAAAAATTTACTTCTTCACTCTTTTCAATTTCTAGAAACACACAGTCTATTAATGCCCCTTCTTACTTCTTTCAAAGTCTCTTTTTAGCGCTTCAGCCCGCATCGGGTTCTTTGCTTTGCTCTGATTAGCAGGACCGGAAGGCGGACTTCCTGTTACTCGCCTCCCGTTTTCAGCCGAAATAGACAAATTTAAATTAATCCTTAATCAGTTCTTTGGTACCCCTTACTCACGGGTAGATTGCAGCCAATTTCGATGTTTTTCAAGAAGAAAGGTCGGCGCTCATCAGCAACAGCAGCGCGGCTTCACTTCCGCGAAAAGAGCGATGAACTCACAGCGCCGCTCCCCCGTTCACGATCCGGAGCCTCTTACGAGGTCCCTTCCTCGCTTCTGGGGGGGCTTCTGGCACCCGCCGAGTCCCACGGCCACAGGCTCGCTCTGCCTGCGGTTTATCTGAATGGGTCTCCGCTTCGCCGTAGCGGACGACCCTTTTTCGCGGAGCCCCTCTTCACTGAGTAAAGAGGACCGCCATTGCGCAAATGAGATAATATAAATCCTACCCTCTCCTGCTCATCTCTAAAGTCTTTATCCAGCAATTGCAGCGCAAACATCATGTCTGCTCGGAAGTTAGGGTACTGCTGCAAATTCCCATCAAAATGAGACACAAGGTTGGCTCCTCTCCTCCCCAACCCAATCCCCTCCGGTTTTGGAGGGGGTGCTCCTGCTTAGTAAGCGCGTCTAACCTGGCTTGTAGATCTCTGCAGGCAGCAGCTGCTTCGTCTTCTCTCTTCCTAGATGTGAGAATCTCCTGGTTGAGTCGCGTCACTGCATTTTGCAGGTCAGCCATCTGCTGTTCGGTAGTCATCTTTCCTTGCTTTTGTGAGCTCGCGAAGAACCAATCTTCGCACCCTCGCTGCGTCCACTCACTTGTGAGGTTCTTAGTATTGAGAGACGGGGCTTACTGTCAGAGCTGCCTCCAGGTCCCAGCTCACAGAGGACCAACGCTAGCCGGTAGTAATGTGCAAAAGTCTTTATTGAGGTTCAGTTTCCATTTACAAGCCGCAGCGTGCAGCCCTACGTCTAGACGCTAGATCGGCGAAGCCCCGTCTGAGTCTCCACCCCCTGTACACCAGTTTAAGACCCTAGCCTTACTCCACCTTTTCCGTTGCTCCTTTCTCCTCTGGGTCCTTCTGCCCCCCGGTGTCTCCTCCTTCCTGGACTCTTCTGACGCTGACCCCCCTGACTCCTGTCCCTCCTTTCGGCGGGCTTTAGGACCTGGCTCCCTATCCGGGCTACCCACTGTGCTGCTTGACTGTACATTTGAACTTGGCGCGTGCGCCCAGCTTCCAACCTTCCTCTCGACCGTTTCCTCGCTCTCCGATGGAGGCGTGGTCAATCCTGACTCATCTCCTCCCGCTGGCGGTGAGCAGCCTGATCCCGATGCCTGGGACTCCTCCTCCCTACTGCTCTTTGGTGGGGAAGCTGGTCCCGATTTCCAGCTGCTGCTCTCTGAGTCCCCTCTGGTCCCTTCTCCCTGGGGTGTCCCCCTTGCTCTGACCATGGGAGCCCCTTTCTGTGAGTCGTCCGATTCGCTGGACAGACTCAGAGACCTCGGACCACTGTCATCGCTTACATTCCCTTCGGATTCCTCCCCCTCGCTCTCCGTTTCCTCCCTTTCCTGTGCCTCTGCTCCTGAGCCCCTGACAACCATCCCCCCCTCGAAGCCCCCCTTCCCCCCTCCCCTCCTTCAGGTGTGGGTACTGGGCGCTCCATCGTTGTGGGGGTGAGTGCCGGATACAGTTCGTCTCCCGTGGCGTGCATCCAGCTGGATAAGTCCAGATCGTCCTCCATGTTCTCGTCGACATCGATCTCCTCTGCTTCCATCTCTTTGCCTCCGTGCTCGAACCCAAGGTCCTCTCCCAACGCGTCCATGTCCGTCTCTCCCCCGGTCTCCTCGGGGGATGTTGCCTGCCCGGGACCCTCCAACCACTTCCTGCGCCACTGCTCCTCCGGTCGATCCTCCCACCAATAAGAGCGGTCTGAGACAAATCCCGAGGGCGATCTCTCTGGGGAACTTGTGTCTATTGCCGGTTCCTCGTCCGAGGAGAACCCCTGGAACGTGCTGGCTGAAAGTGTGGGTGTGAAAAGATATTCGTCGAAATAATCTGCTGGCATAGGTCTGTGTGGGAAGAGTGCGTGGAACTCGTCCTTGAGGTAGTGCTCCTCCACCTCATAGTACGGCACCCAGCTGTTGGCTCTTGCCGGGGTACCTTCCCTGGCGAGGAGATACTCAACCCCCTCTTCCCCCCATCTCGAGTCTAAAATCTCTGTGACCTCGTTGATGGGCTCCCCCCTTGGCGACCCCCTTTCTGTGGGTGTTTCCCTGAGCGGGTCTGGTGCCTTCCTTGGCTCCTGAAATCTGTGAGGTGCCTTGTAGGGCGTGAGCACTGATCTATGAAAGACCGGGTGCATTCTGGATCCCTCCAGAAGTGTCAACCGGAAGGCCACTGGATTGACCTGTGCCTCGACTTGGTAGGGCCCTAGCTGCTTATGTCCGAGCTTCTTCTTCGCTAACGATCTGGCCGGCACTGCCTGGGCTGCTAACCAAACCCAGTCTCCCACCTGTATGTTTTCCCCGGCCCTTCTGTGTTTGTCAGCCTGCAGTTTGTATGCGTGCTTTGCTAGTTCTAACTGCCTTCGGAGCTGTTCGTGGACCTCCTGCAACTCTGACGCGAAGGCGTCCGCTGCCTGTGGCTCCCCCTCCCCCACTCTCTCTAATCCCGGGAAGGTTCTGGGATGTCTCCCATTGTTTGCGAAGAACGGTGTCACCCCCGTGGACACGTGCTTCGTGTTGTTGTAGGCGAACTCGGCGAGCGGCAGGTAGTCCACCCATGTCGCAGGCTGCTGATTCGCGTAGCATCTCAGGTACTGATGCATGATGGCGTTGACCCGCTCCGCTTGTCCGTTGGTCTGCGGGTGTCTCGCCGACGCTAGGTTGATCTTGACGTTCAGGATGCCCATCAGCTTCTGCCAGAAGTT
Source organism: Podarcis melisellensis (assembly GCF_964234715.1). Lineage (NCBI taxonomy): Eukaryota > Metazoa > Chordata > Lepidosauria > Squamata > Lacertidae > Podarcis > Podarcis melisellensis. Next base: position 92,293,167 of record NC_138539.1, read on the forward strand.
CGAGATGAACTGGCGCCCCCGGTCGGACAGGATAGACTGTGGTAGACCGTGAACCTTGAACACGTGGTCTATGAACAGTTTGGCGGTCTGTTCCGCTGTGGCCACCTTCGCGCACGGAATGAAATGGGCCATTTTGGTGAACATGTCCACCACCACTAGAACTGCTGTCTTGCCCCGCGAGCTGGGTAGATCCGTGACAAAGTCCAGTGCCACCCTCTCCCACGGTTCGAGCGGAGTCTGCAGCGGTTCCAGCAGTCCCGCCGGCGGTCTGTGTACTGGTTTGGCCCTTTGGCATGTGTCGCACCTCATGACGTAATCCGCGACTCCCCCCCGCATCTTGGGCCACCAAAAGTCTCTGGCTAGCAATTCTACAGTCTTCTCTTTGCCGAAGTGCCCGGCGGTGGGTGCGTCGTGCAGCTGCTGCAGCACCTTCGCGCGGAGTTCGTCCCCCGGTACGTAGAGGGCCCATTTGCGGATGAGCAATCCGTCGTCCTTCGCCTTGCCACTGTGCACCTCCTCCATCTTGGCTTGTGCAAAGGGGTCCTCCTGCAGCGCGCGACGTACAGCATCGTGATCCACGGTTGCCGAAGCACATGCCCACGCTTTCGGTGCGAAAATGTGCTTTGCCGCCGCCGGAGCCGCCTCCTCGAGGTATTGCGGCTTCCTGGACAGTGCATCCGCCATGACGTTGTTGTCGCCTGGGATGTACTCTATCTTGAAGTCGAAATCCGCGAAGAACTCCGCCCAGCGTATGTGCCTCTGGTTCAGGAACCTTGCCGTGCGCCAGTACTCCAGGTTCTTGTGGTCAGTGCGGACTTGCACTGTGTGTTTGGCTCCGATAAGGAAGTGCCGCCACGCCTTGAATGCTGCATGAATGGCCAGCAACTTCCTGTCCCAGATGGTGTAGTTCTGCTCCGACTTGCTGAGCTTCCTGGAGTAGAAAGCGCACGGTCTCCAGTCCCCATGCGGGTCTTGCTGCAATAGGACTGCTCCCACGGCCCTGTCTGAGGCGTCCGTTTCAACCCTCATCGGTCTGCTGGGATTCACATGCAGCAGCTGCTCTTCGGACGCGAAGAGACGCTTGAGCTTCTTAAAGGACTGCTCCGCCTGCTCCGTCCAGATGAACTTCTTCTTGGAGCTGAGCGTGTCGGTGATGGCCGCCGTCTGCATAGCGAACCCCTTGATGAACTTGCGATAAAAGTTTGCAAAGCCGACAAACCGCTGGACCTCCTTCCGATTGCGCGGGCTCTTCCAGTCCAACACTGAGTGAACCTTGGCGCTGTCCATGGCGAGCCCCTTGTCCGATAATTTGTAGCCCAGGAAATCCACCTCCGTCATGTCGAACTGGCACTTCTCCAGCTTGGCGTACAGTCTGTGCTCCTGCAGTCTCTGCAGAACTTCCTTGACGTCCCTCTCGTGAGCCTCCTGCGATTCTGAGAATATCAGGATGTCGTCCAGGAAGCAGACGCACTTTTTGTAGAGGAGTCCCGCTAACACGTGATGCATGAAGGCTTGAAAACAGTGGGAGCCATTTTGTAATCCAAACGGCATAACTCTGTATTCATAGGTGCCCAGGGGCGTGAACATGGCCGTCTTCCACTCGTCGCCCTCCCGTATTCGAATAAGGTTGTACGCCCTTCGCAGATCCAACTTGGTGAAAACGCGTCCTTTTCTCACCGTCGCGAACAGGTCGTCGATTTTGGGCATGGGGAAGGCCGTGGGCTTGGTTTTCGAGTTCAAAATTCTATAATCAACTACAAGCCTTTTTTGGGGCGTGTCTTTTTTCTTCACGAAGAATACGGGACTGCCCCCCACTGCCGTGGACTCCCAGATGAAACCGCACTTCAAGTTGTGATCTATGAACTCCCTGAGTTCCTGCAGTTCGTCTTCAGACATGGAATACAGTTTCCCGGCCGGCAGCGTCGCCCCCGGCAGGAGGTCAATCTTGCAGTCATAGGACCTGTGGGGAGGTAGCTTGTCCGCTTCCTTCTCGCAGAAAACCTCCAAAAACGCTGCGTACTTGTGGGGCACTGCTTGCAGCGTGCCTAATTGTAGCTGCGGGTCATCCTCTTCTCCTTCCGGGCTAGGCAGAATGCAGTGTTCTGCACAGTAGGAGGAGCCGAAAGTCAGTTGGCGCTGGTACCATGCCAACGCTGGGCTGTGCCTGTGCAGCCAACTCATGCCCAATACTACAGGCGTGTCCGACAGTTGGGTGACATTGAAGCTGATGACTTCCCGGTGATTGCCAATCTGCATCACCATCGGCGGCGTTTGCTTCACCACCTGCCCCCCCGGCAATTCCCTGCCATCCACCGTGACAACCTTCAGGGGCAGCGTGGCTGGCAGGAGCGCTATGCTGTGTTGCTTAATGAAATCCAGTCCTATAAAGTCTGCGTTACTACCAGAGTCAATGGTAATGGGCACTTCCATTGTGAGTCCATTGGGTAACTGGAGCGATGCAGTGAGTTGCACCACTGGTTTGGGTGGGAGAGAGTCTGTGGGCTGCAAAATCTCTGGGGACTGCTTCACTGACTTGTCTGGCTGGGCCCCAGGGCCGCTGCTTCCAGCCAGACTTCGTCGTTTCCCTGCTGTGGTTCTCTCTGCTGAGCTGCTTCTGTTACTGTTGTGGAGGCTGCAGTGTGCTTGTGGAGCCTCTGGGGACACTCTTTCGCCATGTGCTGAGCACTGTCGCAGATGTAGCACTTCCTGTTCCCTCTAGGAGGCTTCGCTTTGACTGCTCCCGGTGTTAGGGCTCTGGTTGCTGACTGAGCCCTGGCGCCTCCAATCTCCATTGGTTCTTCTCCCCCTCCCTGCGGAGGCGTGGATTGCGTACGCGCTGCATCCCTGGGAAAGAGGGGAGGTGCTCTCGCTGGCGTGCGTCCCCAACGCCCTTCTTCTTTGCCCCAGGGACGCTCTTCCAGCCGCACCCCAATCATCAGTGCCCTCTGAACAACTTCTTGAGTGCTTTGGGGTCTCTCCCCCCTTGCAATCTCGTCTTTCACAGCTCCATTCAGCCCTTCCCAGAAAAGGTCTCTGACTGCAGCTGAATCTTTCTCCCATCCCAGCGCATTCACCAATGCAAAAAAGCGGGAATGATACTGCCTTACAGTGGCTCTCCCTTGTTTCAGTCCATGTATCTCTTTTCTGGCTATATCAATGTCTATTGTTGATAAAAAACACGAATCCATCGCTTTAATGAAGGCATCCGCACTTCGGATCCTTATCTCTCCACAGATTGCGCAGCCACGCTTTAGCTTCTCCATGCAAATGAGATAATATAAATCCCACCCTCTCCTGCTCATCTCTAAAGTCTTTATCCAGCAATTGCAGCGCAAACATCACGTCTGCTCGGAAGTTAGGGTACTGCTGCAAATTCCCATCAAAATGAGACACAAGGCTGGCCCCTCTCTTCCCCAGCCCAATCCCCTCTGGTTTGGGGGGGGCGCCCCTGCTTAGTAAGCACGTCCAACCTGGCTTGGAGATCCTTGCATGCAGCAGCTGCTTCGTCTTCCCTCTTCCTAGATGCGAGTATCTCCTGGTTGAGTCGCGTCACTGTATTTTGCAGGGCTGCCATTTGCTGTTCGGTAGTCATCTTTCCTTGCTTTTGTGAGCTCGCGAAGCACCAATCTTCGCCCCTCGCTGCGTCCACTCCCTTGCGAGGTTCTTGGTGAAAACGGAGACAGGGCTTACTGTCAGAGCTGCCTCCAGGTCCCAGCTCACAGAGGACCAACACTAGCCGGTAGTAATGTACAAAAGTCTTTATTGAGGTTCAGTTTCCATTTACAAGCCGCAGCGTGCAGCCCTACGTCTAGACGCTAGATCGGCGAAGCCCTGTCTGAGTCTCCACCCCCTGTACACCAGTTTAAGACTCTAGCCTTACTCCTCCTTCCTGGACTCTTCTGACGCTGGCCCCCCTGACTCCTGTCCCTCCTTTCGGCGGGCTTTAGGACCTGGCTCCCTATCCGGGCTACCCACTGTGCCGCTCGCCTGTACATTTGAACTTGGCGCGCGCGCCCAGCTTCCAACCTTCCTCTTGACCGTTTCCTCGCTCTCCGATGGAGGTGTGGCCAATCCTGATTCATCTCCTCCCGCTGGCGGTGAGCAGCCTGATCCCGATACCTGAGACTCCTCCCCCCTACTGCTCTTTGGTGGGGAAGCTGGTCCCGATTTCCAGCTGCTGCTCTCTGAGTCCCCTCTGGCCCCTTCTTCCTGGGGTGTCCCCCTTGCTCTGACCCTGGGAGCCCCTTTCTGTGAGTCTTCCGATTCGCTAGAAAGACTCAGAGACCTCGGACCACTGTCATCGCTTACGTTTCCTTCGGATTCCTCCCCCTCGCTCTCCGTTTCCTCCCTTTCCTGTGCCTCTGCTCCTGAGCCCCTGACAGCGACGGATTGCTCATCCGCAAAGGGGCCCTCTACGTACCGGGAGACGACCTACGCGCGAAGGTACTGCAGCAGTTGCACGACGCACCCACCGCCGGGCACTTTGGCAAAGAGAAGACTGTAGAATTAGTAGCCAGAGACTTTTGGTGGCCCAAGATGCGGGGGGAAGTCGCGGATTACGTCTTGAGGTGCGACACCTGCCAAAGGGCCAAGCCAGTGCACAAACCGCCGGCGGGACTGCTGGAACCGCTGCAGACACCGCTCGAACCGTGGGAGAGGGTGGCCCTGGACTTTGTCACGGATCTACCCAGCTCGCGGGGCAAGACAGCAGTTCTAGTGGTGGTGGACATGTTCACCAAAATGGCCCATTTCATTCCCTGCGCGAAGGTGGCCACGGCGGAACAGACCGCCAAACTGTTCATAGACCACGTGTTCAAGGTTCACGGTCTACCACGGTCTATCCTGTCCGACCAGGGGCGCCAGTTCATCTCGAACCTCTGGCAGAAGCTGATGGGCATCCTGAACGTCAAGATCAACCTAGCGTCGGCGAGACACTCACAGACCAACGGACAAGCGGAGCGGGTCAACGCCATCATGCAGCAGTACCTGAGATGCTACGCGAATCAGCAGCCTACGACATGGGTGGACTACCTGCCTCTCGCCGAGTTTGCCTACAACAACATGAAGCACGTGTCCACGGGGGATGACACCGTTCTTCGCCAACAATGGGAGACATCCCAGAACCTTCCCGGGATTAGAGAGAGTGGGGGAGGGGGAGCCACAGGCAGCGGACGCCTTCGCGTCAGAGTTGCAGGAGGTCCACGAACAGCTTCGAAGGCAGTTAGAACTAGCAAAGCACGTATACAAACTGCAGGCTGACAGACACAGAAGGGCCGGGGAAGACATACAGGTGGGAGACTGGGTTTGGTTAGCAGCCCAGGCAGTGCCGGCCAGATCGTTAGCGAAGAAGAAGCTCGGACATAAGCAGCTAGGGCCTTACCAAGTCGAGGCACAGGTCAATCCAGTGGCCTTCCGGTTGACACTTCTGGAGGGATCCAGAATGCACCCGGTCTTTCATAGATCAGTGCTCACGCCCTACAAGGCACCTCACAGATTTCAGGAGCCAGGGACGGCACCAGACCCGCTCAGGGAAATGCCCACAGAAGGGGGGTCGCCAAGGGGGAGGCCATCAACGAGGTCACAGAGATTTTAGACTCGAGATGGGGGGAAGAGGGGGTTGAGTATCTCCTCGCCAGGGAAGGTACCCTGGCAAGCGCCAACAGCTGGTTGCCGTACTATGAGGTGGAGGAGCACTACCTCAAGGACGAGTTCCACGCACTCTTCCCACACAGGCCGATGCCGGCAGACTATTTCGACGAATATCTTTTCAAACCCACACTTTCAGCCAGCACGTTCCAGGGGTTCGCCTCGGACGAGGAACCGGCACCAGACACACGTTCCCCGGAGGGATCACCCTCGGGGTCTGCCTCAGACCGCTCTTATTGGTGGGACGATCGACCGGAGGAGCAGTGGCGCAGGAAGTGGCTGGAGGGTCCTTGGAAGGCAACATCCCCCGAGGAGACCGGGGGAGAGACGGACATGGACGTGTTGGGAGAGGACCTTGGGTTCGAGCACGGAGGCAAAGAGATGGAGGCAGAGGAGATTGATGTCGGCGAGAACATGGAGGACGATCCGGATTTATACAGCTGGATGCACGCCACGGGGGACGAACTGTATCCGGCACTCACCCCCACAACGATGGAGCACCCAGTACCCACACCTGAAGGAGGGGAGGGGGGAAGGGGGGGCTTCAAGGGGGGGATGGATGTCAGGGGCTCAGGAGCAGAGGCACAGGAAAGGGAGGAAATGGAGAGCGAGGGGGAGGAATCCGAAGGAAATGTAAGCGATGACAGTGGTCCGAGGTCTCTGAGTCTGTCCAGCGAATCGGAAGACTCACAGAAAGGGGCTCCCATGGTCAGAGCAAGGGGGGTGCCTAGGGGGACACACCAGGAAGAAGGGGCCAGAGGGGACTCAGAGGGCAGCAGTTGGAAATCAGGACCAGCTTCCCCACCAGAACACAGTAGGGGGGAGGAGTCCCAGGTATCGGGATCAGGCTGCTCACCACCAGCGGGAGGAGATGAGTCAGGATTGGCCACGCCTCCATCGGAGAGCGGGGAAACGGTCAAGAGGAAGGTTGGAGGCTGGGCGCGCGCGCCAAGTTCAAATGTACAGGAGGGCGGCACAGTTGGTAGCCCGGATAGGGAGCCAGGTCCTAAAGCCCGCCGAAAGGAGGGACAGGAGTCAGGGGGGTCAGCATCAGAAGAGTCCAGAAAGGAGGAGACCCCGGGGGGCAGAAGGACCCAGAGGAGAAAGGAGAGATGGAAGAGGTGGAGTAAGGCTAGAGTCTTAAATTGGTGTACAGGGGGCGGAGACTCAGACGGAGCTTCGCCGATCTATGTTCTAAGACGTAGAGCTGCACGCTGCGGCTTGGAAATGGAAACTGAACTTCAATAAAGACTTTTGTACATTACTACCGGCTACCATTGGTCCTCTGTGAGCTGGGACCTAGAGGCAGCTCTGACACTTTGCTATTTGTGGGTGAATGAACACAGAAAGAAAAATCAAAGCTTATTCCTCCTCTTTCTATTGAGATGGAACCACAACACCCATGCTTAATTTGGGCTGATAAGAAACATTTCACACTGCGATTGTTGGGTGAACGTGCATTCTAACCCAAAAGAACACCAATTTAAAATAAGCCCAATCAGAGCTTTATTATCACCTCTTCATGCAGATGGAAGAGAAAAGAGGGTGTTTTGTTACTTTGGTCTCATTACATACACTTTGCCATTTCTGGGTCAATGTGCATTTACACCAAAGAAGACGATATGCGCGACATCCAAGATTCTTCTTTCAATGTAGATGGAACCCAACACAACCTGTTTTGCTTTGTTTTGGCTTATTACACTTCGCTTTGCTATTTGTGGGTGAATGAACACCGAAAGATCAATCAAAGCTTATTGTTGGGTGAACGTGCCTTCTTTTTCCCCGATATAAATTTTTATTAGTTATTCCATAAAGAAAAACAAAGGTTAACACACAGGTAAAGGAAAAGGTACACAAAAAAGGATAAAAGAAAGACAACATACAGTAAAAATAAATAAAAAATACAAAAATACACAAAATTATTATTTTCTTAACTCTCCTATTTCGTGGCTATATCTTTCAGGACTTCCTTCAGCTTGGCCGCAAATCATTCGAAGCAGTAGATAAGGTTACACGTTTCATCGTTGATATTGCCATTATACCTACTTTTGTTCTCTATTTTCCTTACACAATATCCCATAATCTATCACAGTACATCTTTAAATCCCTTTAGCGTTATTTGCCCTTCACTTATACATTCCAGATAATCTACGTACTTTCCCCAATCCTTAGTGAACACTTGGTCTTTTATATATCTAATTTTCCCCATTAGTTTATCGAGCTCTGCATATTCCGATAGTTTAGATCTCCACTCCTCCACTGTTGGGGTTTCCTGCTGTTTCCACCTCTGAGCTATTACAACCCTTGCTGCCGCGAGCGCATAGTATACCAATCTGCGATCTTCCTTTTTTATCTCTTGTCGTAGTATCCCTAATAGGAAGATTTCCGTTTTCTTTATAAACGTGTACCTTAGTACCTTTTCTTAATTCCGTATATACCTTCTCCCAAAACTGTTTTATTTTTCGGCATTGCCACCACATGTGGTAGAAGGAGTCCTCTACCTCTTTGCACCTCCAACACTTGTTATCCACCTTGTACATTTTTGAGAGTTTCATAGGTGTCAGGTGCCACCTATAAAACATCTTCATAACGTTTTCTTTTATCACAGTACACGCCGTAAAGTTCAGCCCGTCCTTCCATAACTTTTCCCAGTCCTCAAATTGTATACTATGGCCTATATCTTTTGCCCAGAGGATCATCACTGATTTGACTTCCTCATCGGCTAGATTCCAGTCTAACAGCATTCTATACATCTTAGATATATTTTTCACTTTGTTGTTTATTATCTCCGTCTGAAATTTAGAGTCTTTGTCTGCATAGCCTCTTTCTTTAATATCCTTGCTAAGCATCTGGTTTACCTGTTGGTGGTAGAGCCAATCATAAACATATTCTTTTATTTGATCATAAGGTTTGGTTCTCCACTTTCCATCTACCTTCGTTACTAGTTGGTTGTATGTTGCCCAGTTGCTTCTCATATTAGTGACTTTTATACTTGTTATTTCAAGAGGTGACAGCCAGTGTGGTGTTTTCGGTTCCAGCAGGTTTTTATATCTTTCCCACACTTCAATTAGCGACCCTCTAAAGATATGGTTACTGAAACCTTTATGTACTTTCATTTTGTTCTTCCACAAATAGGCATGCCAACCGAAGCAGTTGTCGAAGCCCTCCAAATCAAGTAGCTCCGTATTTTCCAGTTTAACCCAATCCTTTAGCCAGCTCAGGCACGATGCCTCATAGTACAATTTCAGATCTGGCAGGGCAAATCCCCCCCTTTCCCTTACATCTGTTAGTAATTTGAATTGAATTCTGGGTTTTCTGCCCTGCCAAATAAATCTCGAAACTGACCTCTGCCATTCTCTAAAAATCCTACTCCCTTTTATTATAGGGATAGTCTGGAATAGGAACATTAATCTTGATAGGACGTTCATCTTAATTATATTAATCCTTCCCCACATTGACAGTTTTAACCGTCCCCATTTTTCTAAATCTCTCTTTATTTCCCTCCACACTGGCTCATAATTATTTTTATATAGGTCTATATTTTTAGATGTTAGCCAGATGCCGAGATATTTGACTTTTTTGGCCGTCTCTATCTGCGTTTGCTGTTGGATTGATTCTATTGTCCTTGGGTCTACATTTTTACATATCATTTTTGTTTTTGTCTTGTTTAGTTTGAACCCAGCCACTTCTCCAAATAGTTCTATCTCCTTCAGTAACTCTTTTGTTGAGGTTATTGGGTCTTCTGTCATCACTACTAGGTCGTCCGCGAAGGCCTTGATTTTGTATACGTTATGTCCTAAAGTCACTCCTTTTATATTTCCATTTTGTCTTATAGAATTTAAAAGGACTTCTAATACTGTTATAAATAGTAACGGAGAGAGCGGGCATCCTTGTCTTGTTCCCTTTCGTATCTTTATCTCTTCCGTTACCGTATTGTTTACAATCAATTTGGCCTTCTGTTCTGTGTATATTGCCCTTACCCTGTTGAAAAAGTCGTTGCCTACGTCCATATACTCTAGGTTTCTCAGCATGAAATTCCATATGACATTATCAAATGCCTTTTCGGCATCAATAAACATCATGATAACTTGTTTGTCAATCCTGACAGACAAGAATTCTAGCATGTCGATAATACTTCTTGTATTGTCTCTCATCTGTCGGCCTGGCAGAAATTCTGCCTGGTCCGTATGGATAATATCTACTAGAACATTTTTTAACCTTCTTGCTAGAATTCCTGCAAATATCTTATAATCTATATTCAGCAGTGAGATTGGCCTGTAATTTTTAACTTGCGTTAAGTCCGCGTCCTGTTTGGGGATAAACGTGATGTATGCTTCCTTCCAAGTTTCCGGAATTTCTCCTTTCTTTAAGATGTTATTCATAGTCTTTTTCAGGGGTCCCACCAATATAGATTTCATTTCTTTGTAATAGCCAGCAGTAAATCCATCTGGACCTGGTGCTTTACCCCTCTTTAGGTCCCTAATTAACTCCTCTATTTCCTCATTTTCAATTGGGGTATTTAATCTTTGTTTTCCTTCTGTTGGGATTTTTTGTCCCCCTTTCTCCTTCAGAAATCTATCTATCTTCCTCAAGCCGACTCTCTCTTGGTCTTTGTACAAATTTCTATAGTAGTTAAGGAACTCACTCCTGATTCCTTTGGGGTCAGTTCTTTCTTCCCCGTCTGTTATTATTTTGTTAATTATCCCTTGCTCTTTCCTCTTTTTAGTTTGCCAGGCAAGCCATTTGCCTGGTTTGTTCGCAAATTCGAAATTTCTTTGCCTAAGTCTTTTAATGTTCCACTCTACCTCTCTGTTTAATATTGTGGCAAACTGAGTTTGTAAGATTTTTATTTTTTCCTTTGTTTTTGGGCAGTTGGGCTTTTGAACTAATTTTTGTTCGTTTTCCATTATCTGTCTTAGAATTTCCTCTTTATTCTTCTCTCTATTCCTATTTTTGATTGCATTCTGTTGAATAAAGAACCCTCTTATTACCGCCTTACTTGCGTCCCAGATTATGTTGTCCTTTGTGCCTTTGTCACAATTATCCTTAAAATACTCTGATAGTTTTTTCCTTGCCATTTCCACCACCTTCTGATCGTCTAACAGATAGTCTTTTAATCTCCATCTAAAGGTTCTTGTCTCTAAGCTTTCCAATTCCATTTCTAATGGGTTGTGGTCTGATATTATTTTCGGTCTTATTTCTATAGATTTGACTCTTGAGCATAGTTCTTTTGAAATCCAAATCTGATCTATTCGTGAAAGTGATTGGTTAGGTTCTGAATGAAAGGTAAATTGTTTTTCAAGTGGGTGTCTAAGACGCCAGATGTCTACTAAACTGCAGTTATCCACCATGGTGAAAAAGGATTTTGGTAACTTCCCTTCTTTGTTTACTCCATCTCTAAGTCTATCCATCTCCAGCGAAACAACTGCGTTCATATCGCCCATTAAGATTATCTTTTGGTCTGCGTATTCCATTAATTTTTCTTCTAATCTTTTAAAGAATTCAGTTTTGCTACCATTCGGGGCATAAATCCCTACTACCATCATCTTTTCCCCTTGCCAATTAATATTGACCCCTATCATCCTCCCCTCCTCATCTTTAAACATTGTTTTAGCTTCTATTTTGTTGCTGATATACAGTACCACACCTCTTTTCTTTACCTTATCCAAGGTTTCAAATTCATTTCCCAACCGTTTATTAATTAACACTTTCCTATGTTTTCTGGCCACGTGCGTCTCCTGGAGACAAATAATGTCCATATTTTTCCTTTTCAGACATTGTTCAATTTTATTTCTCTTTTTTTATCGTTCATCCCATTGATGTTCCAGTTCCAAATTTTTAGTCCCATAATGCTTAGCTTTTCCTTTAACTATTCTTTAAGGTCTTGCTATCTATTATATATTCTCTAAGTCTTCCGTTTCTTCTACCTCCTCTCCTGACCCGCTCCCCCCCTCCTCTCCCTCTTCTGACACTCTTGGTTCTCCTGATGGGGCCCTGTCCGCTCTTCCCGCTCCAAATACCTCCACTTTAAGTTCTTTATATTTCCTAAGGAATTTCCCGGTCTCTTCTTGGTTTGTCAACTTATGTCTTTTACCTCTGTATATAAATGATATCCCTTCCGGGAATTCCCACCTAAACTCAATCTTATTTTTCTTCAGTGTCTGCGTCAAGGGTTTGTAAGAGTCTCTCCGTTTCAATAATCTGATTGGGACATCTTTAAAAATAATTATGTAGTTCCCATCTATGTTCAATCTCTTTTCTCTATTCCTCTGGAGGATCCTGTCTCTCATTTCTTTATTTTTAAATGTGATCAGACAGTCACCTGTGAATTTCTTTGCTTTTGTCACATTAACGCGCATTCTAAATGCGTTCAGTATACTATTAGCCATTTCTTCCACTGGTAGACCCATCCATTCCGCTAGCTCCTTCGCCAGTCTTTCTTTAATATTTTCATTCTGTGTTTCTGAGACCGCTCTCAGCCTCAGATTCACCTCCCTCTGCCTTAGTTCATTCATCGCTATAATATCTTTCATCTCTTCCTGTGTCTTACTTAACTCCGTCACTTCTGATTTGATCTTTTCCTTATCTCTCTTGATATCTCTTATCTCCACCTTTGCCTTTTTTAATCTTTCCTCTGTGAGCTGCGTCCTCCTAAATATTTCTTTTATTTGACCCTTTAGTTCATTCACAGTTTCCTCCATTTTTTTATCCAATATCCCAATTCTATTATCCACCAATTCTAACTTATGCTCTACATTAGCTTGACTTTGTTTAATCTCCGCTAACATCTTCAGAATATCTGACTTAAAGTCCACCTCCTGTTTGGAACCCCTCCTGTCTCCTGGGGTCCCCCCATTCGTCCCCTTCTTTCCTGTATGTGACAGCTGTCCCGCCCCCTCTGCCGTCGTGCAGTGTCCTTGTCACGCAAGGAATCCGTACTGTCTCAGACTTCCGGTGAGCCGCGATCCCAGCGCAAGCAGGGTTTTCACCGTGAGGGGAAACCCGAGCTATTCTGAAGGATAGGGGCAACTCCAGGGCGCGGAGACCCCCCAAACTCCTTTGAAGGGTGTTCAAGGAGCCTAGCTCCCGGCACGACCAAAGAAAGGACCAAACCGGCTGCCAGGTAACCTCGAGAGAGGCGAAGAGCGTAGCGGAGAGGTTCAACGGGTCGAGGGAAGCCATTTTCTTACCTTCAGATAGCGAAGCCCTGTGCTTGCAGGAAGAGCGGCGCGCTTTCAAAAAAAGAGATCCCCGATTCTTGCAACTTTGTGGCTAAGAGTAGAAACAAAGAAGCCTCGGGGGCAACAAAGAGAGGAAAACGGAGTTCAGCGGTAAGCCGAAATCAACTTAGACGCGGCGAGAAACCAGTGCTAAAGAAAGTGAGTGACTTGCCCGGGCGGTAACGCGGTTCTCTCCCAGGTCCCCTCCCCTCTTCGGAGAAATAATTGCAAACCCATAAGGAAGGAACGAAACTTTGGGGGGCAGAGGGGCTTGGAAAGGGTCCAGGGGAAAAGTGAGAACTGACGTCCTCGGTGAACAGGAGGCTGCAAAGAGGAGAAGGGACGTTTCTCTTCTTGTTTTTTCCCCAACGTTATACGCGCACATGAGAGACTCGGAAGAGAAACCCCCGCCGCCATTCAGAGTTTGAGTGTGGAGTTTGCGAAAAGGGAAAGAAAGAGGACAATCTTCTGTCAGCGTCATATCGGGAACTGTATGCATAGGGTTATATCCTTATTTCTCTACTTGGAGACGGGGGATTGAAAACGTGAAACCCCTTAAAGCTTAAAAAAAAGACATTTCGAAGATACAGCGGGGAGGTGCACTGATTTAAAGATGCTTGAGGACAAAATGGAGCCGGTGTGAGTTGCGACTAGCCCTCCCCTCCCCCCGCTCCCTCCTTCTCCCTTCACCCCGTCTGCTCTTCTTGTTCTCCTTTTTTTCTGCTAACTCCCCCCTCTTGACTAAAGCTTTTAGAACCCTGCTCAACTAAGGGACTAATATTGGACTAATCAGCAATTGGACTAATTAGCGGGAGAAGGGAAGAAACGTCTGCTTTTGAGGACATTACGTGCCTAAAAAGAACTTACCTGACAATTAGAATCAGACAAGGTCTTACAAATTAAGAACAAGATTGAGACAGAGAGGATCTATCACGGACCAAATGCATTGCCTCTGATCACTGTATATGGACTTACTGATTAATGATTATTGCTCATTAGGAGGGAAACAGAGGCAGGAAATGTAAATCCTAACAAGGGGATAAAGCGAACGTAAGGAAATAGTGGATGGTGTTAAGAATAGATAACTCTGCGTGGAAAGAGGAAGAGAGGGACTGGTATAAAGGGTGAACGTGCCTTCTTACCCAAAAAAACACCAATTTAAAATAAGCCCAATCAGAACTTTATTATCACCTCTTCATGCAGATGGAAGAGAAAAGAGGGTGTTTTGTTACTTTGGTCTCATTACATACACTTTGCCATTTCTGGGTCAATGTGCATTTACACCAAAGAAGACGATATACGCGACATCCAAGATTCTTCTTTCAATGTAGATGGAACCCAACACAACCTGTTTTGCTTTGTTTTGGCTTATTACACTTCGCTTTGCTATTTGTGGGTGAATGAACACCGGAAGAACAATCAAAGCTTATTCGTTCTCTTTCTATTGAGATGGAACCAAAACACCCATTGTCAGAGCTGCCTCTAGGTCCCAGCTCACAGAGGACCAACGCTAGTCAGTAATAATGTACAAAAGTCTTTATTGAAGTTCAGTTTCCATTTCCAAGCCGCAGCGTGCAGCTCTACGTCTTAGAACCTAGATCGGCGAAGCTCCGTCTGAGTCTCCACCCCCTGTACACCAGTTTAAGACACTAGCCTTACTCCACCTCTTCCGTTGCTCTTTCCTCCTCTGGGTCCTTCTGCCCCCCGGGGTCTCCTTCTTTCTGGACTCTTCTGACGCTGACCCCCCTGACTCTTGTCCCTCCTTTCGGCGGGCTTTAGGACCTGGCTCCCTATCCGGGCTACCTGCTGTGCCGCTCGCCTGTACATTTGAACTTGGCGCGCGCGCCCAGCCTCCAACTTTCCTCTTGACCGTTTCCGCGCTCTACGATGGAGGCGTGGTCAATCCTGACTCATCTCCTCCCGCTGGTGGTGAGCAGCCTGATCCCGATACCTGGGACTCCCCCCCCCCCACTGCGCTCTGGTGGGTAAGCTGGTCCTGATTTCCAACTGCTGCTCTCTGAGTCCCCTCTGGCCCCTTCTTCCTGGGGTGTCCCCCTAGGCACCCCCTTGCTCTGACCATGGGCGCCCCCTTCTGTGAATCTTCCGATTCGCTGGAAAGACTCAGGGACCTCGGACCACTGTCATCGCTTACGCTCCCTTCGGATTCCTCCCCCTCGCTCTCCATTTCCTCCCTCTCCGGTGCCTCTGCTCCTGAGCCCCTGACATCCATCCCCCCTCGAAGCCCCCCTTCCCCCCTCCCCTCCTTCAGGTGTGGGTTCTGGGTGCTCCATCGTTGTGGGGGTGAGTGCCGGATACAGTTCGTTCCCCGTGGCGTGCATCCAGCCGGATAAATCCGGATCGTCCTCCATGTTTTCGCCGACGGCGATCTCCTCTGCTTCCATCTCTTTACCTCCGTGCTCGAACCCAAGGTCCTATCCCAACACGTCCATGTCCGTCTCTCCCCCGGTCGCCTCGGGGGATGTTGCCTGCCAAGGACCCTCCAGCCACTTCCTGCGCCACTGCTCCTCCGGTCGATCGTCCCACCAATAAGAGCGGTCTGTGGCAGACCCCGAGGGTGATCCCTCTGGGGAACGTGTGTCTAGTGCCGGTTCATCGTCCGAGGAGAACCCCTGGAACGTGGTGGCTGAAAGTGTGGGTGTGAAAAGATATTCGTCGAAATAATCTGACGGCATAGGTCTGTGTGGGATGAGTGCGTGGAACTCGTCCTTGAGGTAGTGCTCCTCCACCTCATAGTACGGCACCCAGCTGTTGGCGCTTACCGGGGTACCTTCCCTGGCGAGGAGATACTCAACCCCCTCTTCCCCCCATCTCGAGTCTAAAATCTCTGTGACCTCGTTGATAGGCTCCCCCCTTGGCGACCACCCCTCTGTGGGCGTTTCCCTGAGCGGGTCTGGTGCCGTCCCTGGCTCCTGAAATCTGTGAGGTGCCTTGTAGGGCATGAGCACTGATCTATGAAAGACCGGGTGCATTCTGGATCCCTCCGGAAGTGTCAACCGGAAGGCCACTGGATTGATCCGTGCCTCGACTTGGTAAGGCCCTAGCTGCTTATGTCTGAGCTTCTTCTTCGCTAACGATCTGGCCGGCACTGCCTGGGCTGCTAACCAAACCCAGTCTCCCACCTGTATGTCTTCCCCAACCCTTCTGTGTCTGTCAGCCTGCAGCTTGTATGCGTGTTTCGCTAGTTCTAACTGCCTTCGGAGCTGTTCGTGGACCTCCTGCAACTCCGACGCGAAGGCGTCCGCTGCCTGTGGCTCCCCCTCCCCCACTCTCTCTAATCCCGGGAAGGTTCTGGGATGCCTCCCATTGTTGGTGAAGAACGGTGTCACCCCCGTGGACACGTGCTTCGTGTTGTTGTAGGCGAACTCGGCGAGCGGCAGGTAGTCCACCCATGTCGCAGGCTGCTGATTCGCGTAGCATCTCAGGTACTGCTGCATGATGGCGTTGACCCTCTCCGCTTGTCCGTTGGTCTGCAGGTGTCTCGCCGACGCTAGGTTGATCTTGACGTTCAGGATGCCCATCAGCTTCTGCCAGAGGTTCGAGATGAACTGGCGCCCCCGGTCGGACAGGATAGACCGTGGTAGACCGTGAACCTTGAACACGTGGTCTATGTGGTCTGTTCCACCGTGGCCACCTTCGCGCACGGAATGAAGTGGGCCATTTTGGTGAACATGTCCACCACCACGAGAACTGCTGTCTTGCCCCGCGAGCTGGGTAGATCCGTGACAAAGTCTAGAGCCACCCTCTCCCACGGTTCGAGCGGTGTCTGCAGCAGTTCCAGCAGTCCCGCCGGCGGTCTGTGTACTGGTTTGGCCCTTTGGCATGTGTCGCACCTCATGACGTAATCCGCGACTTCCCCCCGCATCTTGGGCCACCAAAAGTCTCTGGCTACTAATTCTGCAGTCTTCTCTTTGCCAAAGAGGCGGTGGGTGCGTCGTGCACCTGCTGCAGTACCTTCGCGTGGAGGTCGTCTCCCGGTACGTAGAGGGCCCCTTTGCGGATGAGCAATCCGTCGCGTATCTGGAACTCGTCGTCCTTCGCCGTGCCACTGCGCACCTCCTCCATCTTGGCTTGTGCGAAGGAGTCCGCTTGCAGCGCGCGACGTACAGCGTCCAGGTCCACGGTTGCCGAAGCGCACGCCCACGCTTTCGGTGCGAAAATGTGCTTGGCCCCCGCCTGTGCCGCCTCCTCGAGATACTGCGGCTTCCTGGACAGTGCATCCGCCATGACGTTGTTGTCGCCTGGGATGTACTCTATCCTGAAGTCGAAATCCGCAAAGAACTTCGCCCAGCGTATGTGCCTCTGGTTCAGGAACCTTGCCGTGCAGCAGTACTCCAGGTTCTTATGGTCTGTGCGGACCTGCACTGTGTGTTTGGCTCCGCTGAGGAAGTGCCGCCACGCCTTGAATGCTGCATGAATGGCCAGCAACTCCCTGTCCCAGATAGTGTAGTTCTGCTCCGACTTGCTGAGCTTCCTGGAGTAGAAAGCGCACGGCCTCCAGTCCCCATGCGGATCATGCTGCAACAGGACCGCTCCCACGGCCCTGTCTGAGGCGTCCGTTTCAACCCTCATTGGTTTGCTGGGGTTCACATGCAGCAGCTGCTCTTCGGACGCGAAGAGACGCTTGAGTTTCTGAAAGGACTGCTCCGCCTGCTCCGTCCAGATGTACTTCTTCTTCTTGGAGCTGAGCGTGTCGGTAATGGCCGCCGTCTGCATAGCGAACCCTTTGATGAACTTGCGATAAATGTTTGCAAAGCCGACAAACCGTTGGACCTCCTTCCGATTGCGCGGGCTCTTCCAGTCCAACACTGAGCGGACCTTGGCGCTGTCCATGGCGAGCCCCTTGTCCGATAATTTGTAGCCCAGGAAATCCACCTCCGTCATGTCGAACTGGCACTTCTCCAGCTTGGCGTACAGTCTGTGCTCCCGTCCAGGAAGCAGACGCACTTCTTGTAGAGGAGTCCCGCTAACATGTGATGCATGAATGCTTGAAAACAGTGGGAGCCATTTTGAAATCCAAACGGCATAACTCTGTATTCATAGATGCCCAGGGGCGTGAACATGGCCGTCTTCCACTCGTCACCCTCCCGTATTCGAATAAGGTTGTACGCCCCTCGCAGATCCAACTTGGTGAAAACGCGTCCTTTTCTCACCGTCGCGAGCAGGTCGTCGATTTTGGGCATGGGGAAGGCCGTGGGCTTGGTTTTCGAATTTAAAATTCTATAATCCACCACAAGCCTCTTTTGGGGCGTGTCTTTTTTCTTCACGAAGAATACGGGACTGCCCCCCACTGCCTTGGACTCCCGGATGAAACCGTGCTTCAAGTTGTGATCTATGAACTCCCTGAGTTCCTGCAGTTCGTCTTCAGACATGGAATACAGTTTCCCGGTCGGCAGCGTCGCCCCTGGCAGGTCAATCTTGCAGTCATAGGACCTGTGGGGAGGTAGCTTGTCCGCTTCCTTCTCGCAGAAAACCTCCAAAAACGCTGCGTACTTGTGGGGCACTGCTTGCAGCGTGCCTAATTGTAGCTGCGGGTCATCCTCTTCTCCTTCCGGGCTAGGCAGAATGCAGTGTTCTGCACAGTAGGAGGAGCCGAAAGTCAGTTGGCGCTGGTACCATGCCAATGCTGGGCTGTGCCTGTGCAGCCAACTCATGCCCAATACTACAGGCGTGTCCGATAGTTGGGTGACATTGAAGCTGATGACTTCCCGGTGATTTCCAATTTGCATCACCATCGGCGGCGTTTGCTTTACCACCTGCCCCGCAGCAATTCCCTTCCATCCACCATGAGAACTTTCAGGGGCAGCGTGGCTGGCAGGAGCGCTATGCTGTGTTGCTTGATGAAATCCAGTCCTATAAAGTCTGCATTACTACCAGAGTCAATGGCAATGGGCACTTCCATAGTGAGTCCATTGGGTAGCTGGAGCGATGCAGTGAGTTGCACCACTGGTTTGGGCGGGAGTGGGTCTGTGGGCTGCAAAATTTCTGGGGAATGCTTCACTGACTCGTCTGGCTGGGCCCCAGTGCCTCTGCTTCCAGCCAGACTCTGTCGTTTCCCTACTGTGATTCTCTCTGCTGATTTGCCTCTGTTACTGTTGCGGAGGCTGCAGTGTGCTTGTGGAGCCTCTGGGGACACTCTTTCGCCATGTGCTGAGCACTGTCGCAGATGCAACACTTCCTGTTTTCTCTAGGAGGCTTCGCTTTGACTGCTCCCGGTGTTAGGGCTCTGGTTGCTGACTGAGCCCTGGTACCTCCTATCTCCATCGGTTCCACTCCCCCTCCCAGCGGAGGAGTGGATTGAGCGCGGGAAAGAAGGGAGGTGCTCTCCCCGGCGTGTGTCCCCAACGCCCTTCGTCTTTGCTCCATGGACGTTCTTCCAGACGCACCCCAACCGTCAGCGCCCTCTGGACAACTTCCTGAGTGCTTTGGGGTCGTTCCCCCCTTGCAATTTCGTCTTTCACAGCTCCATTCAACCCTTCCCAGAAAAGGTCTCTGACTGCAGCTGAATCTTTCTCCCATCCCAGCGCATTGACCAATGCAAAAAAGCGGGAATGATACTGCCTTACAGTGGCTCTCCCTTGTTTCAGTCCATGTACCTCTTTTCTGGCGATATCTACGTCTATTGTTGATAAAAAACACGCATCCATCGCTTTAATGAAGGCATCCGCACTTTGGAGCGCCGGATCCTTATCTCTCCACAGATTGCACAGCCACGCTTTAGCTTCTCCATGGAGATGAGTTAATATAAACCCCACCTTCTCCGGCTCATCTCTAAAGTCTTTCTCCAGCAACTGCAGTGCAAACACCACATCTGCTCGGAAGTTAGGGTACTGCTGCAGACTCCCATCGAAATGAGACACCAGGCTGCCTCCTCTCTTTCCCAGCCCAATTCCCTCTGGTTTGGGTCCCGGTAGCCCCTGCTTAGTCATCATTTCCAACCTGGCTTGCAGATCCCTGCAGGTAGCAGCAGTATCTTCTTCCCTCTTCCTGGATGCTAGTATCTCCGCACTGAGTTGCGTAACTGCATTTTGCAGGTCTAACATTATTTCTTCGGTAGTCATCCTGTCCAGCTTTTGTGAGCTCGCGAAGCACCAATCTTCGCCCCTCGCTGCGTCCACTCACGTTGCGAGGTGTATTGGGAGACGGAGCTTACTGTCAGAGCTGCCTCTAGGTCCCAGCTCACAGAGGACCAACGCCAGCCGGTGGTAATGTACGAAAGTCTTTATTGAAGTTCAGTTTCCATTTACAAGCCGCAGCGTGCAGCTCTACGTCTAGAACCTAGACCGGCGAAGCTCCGTCTGAGTCTCCCCACCCTGTACACCAGTTTAAGACTCTAGCCTTACTCCACCTCTTCCGTTGTTCTTTCCTCCTCTGGGTCCTTCTGCCCTCCGGGGTCTCCTCCTTTTTGGACTCTTCTGACGCTGACCCCCCTGACTCTTGTCCCTCCTTCCGGCGGGCTTTAGGACCTGGTCCCTCTGGCCCCTTCTTCCTGGGGTGTCCCCCTAGGCACCCCCCTTGCTCTGGCCATGGGCGCCCCCTTCTGTGAATCTTCCGATTCGCTGGAGAGACTCAGGGAATTCCTCGGACCACTGTCATCGCTTACGCTCCCCT
Organism: Podarcis melisellensis; assembly: GCF_964234715.1. Lineage (NCBI taxonomy): Eukaryota > Metazoa > Chordata > Lepidosauria > Squamata > Lacertidae > Podarcis > Podarcis melisellensis. Next base: position 92,313,662 of record NC_138539.1, read on the forward strand.
CGGATTCCTCCCCCTCGCTCTCCATTTCCTCCCTCTCCTGTGTCTCTGCTCGTGAGCCCCTGACAGGGGCTATTCTGGTGCACACCCTAAAAAACACCATGTAAATTTAAAGAAGCCGAATGAAAGCTTATTCTTCTTCTTTCTACGCATATGGAAGCAAAAAGACGCTGTTTTGTTATTTTGGTCTCATTACATACACTGCGATTTCTGAGTCAATGTTGCATTAACACCAAAAAACACGAATTGAAATAAGGGAAATCAAAATTATTTCTATGTACATGTGTCAGACCTGCCTCCAGGTCCCAGCTCACAGAGGACCAACGCTAGCCAGTAGTAATGTACAAAAGTCTTTATTGAAGTTCAGTTTCCATTTACAAGCTGCAGCGTGCAGCTCTACGTCTGGAAGCTAGATCGGCGAAGCTCCGTCTGAGTCTCCACCCCCTGTACACCAGTTTACGACTCTCGCCTTACTCCACCTCTTCTGTCGCTCCTTTCTCCTCTGGGTCCTTCTGCCCCCCGGGGTCTCCTCCTTCCTGGACTCCTCAGACGCTGACCCCCCTGACTCCTGTCCCTCCTTTCGGCGGGCTTTAGGACCTGGCTCCCTATTCGGGCTACCCACTGTGCCGCTCGCCTGTACATTTGAACTTGGAGCGCGCGCCCAGCTTCCAACCTTCCTCTTGACCGTTTCCTCGCTCTCCGATGGAGGCGTGGCCAATCCTGACTCATCTCCTCCCGCTGGCGGTGAGCAGCCTGATCCCGATACCTGGGACTCCTCCCCCCTACTGCGCTCTGGTGGGGAAGCTGGTCCTGATTTCCAACTGCTGCTCTCTGAGTCCCCTCTGGCCCCTTCTTCCTGGGGTGTCCCCCTAGGCACCCCCCCTTGCTCTGACCATGGGAGCCCCATTCTGTGAGTCTTCCGATTCGCTGGAAAGACTCAGAGACCTCGGACCACTGTCATCGCTTACGTTTCCTTCGGATTCCTCCCCCTCGCTCTCCATTTCCTCCCTTTCCTGTGCTTCTGCTCCTGAGCCCCTGACAACATGGAACCCAAATCAACCTGTTTTGCTTTGTTTTGGCTTATTACACTTGGCTTTGCTATTTGTGGGTGAATTAACAACGAAAGAAAAATCAAAGCTTATTCGTCCTCTTTCTATTGAGATGGAACCAAAACACCTATACTTGATTTGGACTGATCACAAACATTTTACTGCGATTTTTGAGTGATTGTGCATTCTAACTCCAAAAACAACAATTTTTAATAAGCACAGATGTCAGGGGTTTAGAAAGAGAGACACAGGAGGGGGAGCAAATGGAGAGTGAGGAGGAGGAGTACGAAGGGGGAGCAGGCAGTGACAGCAGCCAGAGTCACTCCACAAGTCTCTCTAGCGAATCGGAGGACTCACAGAAGGGAGAGCCCATGGCCAGAGCGAGGGGGGTTCCAGGGGGGAAGCCCCAGGAGGGAGGGGCCAGCGGGGAGTCCCTGAGCAGCAGTTGGAGATCAGGACCAGCTTCCCCACCAGAGCGCAGTGGGGAGGGGGAGTCCCAGGAGTCGGGACCAATGCAGCCTCTGCAGAACTTCCCTGACATCTCTCTCGTGAGCCTCTTGCGACTCTGAGAAGATCAGGATGTCGTCCAGGAAGCAGACGCACTTCTTGTAGAGAAGACCCACCAAGACATGATGCATGAAGGCTTGAAAACAGTGGGAACCATTCTTTAATCCAAAAGGCATAACTCTATATTCATAAGTGCCCAGCGGCGTAAACATGGTCGTCTTCCACTCGTCGCCTTCCCGCACGCGAATGAGATTGTACGCTCCGCGCAGATCCAACTTGGTAAAGATGCGACCCTTCCTCACCGTCGCCAGCAGGTCATCGATCTTGGGCATAGGGAAGGCCGAGGGCTTGGTTTTCAGGTTTAAGACGCGAAAGTCCACGACCAGCCTCTTCTGGGGCGTGTCCCGCTTCTTTACAAAGAACACGGGACTGCCCCCCACCGCCTTGGACTCCCGGATGAATCCCCGCTTCAAGTTGTGCTCTATGAACTCCCTGAGGTCCTGCAGTTCATCCTCAGACATGGAGTACAGTTTCCCCGTCGGCAGCGTCGCCCCCGGCAGGAGGTCAATCTTGCAGTCGTAGGGTCTGTGGGGAGGCAGCTTGTCCGCTTCCTTCTCGCAGAAGACTTCCAAAAACTCTCTGTACTTGTCGGGTACCGCTTGCAGCATGCCCAAGTTTAGCTGTGGTCCTTCCTCGTGCCCCTCATCTTCCAGGTCAGCCAGGATGCAGTGTGCTGCGCAGTAGGAGGAGCAGAAGGTCAGTTGACGTTGGTACCATGCCAATGCCGGGCTGTGCCTATCCAGCCAACTCATACCCAACACTATGGGCGTGTCTGACAGGCTGGTGACGTTGAAGCTGATGACTTCGCGGTGATTACCAATACGCATCACCATTGGCGGCATCTGCTGCAGCACTTGCCCTCCCAGTAGCTCCCTGCCGTCCACCGTGACGACGTTCAGAGGTACCGTCGCTGGCAGAAGGGCTATGCCATGTTGCTGGATGAATTCCATGCCTATAAAATCTGCATTGCTCCCAGAATCAATGGTAATGGGAATTTCTACGGTGAGCCCATTGGGAAGTTGAAGGGATGCGGTGAGCTGCACCACTGGTTTGGGTGGGAGGGCTGCAATGTCCCTGGGGATTGCTTCACTGACTTGTCTGGCTGGCCCCCAGTTGCTCCATTTCCAGCCAGACAGTGGAGTTTTCCTGCTGTGATTCACTTTGCTGAACTGCTTCTGTTACTGTAGCTGCGGCTGCAGTGTGCTTGTGAAACCGCTGGGGACACTCTTTCGCCATGTGCTGAGCACTGTCGCAGATGTAGCACTTCCTGGTCCCTCTAGGAGGCTTCATTTTGACTGCTCTCGGCGTTAGGGCTCCGGCTGTGGACTGAGCCTTAGCACCACCTATCTCCATCGGCTCCTCTCCCCCTCCCATTTGAGGCAGGGATCTAGCCCGCGCCGCTTCCTTGGGAAAGGGGGGTGGTGCTTTCGTAGGCGTGCGTCCCCAATGCCCTTCCTCCTTGTCCCAAGGGCGTCCTTCCAGCCTCACTCCAATCGTAAGAGCCCTCTCCACCACCTCTTTGGTGGTTTGGGGTCTCTCTCCTCTTGCGATCTCATCCTTGACAAATCCATTCAGACCCTCCCAGAACAGGTCTCTGACGGCAGCTGATTCTCTCTCCCACCCCAGTGCGTTCACCAATGCAAAATAGCGTGAGTGATATTGCCTTACAGTGGCTTTGCCCTGCCTTAGTCCATGAATCTGTCTCCTGGCGATATCAACATCAATCTCAGACAAAAAACACGCATCCATCGCTTTAACGAAGGCAACTGCATCTTGGAGGGCTGGATCCTTATCTCTCCAGAGATTGCGCAGCCACGATTTCGCCTCTCCCTGTAAATGCGAAACAATAAATCCCACTCTCTCTTCCTCATTTTTAAAGTCTTTCTCTAGCAGCTGCAGTGCATATATTACATCCGCTCTGAAGTTAGGATACTCCTGCAGGTCCCCACTGAAATGAGACACAAGGCTCCCTCCTCTATGCACCAGCCCCATCCCTTCTGGTCTGGTGGCCTGTAGCCTCTGTGTAGTTAGCACGTCTAACCTGGTTCGCAGATCCTGGCAGGCAGCAGCTGCTTCCTGTTCCTTCTTTCTGGACGCAGCAATTTCTGCGGTCAGCTGCGTCACTGCATTTTGCAGACTCGCTATCTTCTCTTCGGTAGTCATCTCCCTGGTTTTCGTGAGCTCGCGAAGCACCAATTTTCACCCCTCGCTGCTTTCCCACACTCCACGAGGTTGTAAAATTGGTGGTTGGTGAGAGGGGACTTACTGTCAGGACTGCCTCTCGGTCCCAGCTCACAGAGGACCGACGCCCATTGGATGTTATATACAAAAGTCTTTATTGAAGTTTAGTTTCCATTTCCAAGCTTTGGGTGCGCAGACCCACGTCTTGACGCTAGATCGGCTAAGTCCCCTCTGACTCACTGCTGACCCCACACCTGTTTTGCTTGTTTTGGCTTATTACACTTTGGTTTGCTGTGGGTGAATTAACAACGGAAGAAAACTCCAATCCCAATCTTCTTTTTATGCAGATGGAAGCCAAAACTCCATTTTGCTTTGGTTGGGGGCGATTCTGGTGCACACCCAAAAAACACCATGTGTCAGAGCTGCCCAAGGTCCCAGCTCACAGAGGACCAACGCCTGTTCTTGTTATATACAAAAGTCTGGGTCCTTCTGCCCGCTGGGGTGTTGCCCTTTCTGGACTCTTCTGATGCTGATGCTGAAGAGTGCCCGGATTCTTCCCCCTGCCTCCGGCGTGCTTTAGGACCTGGCTCCCAGTCCGCGCTCCCGGCTGTCCCGCGCGCCTTTGCATTTGAACTTGGCGCGCGTGCCCAGCCGGTAACCTTCCTCCTGACCGTTACACTGCTCCTTTCACTGCTTCCCCCTTCGGGGGGGGCTAACTGGATCTGACTTCCCCTCTATTCCCTCACTCAGCGATAGGGGCGTGGTCAGCCCTGCCTCATCTTCTCTTTCCCCTGGAGGGGAAACCGGTCCTGACACCTGGGACTCTTCCCCCCTGCTACGCTCTGGTGGGGAAACTGGTCCCGATCTCCAGCTGCTGCTTTGGGAGTCACCGCTGGTCCCTTGCTTCTGGTGCCTCCCTCCCGGGAACCCCCTTGCTCTGGCTATCGGTGCCCCCTCCTGGGAATCTTCCGAATCACTGGACAGGCTCATGGAATCTCTTGCCCCACTGTCATCCTCACCTACGCTGCCCTAGGATTGTTCCCCTTCGCTCTCCGCTTCCTCTTTCCCCTGTGCCTCTGCTCCTGAACCCCTGACACCATGCGAATTTAAAGAAGCCCAATCAAAGCTTATTCGTCTTCTTTCTACGCATATGGAACCAAAAAGACGCTGTTTTGTTATTTGGTCTCATTACATACACTGCGATTTCTGACTCAATGTCGCATTAGGACCAAAAATCACGAATTGAAATAAGCGAAATCCAAGATTCTTCTTTCTCTGTCGTTGGACCCCAAAACAACCTCTTTTGTTTAGACTTATTACACTTCGCTTTGCTATCTGTGGGTGAATTAACAACGAAAGAAAAATCAAAGCTTATTCGTCCTCTTTCTATTGAGATGGAACCAAAATACCCATGCTTAATTTGGGCTGATAAGAAACATTTCACTGCGATTTTTGGTGAATGTGCATTCTAACCCCAAAAACACCAATTTGAAATAAGCCGAATCAAACTTTATCATCTTCTTTTTACGTAGATGGAACCCAAAATTCCTTTTTGCTTTGGTTGGGGCTGATTCTGGTGCACACCCAAAAAACACCATGCAATTGAAAGAAGCCCAATCAAAGCTTATTCGTCTTCTTTCTACGCCTATGGAAGCAAAAAGACGCTGTTTTCTTATTTTGGTCTCATTACATACACTGCGATTTCTGAGTCAATGTTGCATTAACACCAAAAAACACGAATTGAAATAAGGGAAATCAAAATTCTTCTTTCTATGTACATGGAACCCAAATCAACCTGTTTTGCTTTGTTTTGGCTTATTACACTTGGCTTTGCTATTTGTGGGTGAATGAACACCGAAAGAACAATCAAAGCTTATTCGTTCTCTTTCTATTGAGATGGAACCAAATCACCCATGATTAATTTGGGCTGATAAGAAACATTTCACTCTGCGATTCTTGGGTGAACGTGCATTCTAACCCAAAAAACACCAATTTAAAATAAGCCCAATCAGAGCTTTATTATCACCTCTTCATGCAGATGGAAGAGAAAAGAGGGTGTTTTGTTACTTTGGTCTCATTACATACTGTCAGGGGCTCAGGAGCAGAGGCACAGGAGAGGGAGGAAATGGAGAGCGAGTGGGAGGAATCCGAGGGGAGTGTAGGCAATGACAGTGGTCCGAGGAATTCCCTGAGTCTCTCCAGTGAATCGGAAGATTCACAGAAGGGGGTGCCGATGGCCAGGGCAAGGGGGGTGCCAAGGGGGATACCCCAGAAGGAAGGGGGCAGCGGGGACTCCGAGAGCAGCAGCTGGAAATCAGGACCAGCTTCCCCACCAGAGCACAGTGGGGGGGAGGAGTCCCAGGTATCGGGACCAGTGTGCTCACCACCAGCGAGAGGATATGAGTCAGGATTGACCACGCCTCCATCGGAGAGCGCGGAAACGGTCAAGAGGAAGGTTGCCGGCTGGGCGCACGCGCCAAGTTCAAAAGTACAGGCGAGCGGCACAGCAGGTAGCCCGGATAGGGAACCAGGTCCTAAAGCCCGCCGGAAGGAGGGACAAGAGTCAGGGGGGTCAGCGTCAGAAGAGTCCAGAAAGGAGGAAACCCCGGGGGGCAGACGGACCCAGAGGAGGAAAGAACAACGGAAGAGGTGGAGTAAGGCTAGAGTCTTAAACTGGTGTATAGGGGGCGGGGACTCAGACGGAGCTTCGCCTGTCTAGGTTCTAAGACGTAGAGCTGCACGCTGCGGCTTGGAAATGGAAACTGAACTTCAATAAAGACTTTTGTACATTATCACAGACTAGTGTTGGTCCTCTGTGAGCTGGGACCTAGAGGCAGCTCTGACACATACACTTTGCGATTTCTGGGTCAATGTGCATTTACACCAAAGAACAGGACTTGAAATACGCGACATCCAAGATTCTTCATTCTATGTAGATGGAACCCAAAACAACCTCTTTTGCCTTGTTTAGACTTATTACACTTTGGTTTGCTGTGGGTGAATTAACAACGGAAGAAAAATCAAAGCCCAATCTTCTTTTTATGCAGATGGAACTCAAAACTCCATTTTGCTTTGGTTGGGGGCGATTCTGGTGCACACCCAAAAAACACCATGCGAATTGAAAGAAGCCCAATCAAAGCTTATTCGTCTTCTTTCTACGCATATGGAAGCAAAAAGATGCTGTTTGGTTATTTGGTCTCATTACATACACTGCGATTTCTGAGTCAATGTTACATTAAGACCATAAAACACGAATTGAAATAAGCGAAATCCAAGATTCTTCTTTCTCTGTCGTTGGACCCCCAAACAACGTCTTTTGCCTTGTTTAGACTTATTACACTTCGCTTTGCTATCTGTGGGTGAATTAACAACGAAAGAAAAATCAAAGCTTATTCGTCCTCTTTCTATTGAGATGGAACAGAAAAGAGGGTGTTTTGTTATTTTGGTCTCCTTACATAGACTTTGCTATTTCTGAGTCAATGTTGCATTAACCCCAAAAAACACGAATTGAAATAAGCGAAATCCAAGATTCTTCTTTCTATGTTGTTGGACCCCAAAACAACCTCTTTTGCCTTGTTTAGACTTAGTACACTTCGGTTTGCTATTTGTGGGTGAATTAACAATGAAAGAACAATCAAAGCTTATTAGTCCTCTTTCTATTGATATGGAACCAAAATACCTATGCTTTATTTCGGCTGATAACATATATTTCACCGTGATTTTTTGGGTGAATCTGCATTCTAACCCCAAAAGAAACAATTTGAAATAAGCCCAATCAAAGCTTTATCATCTTCTTTTTACGTAGATGGAACCCAAAACTCCTTTTTGCTTTTGTTGGGGGCTATTCTGGTGCACACCCTAAAAAACACCATGCGAATTTAAAGAAGCCGAATGAAAGCTTATTCGTCTTCTTTCTACGCATATGGAAGCAAAAAGACGCTGTTTTGTTATTTTGGTCTCATTACATACACTGCGATTTCTGAGTCAATGTTGCATTAACACCAAAAAACACGAATTGAAATAAGGGAAATCAAAATTCTTTCTATGTACATGGAACCCAAATCAACCTGTTTTGCTTTGTTTTGGCTTATTACACTTGGCTTTGCTATTTGTGGGTGAATTAACAACGAAAGAAAAATCAAAGCTTATTCGTCCTCTTTCTATTGAAATGGAGCCAAAACACCTATACTTGATGTGGACTGATCACAAACTTTTTACTTCGATTTTTGAGTGATTGTGCATTCTAACTCCAAAAACAACTATTTTTAATAAGCACAGAGCTTTATCTTCTTTTTCTGTAGATGGAACCCAAAACAACCTGTTTTGCCTTGTCTAGACATTACACTTCGCTTTGCTATTTGTGGGTGAATGAACACAGAAAGAAAAATCAAAGCTTATTCGTCCTCTTTCTATTGAGATGGAACCAAAACATCCATGCTTAATTTGGGCTGATAAGAAACATTTCACTGCGATTTTTGGGTGAATGTGCATTCTAACCAAAAAACACCAATTTAAAATAAGCCCAATCAGAGCTTTATCATCATCTCTTCATGCAGATGGAAGAGAAAAGAGGGTTGTCAGAGCTGCCCAAGGTCCCAGCTCACAGAGGACCAATGCCAGTTCTTGTTATATACAAAAGTATTTATTAATGTTCAGTTTCAATTCCAAAGCCGTGGCGCGCAGCTCTACATCTCAACCCTAGACCGCTGAAGCTCCGTCTGAATCTCCTCCCCCCAGACACCAGTTCAAGACCCTAGCCTTGCTCCACCTCTTCCTTTGCTCCTTTCTCCTCTGGGTCCGTTTGCCCCCCGGGGTGTTGCCCTTTCTGGACTCTTCTGATGCTGAAGAGTCTCCGGATTCTTCCCCCTGCCTTCGGCGTGCTTTAGGACCTGGCTCCCAATCCTCGCTCCCAGCTGTCCCGCGCGCCTGTGCATTTGAACTTGGCGCGCGCGCCCAGCCGGCAACTTTCCTCCTGACCGTTACGCTGCTTCTGTCACTGCTTCCCCCTTCGGGAGGGCTCGGTGGATCTTACTTCCCCTCTATTTCCTCACTCAGCGACAGGGGCGTGGTCAGCCCTGCCTCATCTTCTCTTTCCCCTGGAGTGGAAACCGGTCCTGACACCTGGGACTCTTCCCCCCGCTACGCTCTGGTGGGGAAACTGGTCCGGATCTCCAGCTGCTGCTTTGGGAGTCACCGCTGGTTCCTTGCTCCTGGTGCGTCCCCCCCAGGAATGCCCTTGCTCTGGCTATGGGTGCCCCCTTCTGTGAATCTTCCGACTCACTGGACAGACTCATGGAAGCTCTTGCCCCACTGTCTTCCTCACCTACACTGCGCTCGGATTGTTCTCCTTCACTCTCCGCTTCCTCCTTCCCCTGTGCCTCCACTCCTGAACCCCTGACATCCATCCCCCCTTCGAAGCCCCCCTTCCCCCTCCTCCTCCTCGGCCAGTCCGGAATGGTCTCGTCTGCTTCCATCTCTCTGCAGCTGTGCTTGAACCCAGGGTCCTCCCCAACATGTCCATGTCCCCCTCCCCCCCGGTCGCCTTGGGGGATGCTGTCTGCCAAGGCCCCTTCAGCCACTCCCTGCTCCACCCCACCTCCGGTTGATTGTCCCACCAATAAGAGCGGTCTGTGGCAGACCCCGAGAGTGATCCCTCCGGGGAACGTGTGTCGGGTGCTGGTTCTTTGTCTGATGAGAACCCCTGGAATGTGCTGGCTGAAAGTGTGGGTGTGAAAAGATATTCATCGAAATAATCTGCCGGCATAGGTCTGTGTGGGAAGAGTGCATGGAACTCGTCCTTGAGGTAGTGCTCCTCCACCGCATAGTACGGCACCCAGCTGTTGGCGCTGGCCGGGGTACCTTCCCTGGCGAGGAGATACTCAACCCCCTCTTTCCCCCATCTCGAGTCCAAAATCTCCGTGACCTCGTTGAGTGGCCCTGCTCTTGGCGACCCTCCCCCTGTTGGCGATCTGCGGGTACGTTCCCTGGCGCCTGGAACCTGTGGGGTTCCTTGTAGGGTGTAAGCACTGATCTATGAAAGACCGGGTGCATTCTGGAACCCTCCGGGAGTGCCAACCTGAAGGCTACCGGATTGATTTGTGCCTCGACTTGGTAAGGTCCTAGCTGTTTGTGTCTGAGCTTCTTCTTTGCTAACGTCCTGGCTGGCACTGCCTGGGCTGCTAACCAGACCCAGTCCCCTACCCGTATGTCTTCCCCGACTCTCCTGTGCCTGTCTGCCTGCACCTTGTATGCTTGCTTTGCCCGTTCTAAATGCCTTCGGAGCTGCTCGTGGACCTCCCGCAATTCCTCTGCCCAAGCCTCTGCTCCCTGTGTCTCCCCCTCCCCCACTTTCACTAACCCCGGGAAGGTTCTGGGATGTCGTTCATTGTTGGCCATTGGTGGCCGAAGCGCACGCCCACGCTTCCGGTGCGAAAATGTGTTTGGCTGCCACCAGTGCCGCTTCCTCGAAATACTGCGGCTTCCTGGATAGCGCACCCGCCATGACGTTGTTGCCTCCCGGGATGTATTCTATCCTGAAGTCGAAATCCGCGAAGAACTCCGCCCAGCGGATCTGTCTTTGGTTCAGGAACCGCGCCGTGCGCCAGTACTCCAGGTTCTTATGGTCCGTGCGTACCTGCACCGTGTGTTTGGCTCCGACGAGGAAGTGCCGCCACGCTTTGAAGGCTGCATGAATGGCCAGCAACTCCCTGTCCCAGATGGTGTAGTTCTGTTCCGACTTGCTAAGTTTTCGGGAGTAGAATGCACACGGCCTTCAGTCCCCTTGCAGATCTTGTTGCAACAGGACCGCCCCCACCGCTCTGTCCGAGGCGTCCGTCTCAACCCTCATTGGTTTGCTGGGGTTGACGTGTAGCAGCTGTTCTTCGGACGCGAAGAGACGCTTGAGTCTCTGAAAGGACTGCTCCGCCTGCTCCGTCCACATGAACTTCTTCTTCTTGGAGCTGAGAGTGTCGGTAATGGCCACCATCTGCATAGCGAACCCCTTGATGAACTTGCGATAAAAGTTGGCGAAGCCGACGAACTTCTGGACCTCCTTCCGATTGTGCGGGCTCTTCCAGTTCAACACCGAGCGGACCTTGGTGCTGTCCATGGCGAGTCCCTTGTCGGACAGCTTGTAGCCCAGGAAATCCACCTCCGTCACGTCGAACTGGCATTTCTCCAGTTTGGCGTAAAGTCTGTGCTCCCGTAGTCTTTGCAGGACCTCCTTGACGTCCCTCTCGTGAGCCTCCTTCGATTCCAAAAAAATCAGGATGTCGTCCAGGAAGCAGACGCACTTCTTGTAAAGGAGTCCCGCTAAGACGTGGTGCATGAAAGCTTGAAAACAATGGGAGCTGTCAGAGCTGCCTCTAGGTCCCAGCTCACAGAGGACCAACGACAGCCGGTGGTAATGTACAAAAGTCTTTATTGAAGTTCAGTTTCCATTTACAAGCCGCAGCGGGCAGCTCTACGTCTAGAACCTAGACCGGCGAAGCTCCGTCTGAGTCTCCGCCCCCGTACACCAGTTTAAGACTCTAGCCTTACTCCACCTCTTCCGTTGTTCTTTCCTCCTCTGGGTCCTTCTGCCCCCCGGGGTCTCCTCCTTTCTGGACTCTTCTGACGCTGACCCCCTGACTCTTGTCCCTCCTTCCGGCGGGCTTTAGGACCTGGTTCCCTGTCCGGGCTACCTGCTGTGCCGCTCGCCTGTACATTTGAACTTGGCGCGCGCCCAGCCTCCAACCTTCCTCTCGACCGTTTCCGCGCTCTCCGATGGAGGCGTGGTCAATCCTGACTCATCTCCTTTCGCTGGTGGTGAGCACACTGGTCCCGATACCTGGGACTCCTCCCCCCCACTGCGCTCTGGTGGGGAAGCTGGTCCTGATTTCCAGCTGCTGCTCTCTGAGTAACCTCTGGCCCCTTCTTCCTGGGGTGTCCCCCTAGGCACCCCCTTGCCCTGGCCATGGGCGCCCCCTTCTGTGAATCTTCCGATTCGCTGGAGAGACTCAGGGAATTCCTCGGACCACTGTCATCGCTTACGCTCCCCTCGGATTCCTCCCCTTCGCTCTCCATTTCCTCCCTCTCCTGTGCCTCTGCTCCTGAGCCCCTGACATCCATCCCCCCTCGAAGCCCCCCTTCCCCCTCCCCTCCTTCAGGTGTGGGTTCTGGGTGCTCCATCGTTATGGGGGTGAGTGCCGGATACAGTTCGTCCCCCGTGGCGTGCATCCAGCCGGATAAGTCCGGATAGTTCTCCATGGTCTCGCCGACGGCGATCTCCTCTGCTTCCATCTCTTTGCCTCCGTGCTCGAACCCAAGGTCCTCCCCCAACACGTCCATGTCCGTCTCTCCCCCGGTCGCCTTGGGGGATGTTGCCTGCCAAGGACCCTCCAGCCACTTCCTGCGCCACTGCTATTCCGGTCGATTGTCCCACCAATAAGAGCGGTCTGTGGCAGACCCCGAGGGTGATCCCTACGGGGAACGTGTGTCGAGTGCCGGTTCCTCGTCCGAGGAGAACCCCTGGAACGTGCTGGCTGAAAGTGTGGGTGTGAAAAGATATTCGTCGAAATAATCTACCGGCATAGGTCTGTGTGGGAAGAGTGCGTGGAACTCGTCCTTGAGGTAGTGCTCCTCCACCACATAGTACGGCACCCAGCTGTTGGCGCTGGCCGGGGTACCTTCCCTGGCGAGGAGATACTCAACCCCCTCTTCCCCCCATCTCGAGTCTAAAATCTCTGTGACCTCGTTGATAGGCTGCCCCTTTGGTGACCCCCCCTCTGTGGGCGTTTCCCTGAGCGGGTCTGGTGCCGTCCCTGGCGCCTGAAACCTGTGAGGTGCCTTGTAGGGCGTGAGCACTGATCTATGAAAGACCGGGTGCATTCTGGATCCCTCCGGAACTGTCAACCGGAAGGCCACTGGATTGATCCGTGCCTCGACTTGGTAAGGCCCTAGCTGCTTATGTCCGAGCTTCTTCTTCGCTAACGATCTGGCCGGCACTGCCTGGGCTGCTAACCAAACCCAGTCTCCCACCTGTATGTCTTCCCCAACCCTTCTGTGTCTGTCAGCCTGCAGCTTGTATGCGTGTTTTGCTAGTTCTAACTGCCTTCGGAGCTGTTCGTGGACCTCCTGCAACTCTGACGTGAAGGCGTCCGCTGCCTGTGGCTCCCCCTCCCCCACTCTCTCTAATCCCGGGAAGGTTCTGGGATGCCTCCCATTGTTGGCGAAGAACGGTGTCATCCCCATGGACACGTGCTTCGTGTTGTTGTAGGCAAACTTGGCGAGCGGCAGGTAGTCCACCCATGTCGCAGGCTGCTGATTCGCGTAGCATCTCAGGTACTGCTGCATGATGGCGTTGACCCTCTCCGCTTGTCCGTTGGTCTGCGGGTGTCTCGCCGACGCTAGGTTGATCTTGACGTTCAGGATGCCCATCAGCTTCTGCCAGAAGTTTGAGATGAACTGGCGCCCCCGGTCGGACAGGATAGACCGCGGTAGACCGTGAACCTTGAACACGTGGTCTATGAACAGCTTGGCGGTCTGTTCCGCTGGGGCCACCTTCGCGCACGGAATGAGGTGGGCCATTTTGGTGAACATGTCCACCACCACGAGAACTGGTGTTTTGCCCCGCGAGCTGGGTAGATCCGTGACAAAGTCCAGGGCCACCCTCTCCCACGGTTCGAGCGGGGTCTGTAGCAGTTCCAGCAGTCCCGCCGGCGGTGTGTGTACTGGTTTGGCCCTTTGGCATGTGTCGCACCTCGTGACGTAATCCGCGACTTCCCCCCGCATCTTGGGCCAATTCTACAGTCTTCTCTTTGCCAAAGTGCCCGGCGCTGGGTGCGTCGTGCAACTGCTGCAGTACCTTGGCACGGAGGTCGTCTCCCGGTACATAGAGGGCCCCTTTGCGGATGAGCAGTCCGTCGCGTATCTGGAACTCGTCGTCCTTCGCTGTGCCACTGTGCACCTCCTCCATCTTGGCTCGTGCGAAGGAGTCCGCCTGCAGCGCGCGACGTACGGCGTCCAGGTCCACGGTTGCCGAAGCCCACGCCCACGCTTTCGGTGCGAAAATGTGCTTGGCCGCCGCCGGTGCCGCCTCCTCAAGATACTGCGGCTTCCTGGACAGTGCATCCGCCATGACATTGTTGCCTCCCGGGATGTACTCAATCCTGAAGTCGAAATTCGCAACGAACTCCGCCCAGCGTAAGTGCCTCTGGTTCAGGAACCTTGCCGTGCACCAGTACTCCAGGTTCTTATGGTCCGTGCGGACCTGCACTGTGTGTTTGGCTCCGACGAGGAAGTGCCGCCACGCCTTGAATGCTGCATGAATGGCCAGCAACTCCCTGTCCCAGATGGTGTAATTCTGCTCCGACTTGCTGAGTTTCCTGGAGTAGAAAGCGCACGGCCTCCAGTCCCCTTGCGGATCTTGCTGCAACAGGACCGCTCCCACAGCTCTGTCTGAGGCGTCCGTTTCAACCCTCATCGGTTTGCTGGGGTTCACATGCAGTAGCTGCTCTTCGGGATGCGAAGAGACGCTTGAGCTTCTGGAATGACTGCTCCGCCTGCTCCGTCCACATGAACTTCTTCTTCTTGGAGCTGAGAGTGTCGGTAATGGCCACCATCTGCATAGCGAACCCCTTGATGAACTTGCGATAAAAGTTGGCGAAGCCGACGAACTTCTGGACCTCCTTCCGATTGTGCGGGCTCTTCCAGTCCAACACTGAGCGGACCTTGGCGCTGTCCATGGCGAGCCCCTTGTCGGACAACTTGTAGCCCAGGAAATCCACCTCCGTCATGTCGAACTGGCACTTCTCCAGTTTGGCGTAAAGTCTGTGCTCCCGTAGTCTCTGCAGAACTTCCTTGACGTCTCTCTCGTGAGCCTCCTGCGAGTCTGAGAATATCAGGATGTCGTCCAGGAAGCAGACGCACTTCTTGTAGAGGAGTCCCGCTAACACGTGATGCATGAAGGCTTGGAAACAGTGGGAGCCATTTTGTAATCCAAACGGCATAACTCTGTATTCATTGGTGCCCAGGGGCGTGAACATGGCCGTCTTCCACTCGTCGCCCTCCCGTATGCGAATAAGGTTGTACGCCCCTCGCAGATCCAACTTGGTGAAAACGCGTCCTTTCCTCACCGTCGCGAGCAGGTCGTCGATTTTGGGCATGGGGAAGGCCGTGGGCTTGGTTTTCGAATTTAAAATTCTGTAATCAACCACAAGCCTTTTTTTGGGGCGTGTCTTTTTTCTTCACGAAGAACACGGGACTGCCCCCCACTGCTTTGGACTCCCGGATGAAACTGCGCTTCAAGTTGTGATCTATGAACTCCCTGAGTTCATGCAGTTCGTCTTCAGACATGGAATACAGTTTCCCGGTCGGCAGCGTCGCCCCCGGCAGGAGGTCAATCTTGCAGTCATAGGACCTGTGGGGAGGTAGCTTGTTCGCTTCCTTCTCGCAGAAAACCTCCAAAAACGCTGCGTACTTGTGGGGCACTGCTTGCAGCGTTCCTAATCGTAGCTGCAGGTCATCCTCTTCCCCTTCCGGGCTAGGCAGAATGCAGTGTTCTGCGCAGTAGGAGGAGCCGAAAGTCAGTTGGCGCTGGTACCATGCCAATGCCGGGCTGTGCCTGTGCAGCCAACTCATGCCCAATACTACAGGCGTGTCCGATAGTTGGGTCACATTGAAGCTGATGACTTCCCTGTGATTTCCAATCTGCATCACCATTGGGGCGTTTGCTTGACCACCTGCCCCCCTAGCAATTCTCTTCCATTGACCGTGACAACTTTCAGGGGCATCGTGGCTGGCAGGAGCGCTATGCGATGTTGCTTGATGAAATCCAGTCCTATAAAGTCTGCATTACTACCAGAGTCAATGGTAATGGGCACTTCCATTGTAAGTCCATTGGGTAGCTGGAGCGATGCAGTGAGTTGCACCACTGGTTTGGGCGGGAGTGGGTCTGTGGGCTGCAAAATTTCTGGGGACTGCTTCACTTACTCGTCTGGCTGGGCCCCAGTGCCTCTGCTTCCAGCCAGACTCAGTCGTTTCCCTGCTGTGGTTCTCTCTGCTGAGCTGCTTCTGTTACTGTTGCGGAGGCTGCAGTGTGTTTGTGGAGCCTCTGGGGACATTCTTTTGCCATGTGCTGAGCACTGTCGCAGATGTAACACTTCCTGTTTCCTCTAGGAGTCTTCGCTTTGACTGCTCCCGGTGTTAGGGCTCTGGTTGCTGACTGAGCCCTGGCACCATCTATCTCCATCTGTTCCTCTCCCCCTCCCAGCGGAGGCGTGGATTGAGCGCGCGTTGCGTCCCTGGGAAAGAAGGGAGGTGCTCTCGCCGGCGTGCGTCCCCAACGCCCTTCGTCTTTGCTCCATGGACGTTCTTCCAGACGCACCCCAACCGTCAGCGCCCTCTGTACAACTTCCTGAGTGCTTTGGGGTCATTCCCCCCTTGCAATTTCGTCTTTCACAGCTCCATTCAACCCTTCCCAGAAAAGGTCTCTGACTGCAGCTGAATCTTTCTCCCATCCCAGCGCATTGACCAATGCAAAAAAGCGGGAATGATACTGCCTTACAGTGCCTCTCCCTTGTTTCAGTCCATGTACCTCTTTTCTGGCGATATCTACGTCTATTGTTGATAAAAAACACGCATCCATCGCTTTAATGAAGGTATCCGCACTTTGGAGCGTGGGATCCTTATCTCTCCACAGATTGCGCAGCCACGCTTTAGCTTCTCCATGGAGATGAGTCCATGGAGATAAAGTCCACCTTCTCCTGCTCATCTCAAAAGTCTTTCTCCAGCAACTGCAGCGCAAACACCACGTCTGCTCGGAAGTTAGGGTACTGCTGCAGACTCCCATCGAAATGAGACACCAGGCTGCCTCCTCTCTTTCCCAGCCCAATCCCCTCTGGTTTGGGTCCCGGTAGCCCCTGCTTAGTCAGCATTTCCAACCTGGCTTGCAGATCCCTGCAGGTAGCAGCAGTATCTTCTTCCCTCTTTCTGGATGCTAGTATCTCCGCGCTGAGTTGCGTAACTGCATTTTGCAGGTCCACCATTCGTTCTTCGGTAGTCATCCTGTCCAGCTTTTGTGAGCTTGCGAAGCACCAATCTTCGCCCCTCGCTGCGTCCACTCACGTTGCGAGGTGTAATGGAGACGGAGCTTACTGTCAGAGCTGCCTCTAGGTCCCAGCTCACAGAGGACCAACGCCAGCCGGTGGTAAAGTACAAAAGTCTTTATTGAAGTTCAGTTTCCATTTACAAGGCGCAGCGTGCAGCTCTACGTCTAGAACCTAGACCGGCGAAGCTCCGTCTGAGTCTCCGCCCCCTGTACACCAGTTTAAGACTCTAGCCTTACTCCACCTCTTCCGTTGTTCCTTCCTCCTCTGGGTCCTTCTGCCCCCCCCGGGGTCTCCTCCTTTCTGGACTCTTCTGACGCTGACCCCCCTGACTCTTGTCCCTCCTTCCGGCGGGCTTTAGGACCTGGTTCCCTATCCGGGCTACCTGCTGTGCCGCTCGCCTGTACATTTGAACTTGGCGCGCGTGCCCAGCCTCCAACCTTCCTCTCGACCGTTTCCGCGCTCTCCGATGGAGGCGTGGTCAATCCTGACTCATCTCCTCTCGCTGGTGGTGAGCAGCCTGATTCCGATACCTGGGACTCCTCCCCCCCCACTGCGCTCTGGTGGGGAAGCTGGTCCTGATTTCCAACTGCTGCTCTCTGAGTCCCCTCTGGCCCCTTCTTCCTGGGGTGTCCCCCTAGGCACCCCCCTTGCCCTGGCCATGGGCGCCCCCTTCTGTGAATCTTCCGATTCACTGGAGAGACTCAGGGAATCCCTCGGACCACTGTCATCGCCTACGCTCCCCTCGGATTCCTCCCCCTCGCTCTCCATTTCCTCCCTCTCCTGTGCCTCTGCTCCTGAGCCCCTGACAAAGGGTATTAATTTGAAAGAGAGTTTTTTCTATGCTAAATTTTCCTTTTTATGTTTTTCTTTTTTCTGTTTTTCTGTTTGTATTTTTGATGTGTATTTTTTGTTGTTTTTGTGACTTTCTTTTGTAAAATCTAATAAAAATATGAATTAAAAAAAAAGAGAAGGCACATATCTACATGGATTGTACAGTGGTACCCCGCAAGACGAACGCCTCGCGAGACGAAAAACTCGCAAAACGAAAGGTTTTTTCATTTTCGAGTTGCCTCGCAAGACGAATTTCCCTATGGGCTTGCTTCGCAAAACGAAGCTTGCCCCGGGGACAGCGGGTCTTCTCTTTTGAAGCAAGGGGCGGCGGGGAGATCGCTTCTCCCCACCGCCCCTTGCTTCAAAAGAGGTCCGGGGGCAGCTCTTCCCGCTGCCCCGGACCTCTTTTGAAGCAAGCGGCTGCGGGGAGATCGCTTCTCTCCGCAGCCGCTTGCTTCAAAAGAGATCCCGGACCTCTTTTGAAGCAAGCGGCTGCGGGGAGATCGCGTCTCTCCGCAGCCGCTTGCTTCAAAAGAGATCCCGGACCTCTTTTGAAGCAAGCGGCTGCGGGGAGATCGCGTCTCTCCGCAGCCGCTTGCTTCAAAAGAGATCCCGGACCTCTTTTGAAGCAAGCGGCTGCGGGGAGATCGCGTCTCTCCGCAGCCGCTTGCTTCAAAAGAGATCCCGGACCTCTTTTGAAGCAAGCGGCTGCGGGGAGATCGCGTCTCTCCGCAGCCGCTTGCTTCAAAAGAGATCCCGGACCTCTTTTGAAGCAAGCGGCTGCGGGGAGATCGCGTCTCTCCGCAGCCACTTGCTTCAAAAGAGATCCCGGACCTCTTTTGAAGCAAGCGGCTGCGGGGAGATCGCGTCTCTCCGGAGCCGCTTGCTTCAAAAGAGATCCCGGACACCTGCCCCAGCCGCTGGGCTTCGTAGCGCTGCTGCGAAGCCGGGCGGGGGGCGGGAACACCTGCCCCAGCCACCCCGCTTCGGAACGCTGCTCCAAAGCGGGGTGGGGGGGCGGGAACACCTGCCCCAGCCGCCGGGCTTCATAGCGCTGCTGCGAAGCCGGGCGGGGGGGCGGGAACACCTGCCCCAGCCACCCCGCTTCGGAACGCTGCTCCGAAGCGGGGTGGGGGGGCGGGAACACCTGCCCCAGCCGCCGGGCTTCGTAGCGCTGCTGCGAAGCCGGGCGGGGGGGCGGGAACACCTGCCCCAGCCACCCCGCTTCGGAACGCTGCTCCGAAGCGGAGTGGGGGGGGCGGGAACACCTGCCCCAGCCGCCGGGCTTCGTAGCGCTGCTGCGAAGCCGGGCGGGGGGGCGGGAACACCTGCCCCAGCCGCCGGGCTTCATAGCGCTGCTGCGAAGCCGGGCGGGGGGGCGGGAACACCTGCCCCAGCCACCCCGCTTCGGAACGCTGCTCCGAAGCGGGGTGGGGGGGCGGGAACACCTGCCCCAGCCGCCGGGCTTCGTAGCGCTGCTGCGAAGCCGGGCGGGGGGGCGGGAACACCTGCCCCAGCCACCCCGCTTCGGAACGCTGCTCCGAAGTGGGGTGGGGGGGCGGGAACACCTGCCCCAGCCGCCGGGCTTCATAGCGCTGCTGCGAAGCCGGGCGGGGGGGCGGGAACACCTGCCCCAGCCACCCCGCTTCGGAACGCTGCTCCGAAGCGGGGTGGGGGGGGCGGGAACACCTGCCCCAGCCGCCGGGCTTCGTAGCGCTGCTGCGAAGCCGGGCGGGGGGCGGGAACACCTGCCCCACCACCCCGCTTCGGAACGCTGCTCCGAAGCGGGGTGGGGGGGCGGGAACACCTGCCCCAGCCGCCGGGCTTCATAGCGCTGCTGCGAAGCCGGGCGGGGGGGCGGGAACACCTGCCCCAGCCACCCCGCTTCGGAACGCTGCTCCGAAGCGGGGTGGGGGGGCGGGAACACCTGCCCCAGCCGCCGGGCTTCGTAGCGCTGCTGCGAAGCCGGGCGGGGGGGGCGGGAACACCTGCCCCAGCCACCCCGCTTCGGAACGCTGCTCCGAAGCGGGGGGGGGGGCGGGAACACCTGCCCCAGCCGCCGGGCCTCGTAGCGCTGCTGCGAAGCCCGCGCCCCCCAGCCTTCAGAAGAGGTCCGGGGACAGACTGTCCCCGGACCTGGTCTGAAGGCGGTTTCCCTAGGAACGCATTAATTGATTTTCAATGCATTCCTATGGGAAACCGTGCATCGCAAGACGAAAAAACCGCAAGACGAAGAGACTTGCGGAACGAATTAATTTCGTCTTGCGAGGCACCACTGTATCTCTAACACCAAGAAGCATTTGTTTGTTTGTTTGTTTGTTTGATTGATTTATATTCCGCAATTCATCACAGGATCTCAGGGCACTTCACAAGTTTAGAAACCAGATGAGAAATCCAGGATTGTACAATAAGTGCAACTGGGAGCCAGTGGATCCCCACCACCACACTGACGGGCTCAGAGGAGGCCAGTCTTCCGAACTCACATGGCATTACATGTTTTGGGCCAACACACACACACATATCATATATGTAATATATATATAGGTGATATATATCTCACCTTTTCCCCATCCCAGCACAACTCGTTACCAGAGCCTGAGCTGGAAGGGAGCAGCTTACAACAGCCCAGCAATGAAGCTCACCCCGACTGCCGCCTCCCGCAAACTGTTTTGAGAGACAGATTCCCGCCGCCACAAACCAGGCCAGCCTTATGAGACCCCATTGCAGGTGGAGATTGGGCTGTGGAGAGGAACGCGCACATCAACCCTGCAGGGTCCTCTGCTGTGGCTGCTGCTGCTGCTGTGAGAGAAAGCGCAGAGATGACCTTAGCTGTTTTGTTTTTTTAATAGGTTTTTTTAATTAAGAAAAAATTCTTTCATACAGCAATTTCATAATAAAGTCCCAAAGCTTTTTACAACTATTATAAATGTACAGTAAAAAAGAATTAAAATTACAGAGGACATCAGCTAACTATTACAGAAAATGACACAGAAAAGTTTTTAGCAAATATATAAGTTTTTTAAAGCGTATTTTTATTAAATATTTCTTGATTTACAAAAGTATCTGCAATGTCTCTTTTTTCAAGTTACATGTTCTACAGATCAGTTTCATTTTTTGAGACAGTAGTGTTACATTAGAAAGAAAAGGGGGTAGACCGATGTCAGGGAACTGCCATTGGAACCAGGAGTGGAGGGAAGGCTCTCCAGCGATGCCGGAGAAGGGCCCAGCAGGGAGAGAGGGAACTCATCCACTGAGGAAGGAAATCAGCGTGACACCAGGAAGAAAGGGGAGCAGGGGAAGGCTTCGGAGAGATGTCTCTAGGACTCTTCCACAGAAACTAGCGGGGAGAGCACAGGTCCTCCGCTGCCCATGCCCACCCTGCGCAGAAGACTTCCGCGAAGGGAGGCTAGGCGGAGACTTGGCGTCAAAGAACTTTTATGCTGGAAGAAGTTCAGGAAACGCCCACTGACGGATTCTGCCAGTGACTGACACAGCCGTGGAGTAAAGGCTGTGCAGCCAGGGAAAGGTTTAACTAGGCAACTTTGCCAAGAGTAGAGGCAACTTACGCACGCGCAACCCCAATTCCCATTACAACCGATTTTTGAAGACAAATGGATTACAAAAAATCTCCCAAGAAAGCAAATTAATGTTGAACTATAAAATATCTGAACAGGAAGTAGAAGGTGCCATTCAAAATATGCAATTGGGCAAATCTCCAGGACCGGACGGGCTGACTTCTAGATATTATAGATCTTTGAAAGAGTGGTTATTACAACCTTTGAAGGAAGTCTGCAATGAAATTCTGGAAGGGAAAAGGGCACCAGAGTCGTGGAAAGAGGCATATATTACACTTATACCGAAAACAGAGACTGAAAAGACTCAGCTTAAGAACTACCGCCCTATATCATTACTTAATGTGGATTACAAAATTTTGGCCAAGAGATTGAAAAAAGTTTTGATGGAAGAGATTCATAAAGACCAAGCGGGCTTTCTCCCGAGAAGACACTTGTCTGATAATTTGAGGAACATAATCGATATCCTGGAAAAACTAGAAGTGAATATAAACACTAAAGCAGTTCTGATATTTGTGGATGCGGAGAAAGCTTTTGACAACATCTCTTGGAGTTTTATGAAAAATAACCTACAGGGGATGAGGGTAGGCCAAGGTTTTGAAAATGGTATAGGTGCAATATACTCTGAGCAAAAGGCTAAATTAATTGTAAATAATGTGACGACGGAAGAATTTAAGATAGAAAAAGGGACATGACAGGGGTGCCCAGAATCCAGAAGGAGAGTTTCCGTCAAGGAACTCTTATGTTGGCGTAAATTCCGGAAGCGCCCACTGACGGATTCTGCCAGCGATTGAGGTAGCCATGCACCTATGGCTCCGCGGATTGGGAGAGTTTAGGAACTGATGGCAAAACTTGGAGGGCTTAAAGGCTTACGCACGAGCAGCCCCCTATTCCCATAACACTTTCAGTTTGTAATGTTTGGCTCCGACCTGTATACCCTGAATCTGTTGGTCCCTTCTAATCATGTTCAGCAAGACCTCCAGGACTGAAATAAAAAGCAGAGGGGAAATTGGGCAGCCTTGTCGTGTCCCTTTCTCTATCTTAACTTCTTCTGTAACCACATTGTTCACTATTAATTTTGCCTTTTGTTGATTGTGCGCCTCGCTCGGCCCGGCGGAGGGCGGGGAGGCGAGCGAGCGCCGCAGCCGCTGCGCGCCAGGCGCGTCTCCGGCCAGGTGCGTCTTGGAGGTGGCAGGCAGGCAGGCAGCCGCCTCGGCGGAGGGATGGAGGCTGCTGTGCTGAAGCCCCTGGTGGCCGAGGTGAAGCCGGGCGCCGTCAGCGCCGAGCTGGAGGTGAAGAAGCTGCAGGAGCTGGTGCGCAAGCTGGAGAAGCAGAACGAGCAGCTGCGCAGCCGGGCGGCCGCCACCTCGCCCGCCTCGCCGGGAAGCGCCGCCGCCGCCGGCGCGCTCCTGCTGCTCCCCGCCGCCACCCCCAGTGCCTCCCCGACGGCCTGCATGCCCAGCCTGGTGCCCGCGCTCCTGTGCCAAGCCGAGCCCTTCATCTACTTCAAGCCGTCGCCCCCCGGAGGAGGAGAGGGAGGAGGAAGCTGCCGCCCCAGAGGCCCCGAAGCCTCTCCCCCAGCCGACACCGTCCTGGATGAAGTGGAGGTGCTGGATCTGCAGGGGGTTGAGTGCTGCGATCCGGAGGACGACGACGACGACGAGACGTGGTTGTATGTTCCACCAACAAAGAGCATCGTACCCCAAGAAAAATCACTGACCCCTTTGCAGTGGTGTCGCCATGTTCTAGATAATCCAAGCCCTGAGATGGAAGCTGCAAAACGCTCTCTCTGCTTCAGGTTGGAACAAGCTAGTCGATGGCGGAGTCTCTTCTCTACGTCTGTCTCCTTGGCTTTCCCCTATAGCCCTGTTGCAAGCCTCACTCCATATAGCAATGGCTTTAACACTCCTGCCTTCTCTAAAACCTTCAATAAAGCAATATTAACACCTGAAAGAACAGGTTGTGTTTCTAGAAGTTCCCCTCTCAGCCCCCAGTCATCCATAGACAGTGAACTGAGCACCTCAGAACTAGAAGACGATTCCATCTCCATGGGATATAAACTGCAAGACCTCACAGACGTCCAGATCATGGCTTGGCTGCAAGAAGAGAGTCTGAGACAAGATTATGCGTCTACTTCAGCATCTGTATCGAGAAACAGCTCCAGCGTCTCTCTCCATTCGAGCAAGAAAGGGACAAGCAGCGACCAGGAATTTGATCGCTACAGCCTTGAGGACGAAGAGGAAGAATTTGACCACCTGCCCCCTCCGCAGCCTCGGTTGACCCGCTGCTCCCCTTTCCAAAGAGGAATTCCCCATTCACAGACTTTTTCCAGTATACGGGACTGCAGGAGAAGCCCGACTTCCCCATATTTCCCCTCAAACAATTATCTGCAGCAACAGTGTTACTCTCCTCAAGCCCAAAATCCTCTTGAGCCACAACCGAACAGGATTAATGGAGACAAGCTCCGAAGGAGCATGCCAAACTTGGCTCGGATGCCCAGCACCCCAACCCTCAGTACAGTGGTACCCCGCAAGACGAACGCGTCGCGAGACGAAAAACTCGCAAAACGAAAGGTTTTTTCGTTTTCGAGTTGCCTCGCAAGACGAATTTCCCTATGGGCTTGCTTCGCAAAACGAAGCTTGCCCCGGGGACAGCGGGTCTTCTCTTTTGAAGCAAGGGGCGGCGGGGAGATCGCGTCTCTCCGCAGCCGCTTGCTTCAAAAGAGATCCCGGACCTCTTTTGAAGCAAGCGGCTGCGGGGAGATCGCGTCTCTCCGCAGCCGCTTGCTTCAAAAGAGATCCCGGACCTCTTTTGAAGCAAGCGGCTGCGGGGAGATCGCGTCTCTCCGCAGCCGCTTGCTTCAAAAGAGATCCCGGACACCTGCCCCAGCCGCCGGGCTTCGTAGCGCTGCTGCGAAGCCGGGCGGGGGGGCGGGAACACCTGCCCCAGCCACCCCGCTTCGGAACGCTGCTCCGAAGCGGGGTGGGGGGGCGGGAACACCTGCCCCAGCCGCCGGGCTTCGTAGCGCTGCTGCGAAGCCGGGCGGGGGGCGGGAACACCTGCCCCAGCCACCCCGCTTCGGAACGCTGCTCCGAAGCAGGGTGGGGGGGGCGGGAACACCTGCCCCAGCCGCCGGGCTTCGTAGCGCTGCTGCGAAGCCGGGCGGGGGGCGGGAACACCTTCTGAAGGCGGGCGGGGGGCGAAAGTCTTTGTCCCCCCTGCCTGCCTTCCCAGGGGCTTTTAAATCGCCCCGGACAGCGGAGAAGTCCTCCGCTGTCCCAGGTTTTTTAAAATGCTGGGGGTGGGAAGAAAAGCCCTTGTCCCCCCCCCCAGCCTTCAGAAGAGGTCCGGGGACAGACTGTCCCCGGACCTGGTCTGAAGGCGGTTTCCCTAGGAACGCATTAATTGATTTTCAATGCATTCCTATGGGAAACCGTGCATCGCAAGACGAAAAAACCGCAAGACGAAGAGACTTGCGGAACGAATTAATTTCGTCTTGCGAGGCACCACTGTACCAATGTTGGCCCTGCCATCACTGTGAGGAACAGCCTAAGCTTTGATTCTAATCTGCATGGAGCTGGTAACGGGATATCAAGAATACAGTCCTGCATTCCTTCTCCAGGGCAACTTCAACACAGAGTTCACAGTGTGGGGCACTTTCCAATATCGGTTCGGCAGCCTCTCAAAGCCACAGCCTATGTCAGCCCAACCGTTCAAGGGAGCAGCAGCAGCAGCGGTGGCAGCGGCGGTGGTGGTGTTCCGTTGTCCGGCAACTTACAGCTACACTCCAACACAGGCATCCCGATGCCAAACAAGACTGCAAACGCCAGCATTGCAGCTCGCAGTGGCCTCCCAAGACCTTCCCTGGCCATAGGGGGGAGCAGCATACCGAGGAGCAAAATTGCACAGCCAATCCGAAGTTTTCTCCAGCCGCCAAAACCTCTTTCTTCGCTTAGTACTCTACGGGACGGCAACTGGAGGGATGGCTGCTATTGACAATGGGTCGAGCCGAAATACAGATTCTCCTACCCAGCTGGCTGGGTAAATATAACTGTGAGAGGCTGGATGAATAACACAGGGCTGTTTCTTACTCTTCTGTCATTGTCGTTGGTCACTAAACATATTACACTTAGTTGTTTGCTCAGAAAAACAAACAAACAGCAGTGTTGTCAAATTAACGTTGCAGCATTATGGTTTAGGTTTTTAAAAACACATGCATAAAGTATCCCACTGGGGGGAGCCAAAATGTGACTTCTGGGTGCTTTGCCATAACAGTGTTCAGATCTCTTTGATTTGTGTACTACTTTTTGTTGCTTTAACGAGTTCCCTTGCAAATTGACAAAATAGATCCATATCCTTAACTGCTTCTTCTTTTGTAGCCTTTCCAAGGGAGTGTATTTTTGCACACCCACACCCACATTTTGCTTGAATCATAGGGTATCAAAGCATTTTTTGTGTGCCATAAATCTACCCCCCCACACACATTTTTTAATAGTAAGGTACTGTTATGTTCAAGATGTATTTCTAACCATGCCAATCTCCCCAAATCCAGCTACAGCTATCCATACACATATTTCTAACTGCATGGGGGAATATGGATGGTTTCCAGCTGCTTAAGAAGTCACATCCAGTTCCAGTCAGATTCTTGGTGATACTCAGTTCACCTGTTCTTGGGCCTGTGTGTATGTTAGAGAGATGGGGCGAGGTGTCTGGATTTAGACCTTTCCCCACTCTTGGGACTTGAAAAAGAGTATTTTTCCCCCTTACATCACGTGCCAGGTCTATTCTTGAGTACATATATTGTTGGATTGGGGCCATGATGGACAAGATGACAGCTGTGTTGTATGTTTATGTTGTGAGAGCACACACTAAAGTATTTGCTCGAAACTGCCATGACTTCCTGGTCAACACGAACCTGTCTCTCATTTCCTTGTTCCAATGTTAATTTATTATCACGGGGGTGTTGTATTTATAAAGAGGGCGTAAATTGCAGTGCACTTGAAAGATGCGATGGTCTCTTAAATGGTTGGGTTTCGATACTTTGTAATAAAGAATAAAATTGCAATGTTTTATTAACACTTGTGTTTGGTGAAAACAAACAGGTTTTCATGGAAGTAAAACTTTTTGATAGACCTTTTGCAAGAAAAAAAATTGCACTAATCAATGCTTTCTTACTATGGGGATATGATTTTAATACTTGATTACAACTTGTATTCTGCTGATCTGGAATGTTTCAGAAATAAAGAAATCTATTTCAGCAATCTCATGCCATTCTTGGATGTGCAATAAAAAAAAATTGCCTTTTGTTCTGAATAAATCGCCCCTATACCATTTCCAAACCTTTCTCCCACCCCCATCCCTTGCAAATTTTTCTTCATAAAACTCCAAGAGATATTATCAAAGGCTTTCTCTGCATCGATGAATATCAGAACAGCTTTTGTGTTGATCTTAACTTGTAGTTTTTCCAAAATGTCAATTAAGTTCCTCGTGTTATTTGACCTATATCTACCTGGGAGAAAGCCTGCTTGGTCTTTATGTATCATTCCTGCTAGAACTTTTTTCAATCTTTTAGCCAAAATGTCCGCAAAAATTTTGTAATCCACGTTAAGTAGGGATATGGGGCGGTAGTTCTTAAGTTGTGTCTTTTCGGATTCATTTTTTGGTATAAGTGTGATGAAGCATCTTTCCACGACTCCGGCGCTCTTTTCCCCTCCATAATTTCGTTACAAACCTCCATTAAAGGTTGAATTAAATAGTCTTTCATTACTTTGTAATATTTGGAGGAAAACCGATCCGGGCCTGGAGACTTGCCTAGTTGTAAGTTCTTAATGGCACCTTCAACCTCTTGTTCAGAAATGTTGTCATTCAGTATTAATTTGTTCTCTTGAGATATATTTTGTAATCCATTTGTTTCTAAAAATTTCTCAATCTTGGTCTCATTCTGTGGTCCTTGTGCAAACAATTGTTTAAAGTATCTCTGGAAACAGTCTTTAATCTCCTGTGGGTTTTGTATATTCCTTCCATTTACTTCAAGGTTGGTCACAGTATTTAATTTTTGTCTTTTCTTCAGCTGCCAGGCTAGCAGCTTTCCGCACTTATTGGCCGATTCAAAAGTTTTTTGTCTCATTTGTTTAATCTTCCATTCTATGCCCTGGTTAACCATTTTCAAATATTGTGCCTGATATGATTTAATTTCTCGCAGAATCTCCTGTGACTTTGGTTTAGACCTTAGTCTCTTCTCTCCTTCTCTAATTTTCTCTAAAATCTTTTCTTTTCTTTCCTCTTGAAGTCTCCTCTTGATAGCATTTTGCTGAATCAAAAAAACCCTCATTACAGTTTTACTTGCGTCCCAGATTACTCTTTTTTCCACAGTTGTCTTTAGGTTTATTTCAAAATAATCTTTCATAATTTTTTGGGCCTTCTTAATAATTTCAAGATCCCTAAACAAGGTGTCGTTGATTCTCCATCTAAAG
Organism: Podarcis melisellensis; assembly: GCF_964234715.1. Lineage (NCBI taxonomy): Eukaryota > Metazoa > Chordata > Lepidosauria > Squamata > Lacertidae > Podarcis > Podarcis melisellensis. The sequence continues at coordinate 92,341,420 of NC_138539.1, forward strand.
GAACCAATCAGTGTTAATTTCATATGCATTCTCACGGGATTGTGGTCGGAGCAGATTTTTGGGCAGATTTCCACCTTCCGAATCTTAGGTGCCATCCCTCTTGTAATCCAAATTTGGTCAATTCTTGTCCAAGTCATATTGCCTTCAGAGAAGAAAGTCCCCTCTCTACCTAGGGGGTTTTTAGTTCTCCAAATGTCAATCAAATCCATATTGTCAGTCAATTCGAAAAAAGTCTTTGGTAGTCTTCCATCTTTTGTGACTACCTGTCTTTCAGATTTATCCATGTTTGTTGACACAACACCATTCATATCTCCCATCAAGATAATGTTTTGGTCCATATGATCCAACAGCGTCTCGTGCAGTTTCTTATAAAACTCCGATTTCACCTCATTAGGTGCATAGACTCCAATTATTAATACTTTTTCTCCTTGTACTTGTATTTCAATTGCTACAAATCGTCCATGTTCATCTTTAAAAAGAAATTTTGTTGTCAGTTTCTCTTTTGCGTATATCACAACTCCTCTTTTTTTAACTTTGTCCGATGAGATAAATTCTTGGCCTAGTCTCTTATTTATCAATAATTTCCTGTGGAGTCTTGTTATATGTGTTTCTTGTAAACATATCAAATCCAATTGTTCCTTTTTCAACATGTGAAAGATTCTCTCCCTCTTGCTAGGGGAATTAAGACCCCGAATGTTCCAGGTTAACATCTGCAGAGACATGTTGTAGTTATTGTAAAGTTCCTCCTACCGCTCCCAAAAGTTGTTCTTCTTCTGATGGTTGTGTCTCTTTCTCTAATTGGTCCAACCCCAAGGGGTGCCTTCCTAGATCAGGTGGTCCCAGTCGTAATATTTCCAGTTCTTTTGTTCTGGCCTCCTTTCGTAGATCTTCACCAAAATCTCTCAGGAAGCTCACTTTGTCTTCCTTTGATCTTATCTTTATTTTCTTTCCTTTGAATGTAAACGAGAGGCCTTGCGGAAATTCCCACCTGAACAAAATGTTGTTCTTCCTTAGTAGGCCTACCAGATCTCCGTAAATAGTTCTGAGATCTAATAAGTATTTTGGGATATCTTTAAAAATTTCAATTCTCTCCCTTCCAATCTCAAGTGCTTTCTGATAGTGTAGACTCAGTATTTTATCTCTTTCTTCTTTTGATCTTAGCGAAATCAGACAGTCCCTCGCTCTGTTCTTCCTTTTGACCCTTCCCAGTCGAAAAGCACTCACTATCTTAAATTCTTCTGAATCTAGGCCCCAAAAAGTCTCAAATTCCAATGTAAGAAATTCTATTAATTCTCCTTCTTCTGTTTCTGGGACCGCCCTTATTCTCAGGTTAGCCTGCTTCTCCTTCAATTCGATCAAAGAGAATTGTGCCCTATAATCATCCAGTTTTTTATTTATTGGCGGTATCTTTTCTTCTACCGCCAATACCCTCTCTTTCGCTTCCTCTGCTGTCTGTTTTGTCTCCTTGGATTCCTGCAGCAACCTGTCAATTGCCTGGGTATTAGAGTTCACTTTTTGTCCCACGTCATTCACTTTTTGTCCCAGGTCTTTGATAGTTGAGGTGTTTAAATCAATCTTAGCTGTCAAATTTTGTAAAGCTGAAAGAATCTTGTCTAATGTTGTAGAATCTGGTCCTTCTCTTTCTGTGACTTGTGAAGCAGAAAGTCCTGTTACCGATGCTCTTCTGTGCTGTTGTTGCTGCTGTGCCAGCAATTGCTGCTGTTGTCTAGTTTTGATTCTTGTTACTTGAGACTTCTCCTTCGGCTTATCTTGTTGTTTGTCTTGATCCATTCCTGTGCCTCTGAGAGTCAAGGTCACTCACACAGCTCTCACAACTCCCAGGTTTGTTTCTCAGCAGTAAAGAAAAAGAGACAGCTGCAGTGGAAAATCCCCAGCTATGACACAAAGTTCCTCTAGGGGAGCAGAGTAGCAAAAAGTTTCATAAATGATGATTGTAAAACAGTAACTTCATAAGTATCCCAATATTACAGAAGTAGCAACAATTACAAGCTCAGATGTTCCCTAAAAACGTTGCCATTCTCTTGCAGAGATCTGCAGTAAAGATACAATGTCTATAAAGCGGTGCATTCAAAGTGACCTTTCAGTTATTTAAGGCAGTCCGATATCAAGGATTGAGTGGTGGGTTCTTTCCCCCCTTTTCCCAACTTGTGGGGGGGGCTCGTCTGTCAGGCAGTGAGATTTAACTCTTTAATCAGTATCTTTGGTTCAAAGCTCCTTTGTCCCTTGCTTTTGTTCTGTCTACAGATCGGCAAAGCGGGCTTCCTGTTTAAACTTTGCCGATTTCAGGTTCAAATTCAAGATCAAAGTCCCGGATCAAAGTATCAAAGTCAAGTTCCACGTTTACTTCTATTAGGTCTTATTCTTTGATCCTTTCAGATTTCCCCAGTTCTTACTCACGGGTAGATGTTTCAGCTCGATGTTTCACAGGAAAAAGGTCAGCGCTCTCCGGCAACTGCTATGCAGCTTCACTCCGCAGAAGTAGCGATCGACTCCCAGCACAGCGCCAAACCCCCGCTCCACTCCGTAGCTCTTTACAGAGCTCCTTTGACTGTTCGGGGGGGCGCATGACGTGCCCACTGAGTCCCACGGCCCCAGGCTTCTCCCACCTGCGGGTTTTTTGAGGGTCCTCCGCTTCTCTGCAGTGGTGGACCCGATTTCTGCGGAGCTTCTCCCTCCGGTTAGAGGGAATCCGCTATTGCCGATAGGCGCTGCCTCCGGAAGCCAGATATGTGCCTTCTCAAAATGCACAAACATAGCTCCAAAAGTGATAGCGGCTAATAACAGCCTTTTAAAATTTAAATGCCCCCGCCCTTTAAAATTTAAAGGGAATAAAATCTCCTTGTCATGGAAATGCAGTTCCTCCTAGGTAGGATTTTAGTTGCCTTAAATATACTGTCAAGACCAGAGATAAGCAAAATGGCACCTAAGTGGTATCACTTTATTGATTTAATTAATTCTACAGGAGCAGGTCAGTAACTCCAGGTCAAAACCCAAAGGCCCCAGGCCTCGAACATATGCATTGCCAACCCTTTTATACAATTTTGTAACTTGTAAAAAATACCAAATGTGTCAAAGCAATGAAACGAATGTGTGCACATCAGTTTTATCTCTGTTAATAGCAATATCCTTTATTGCTGTTTATATCTGTTTATCTTATTGATACATTAGCCTCTGCCATGTCTTTACCCTCTGAAGGTTGTGGATTCTCCTTCATTGGAAGTCTTTAAGCAGAGGTTGGATGGTCATCTGTCATGGAGATTCATTTAGTTGAGATTCCTGCATTCTTGTAATTTTGAAGAAAAATGTAGCCAATCCACCTCACATTTTTTAAATGGAATGGTTCAGCACAACCAGCAATTTTTAAAGGAAACTTGTGGAGTGTTTATTGTAAACTGAGCCTTTCATTGCAACATGTCTACTCAGAAGTAAGCCCCACTGAATTCAATGGAGCTTACTCCCAGGTCATTGCGTAAAGGCTTGCAGAGTTTTACCATTTTTGACCCTGGTGAAAGAAAGCCTAGTTTTGCCCCTGCAAGCAGCATATTGATACAAATGAAGAATATCATTGCAGACCTCCTGCAAACTTGCCCCCTCCCAGGCCTTGCAGAGAGGAAGAGAGGGAGGAACCTTGGCTCCCTGACTTAGTTCTCTCCTACATGAGAAGGGCAGGGGATCCATGCATCCTCCCCCTGCAGCCCTGGGACTCCCCCTTCTTCCCAGTACACCTCTGGAAGAATGATAGAATCATGGAATTGTAAAGTTGCAAGGGACCCATGACAGATGACCAATGTTTAAAAACCTTCAATGAAAGAGAGTCCACATTCTCCTGAGGGAGAGTGTTCCACTGTCAAATAGCTCTTGCTATCAGAAAGTTCTTCCTGAATAAAGAGAAGATTCATCAGGTACTTGCAGAGGGGAGAGACAAAAGCCACCCCTTCCCCTTTCAGAAAGAGACTTGGAAGTATGAAGAGAATGATGGGAAAGGGGGGATGGATGGGGCAGTTGTTTAATTTTTAACTGTTTAAATGTCACTCTTGGAGTTGGGACCCGAAGGCCCTCCTGTTGGGGAAAGAAATAATGGAGAAAAGCTACTTTCTGCTTGTGACTTCTGTGCATGAGGAAATCCTGAGAGAGCCATAGGAGGTGGTGCACTTGCATCCTCTGAGGATGCCAAAGCTGGGGCTTCTGATTTCAATTAACTGCTTGTGGCCTTCAACCAGAAGTGAGGCTGAGAGACTTCAGAGAAGTGTGACTAGCCCAAGGTCACCCAGCAGCTGCATGTGGAGGAGCGGGGAATCAAACCCGGTTCACCAGATTACGAGTCCACCACTCTTAACCACTACACCACATTGGCTCTCAGTCCTTTATATGGAAGATGCCCGATGCATATGGGGGCCTGGAAAACTTTGCCTGTAGCATTCTCAAATGCCAGCTTAATAACTAAGAGAGGAAAGTCCCTGAAACATACCAGAACTGCTTTGTTATCTTTCCACAAAATAAATACATCTATATAACACCTGTTGGTTGGATGCCACCCACAATCTCTGCTGAGGTTTGGCAAGATTCCAGGGGAGTCCCAGGCACTTACCCAGGGTCTGTGTTCCCTTGAGAATGAAGGCATGGAGGAGGCTGTAGTAGCTTTAAGAAATATGATATATTGACATATCTACACCTGAATTTGGATGGAAGGAGTCCAGATCTAACAACGTGGTCATCCAAGAGGGGTTTGTTCCCCACAGCAGTGCAGCAGTGGAGCCCAAGGCATCTCTCCCAGCCTCCCTTCAGCCATCCTGCCAAAATGGTTCTCTCCTTTGTTCTCAGCCCCCAACTCTACATATGACATCATGCTCTGCTACCCTGGTAACCTTCCAAATCTCCTGTCTCTGTTTGTACATCTGGGCAGGGGGGAAGGACAGTTCTCTTGCATTACCAATGGCCCTCAGTGACCCTGCATCACTTCTTAGTAGCCCTAGCGTAGCCAGGTTGTTTTGCATAAGCTTGCCCATAATTCGTCTGCAGTTTGTATTTTCCCTTCATATTCCAAATGGATGCTTTATTTGAGATTCCTGCATTGCTAGGGGTTGGACAATAACCCTATGAATCAAAACCCTATCATTTATTATTTTCTTGGGGTTGGGGGGGTTCCCCTCTCAAATTCATAGAACACCTATATTGCCACTAGAAGAAGTTGTTCAAGGACATGTCAGCAGGATTGCTGCTCTTGAGGGACAGGCTCATCGGACTTCCTTGAGTGGGAATTGACCTCCTGAGAGTGACATGAACATGTTCCTCATCAACAGCACCTGGAAGAGCTACCCCAAAGTAGATGTTGGTCTATGTCCCACCGTCTCCGCCCTGGCCCACCACCTAAGGATACCAGCTGCTGCAGCATCTGGCTAGGCTGGCTAAGCAATGGACATTATGTTTATTTCAATGAACTGAATAAAGTGAAAGATTATTAGTCATGGGGGCATGGAGAGTATTAACAGTGCTTGGTTTATTTTTTTAGTTGCTAATACTGTTTTATAGATTATAAATGCTTTGTTAATCATATAATATGACTTTTGCTGTAATTGTAATGTTTAGCATATTTTTGTTACCGCTTTGTTAATACATTGGTACCTCAGGTTACAAACACTTTGGGTTACAAACTCCACTAACTTGGAAGTAGTACCTTGGGTTGAGAACTTAGCCCCAGGATGAGAACGGAAATCGCGCACCAGCGGGAAAGCATGCCTCAGGTACCACTGTTGTGTTTTCTAGGCTGTAATTGTTTTTACTGATGATTTGTTAGGCTGAAAGAGCTGCTCAATGCCCCAATGCTGGGTCTGAATACAAAACACTCTGAAAACTTGGGGAACCTACAGCCCAGATCTCCTACAAACCCAAAGGAGCAGCAATCTTATCTCCTTCAGAAATGTTACTAAAAATAGCCTAACTGCATGGACAAGAGTCAATGTGAAAGCTGTGCAAACATTCTTTCTTCTCTTCTCTCCATTCTGGGAGATTAGACAACTTCCAGGTGCACACAGGACTCCGCATTTTCAGTGAGGCCAGTTTGAGAGAAGAGAACATGCTGTGGCTGGGTTGCAGTTTACTGCTGGCGGCTCTTGCAGGTACAACCCCCCCCCCAAAATCTGGACAGTTTATCTGCCCAAGAATAGTCATGAAATGTTGGGTGAGGATGAACAAAACTGCAGTACAGAAGCTGGAATGCAAATCCATGGCCATCAATCCAGAAGAGGGCTAAGATTTCAGTGTGCAAGTAGAGGTGTCCTGGCAACAGAGGAGGGGAAGGAGAACCAGGCAGTTAAGCCAGGAAACAGAAATGCAGGAGGGCTATCTCCATTATCAGTCATACTCAGATTTAACCCACTGATATTAATGGGCATGCCTAACTTAAGTCCACTGATTTCAGTGGGACTACTCTGAGTATTACTTAGTTGGATACAACCCAAAAACCCACTCTCTACACTGACCATTCAGACTATTCACCCAGCCCCACTTTATTAAAAAATCTCAGTGGTGTTAGACTTACCATATCAGCATTTGGTCAATCTGTGCTGTCCATCACTGAATTTGTTCTGTAACAGCGTGTGAAACTGACATATCCCTAAGCCACTCGGTCCCAAAGTACCATGAGACCCCAAAGTACTTACTTTCCAACGTGACCACCAAGATCTGTTGATGGGGCACTTCTGCTGGACTCCTCACCCCAATGAACCCTGAGGTTTAGCTGGACGTCATTAGGGATTGAGCCTTTGGTGTGGCAGCCACTGCCCTGTGGAACTCCCTGCCACCAAGAGCCATCCCTCCCTTCAGACATCTTTTGAAAACTTTAATGTTTAGAGAAGCTTTTGTACAATGAATCTTCTTTCATAGTATTGTAGAGTTGGAAGGGACCCCTAGGGTCATCTAGTTCAATCCCCTGCAATGCAGGAATCTCAACTCTGTTAACTAATTAGTATTTATTGGCATTTTAATGATGTTTTCATGCTGATTTTATTCTCATATATAATAATACACATATACAGTACATATATATGGTTGTAAGAAAATAAATTAACATCTCATATCAGAATAATCAAAAGCAGTCAATTATTTGGGTTGATTGTACAAAGAGGAAATGTCACTATTACATGGGGCAAACCAGCATTGTACTATATAGTTACTTGTTGCGTGGCAAGAACCCTCCCCCATGTGAAATGAATGAAGACACTGGACACAGAGTTTAAGTTTTAATGGGCATAAAAGGCCACAACTTTATTGATTACAGAATTGGAAGGTATTGGCCTTAGGCATTGCCTCCTATTGACTACCTGGCACAGTGACCGGGAAGGGTTGTCCACAAGCCGTGGGAGTCTTGTTGAAGTACGCCAACTAGGATCCCACGGGTGTCACCGCTCTGGGGCGTGCCGGAGGCCCTTACCTCCCTAGGTTTCGGACAAGGCAACGCCCCCCGGAGTCCTCTACCGGACTACCCATTCATTCTGGGAGGTGATGGCGCTCCTCCCCCTTTCTTCGTTCACAAAACAATTAACCCCTGCCAATGCCTAACCGCCACTCGAGCAACGCCTTCAAGCCTGTAACCAATACCTTCAAGCCTGTAACCAATCCCTAATCCCTGCTATAATGTCCCCCAACCAGATATCGTTTCCGGCATCCGACAGATGCACACCATCCTTTCTGTAGAGGGCCTCGTTGCTGAATTGGATGCTCGGGTGGCCAATGACGCCCCCGCCCAAAGCCGCCACTCTACGCTCAACTGCCCGTTCCAACACCTTTCGGGCTTTATTAACTCCAACCGGGCTCGTACAGTCCCTCCAAGTCCTCCTCTCAAGCAACGAGGACCACAAGATCGTAATATTTGGGTAGGCCGACAGCAGGCCAACAAAGTCATCAAAGATGTGCCATCTCAAATCAATAGCCTTCCGATAAGCCAGATCATTCTCCTCCAGCTGTACGATCAAGGCATCTGGTGGGCCCTCAGAGGCAGCTTTTGCCATCACCAGTGGCATAAATTCACACCAGCGCATCCCTCTCCACGCCATCCAGGTCAGCTCAATATTTGCGGGCAAGTTAAGGTTTTTTCCCAAGCCGGTGCTCATGGCTCGAATCCTGGCCCAGTGCACAATGCTGTGGCCCAACAGCCAGATGTGAACCTTTTGAAATTCTGGAAAGCAAATAGACAAAGAAAGCAAGGTCAAATGCGATCGCACTAGTCAAAGGTTCTTCCTTACATAAGCTCTGTACGCGTTAGATTTCCAGCGGCCCAGGTCCTTTATTCTCTCTGCGGAGAGGCCAAGGTGCACAGCTGTGGTAGCAGCACCAATCCGAAAGGAGTGTGCGGCGAATTCGGCCGCGGGCAGCCCACATGCGGCCAAAGCCTTTCGCAGCACCCGCGTAAACTGATGTCTGGCCAATGGTGAGCCGTCTGCGTGGATTAACAAGGGGCCGGGGCTTCGGGGCCTTAGGTAGAGGAAACGCCTCGCATCCCTAACTGGGCATGGGCCGCCGCCTTGAGTGGCTGGCAACCGTAACAGGGCCCCTTTGCCCTGCTGGTCCGTTTTGGAGCTCCTAACCTGTACCAATAACTCGCTAGATGACAGGGATATATCACTTAGGAGGATGCCCCTCTGGGAGTGAGGAGCCCCACCCTCACAAACCACTTCGCCTATGCGAAGGGCTCCGAAGAAAGATATGGAATAAGCGGCTGAAAATAAGCGAGCTTCGTATTTTGACCAGCATATTGACCGTAACTTCCTGTGAATCCGAGCCAGGATGTCAAAAGTTATGGGTCTCCTTTTGTCTACGCTGGGGGGCTGAAGCCGGCGCCACCCTTCCAATGTCTTACGTACTATAAACCTAGCACACGGGTCAGTGTCAAAAAAGGTCTTACAAAAATAGGAAATCCCTGCGGACTGGATAAGCGGCACAAACAACCCCCATGAAAGGGGGATTTGGTTGCTTATATGACTCACGTGAGGAGGGCCCACGCTCTCGCAGGAGAGCATGCCGCTTTAACATACGATGAGAACTTTCGTAGAAACGCTTCCCTCCTGCCCTCCACGCGATGGGATCTGACGGACCCTAACTATTGGAGTGAAGATGTCAATCCTTACATCGAAAAGAAACACCAGGATGCAGCTAAGGCGGGTAAGACGGAGGCAAAGCGGCGCCGGCAATGCTGGGAGTACAACAGGGGTGTATGCTCGCGACCCTCCTGTAAGTATCTTCATGAATGCGAAAGGTGCTGGGGTAACCACCCCACCTCTTCTTGCTTCAAGAACAGGCAGCAGCCCTTTCGTGGGGGAAGGGGGTTCTTCCACAGCAATAACAGGGAGCCCCCGGTACTTCCCACCAAGGGGCCGGTAGCCGCCAGTAACTTACACCTGGGTCTAGCCCCCTCCCCTATCCGCCTGCAGCCCCTCAAAACCCTCCTTGATCGCTATCCTGATAGAAGAGCAGCATGATACCTCTGGGAAGGGTTCTCCAAGGGTTTTAGAATCCCCGTGGCTTTTCCCCCTAACACCGGGGACCCTCAAAACCAAAAATCAGTCAGGGAGAGGCCAGAGGTAGTCAGGAAAAAGATTGAAAAAGAAATCAATGCAGGTAGGGTTGCAGGCCCCTTTAACGTGCCTCCTGTGGAGGGTCTGCATCTATCCCCATTAGGCATTGTACTGAAGAAGGCCCCGGGGGAATTCCGCATGATCCACAACCTCTCTTATCCTAGGGGAGGCTCGGTCAATGACGCGATCCCCCAGGAGCTTTGTATGGTGAAATACGCCTCCTTCGATCAAGCGGTAAAGATGATCCGCACGTTTGGGCAGGGGGCCCTCCTGGCCAAATGTGACATTGAATCAGCGTTTCGCCTTCTCCCAGTACACCCAGACGATTTTCGTTGGTTGGGATTTAGGTTCGAGGGGGCGTATTTTGTCGACAAAGCTATGCCTATGGGTTGTTCCGTGGCTTGCTCAGCTTTTGAGTCCTTCAGTACATTCCTGGATTGGGCCCTACGCTTCAGAACTGGGTCTTCGGGTGTGTCCCATTACCTCAACGATTTTATCTTTCTTGGTGGCCGATAGCAGGCAGCGATGCTCCGCCCTATTGGAAGCCTTCGTGGCGCTGGCAGGCGAGTTAGGGGTGCCACTGGCAGCGGAAAAAACGGAAGGCCCATCCACCTCGCTGGTATACCTTGGCATAGAGTTAGACACCATGGCCCAAACGTCCAGACTACCTCGGGAAAAACTGTTAGCCCTTCAGGAGCTGATACAGCAGATCCTCCCCCTAAAAAAGGTCACACTAAGGCAAATACAGTCCCTGCTGGGTCACCTTAATAAGGATAAGTGGCACAAACGACCCCCATGAAAACTTGATACCTGTCAGGGGTTCAGGAGCAGAGACACAGGAGGGTGAGCAAATGGAGAGCGAGGAGGAGGAATCCGAGGGGGGAGTAGGCAGTGACAGTGGTCAGAGATATTCCTCGAGTCTCACCAGTGAATCGGAAGACTCGCAGAAGGGAGCGCCCATGGCCAGGGCGAGGGGGGTGCCAAAGGGGAAGCCCCAGAAGCAAGGGGCCAGCGGGGTCTCATTGAGCAGCAGCTGGAAATCACGACCAGCTTCCCCACCAGAGCACAGTAGGGGGGAGGAGTCCCAGGAATCGGGAACAGTGTTCTCGCCACCAGCGAGAGGAGATGAGTCAGGGTTGACCACGCCCACATTGGAGAGCGGGGGAACGGTCAGGAGGAAGGTTACCGGCTGGGCGCGCGCGCCAAGTTCAAATGTACAGGCGAGCGGCACAGCAGGTAGCCCGGATGAGGAGCCAGGTCCTAAAGCCCGCCGGAAGGAAGGGCAAGACTCAGGACGGTCAGCGTCAGAAGAGTCCAGGAAGGAGGAAACCCCAGGGGGCAGAAGGACCCAGCGAAGAAAGGAACAGCGCAGGAGGTGGAGCCGGGTTAGGATCTTAAACTGGTGCGGAAGGGGTAGTGAGTCAGAGGGGACTTCGCCGGTCTGAAGTCAAGACGTAGGATTGCACGCTCTGGGGTTTGAAATGGAAACTAAGCTTCAATAAAGACTTTTGTACATTAAATCAACTGGGCGTTGGTCCTCTGTGAGCTCGGACCTGGAGGCAGTCCTGACAGTAAGTCCCCTCTCGGGTCTTTTTGAAACCTCGCAACGTGAAGGAACGCAGCGAGGGGCGAAGATTGGTGCTTCGCGAGCTCACAAAAACGGGGCAAAATGACTACCGAAGAACACATAGCAAGCCTGCGGGAAGCAGTGACGCAACTTAACGCAGAAATTTTGGCATCCAGGAAAAAGGAGGCGGAAGCAGCGGCTACCTGCCAGGATCTGCGAGCCAGGTTAGAAAAGTTGACTACACAGGGGCTGCCGGGACCCAGACCAGAGGGGATTGGGCTGGGAAAAAGAGGAGGGAGCCTTGTGTCTCATTTTGATGGGAATTTGCAGCAGTATCCTAACTTCAGAGCAGACGTCATTTATGCGCTAAAGTTGCTGGAGAAGGACTTTAGAGATCAAGAGGAGAAAGTGGGCTTCATAGTCAGTCATCTCTATGGAGAAGCTAAAGCATGGTTGCGCAATCTCTGGAGAGATAAGGATCCAGCCCTCCGGAATGCGGATGCCTTCATTAAAGCGATGGATGCTTGTTTTTTGTCAGAGATTGATGTAGATATCGCCAGGAGAGAGATTCATGGGCTGAAACAAGGCAAAGCCACTGTGAGGCAATATCACTCCCGTTTTTTTGCATTGGTCAATGCATTAGGGTGGGAGAAAGAGTCAGCTGCCGTCAGGGACCTGTTTTGGGAGGGGCTGAACGGAGCTGTGAAAGACGAAATTGCAAGGGGGGAGAGGCCCCAAACCACCCAAGATGTAGTGCGGAGGGCGCTAACGATTGGGGTACGCATGGAAGGACGCCCTTGGAGCAAGGAGGAAGGGCATTGGGGACGCACGCCAGCAAGAGCACCGCCTTCCTTTCCCAGGGAAACGGTGCGCGCTCAATCCACGCCTCCGCTGGGAGGGGGAGAAGAGCCGATGGAGATAGGTGGTGCTAAGGCTCGGTCAGCAGCCGGAGCCCTATCACCGGGAGCAGTCAAAACAAAGCCTCCTAGAGGGAACAAGAAATGTTACATCTGCGACAGTGCTCAGCACATGGCGAAAGAGTGTCCCCAGAGGATTCACAAGCACACTGCAGCTTCAGCAACAGTAACAGAATCTGTTCAGCAGAATGCAACACAGCAGGGAAATGAAATGGTCTGGCTGGAATCGGAGGCACTGGGGCCCAGCCAGACAAGTCAATGAAGCAGTCCCCAGGGATCTTACAGCCCACAGACCCCCTCCCACCCAAACCAATGGTGCAACTCACCGCATCTCTCCAGCTTCCCCATGGGCTCACCATGGAAGTCCCGATTACCATTGACTCTGGGAGCAACGCGGACTTTATCAGACTGGAATTTCTCAAGCAACACAACGTGGCGCTCCTACCGGCCACGACACCCCTGAATGTAGTCACGGTGGACGGCAGAGAGCTACTGGGGGGACAAGTGCTGCAGCAGACACCTCCGATGGTGATGCGAATTGGGAATCACCGTGAAGTCATCAGCTTCAATGTCACCCACCTGTCAGACACGCCCATAGTGTTGGGCATGAGTTGGCTGGACAGGCACAGCCCGGCATTAGCTTGGTACCAGCGCCAACTGACCTTCGGCTCCTCCTACTGTGCAGAACACTGCATCCTCGCTAACCAGGAAGAGGAGGGGCAAGAGGATGGACCACAGCTGAACTTAGGCATGTTGCAAGCAGTACCCGACAAGTACAAAGAGTTTTTGGAGGTTTTCTGCGAGAAGGAAGCGGACAAGCTGCCTCCCCACAGGCCCTACGACTGCAAAATTGACCTCCTGCCGGGGGCGACGCTGCCGACGGGGAAACTATATTCCATGTCTGAGGATGAACTGCAGGAACTCAGGGAGTTCATAGATCACAATTTGAAGCGGGGATTCATCCGAGAATCCAAAACGGTAGGGGGCAGTCCCGTGTTTTTTGTGAAGAAGCGGGACACGCCCCAGAAGAGGTTGGTAGTTGATTTCAGAATCTTAAACTCGAAAACCAAGCCCTCAGCCTTTCCCATGCCCAAGATAGACGACCTGCTGGCGACGGTGAGGAAGGGTCGCATTTTTACCAAGTTGGATCTACGCGGAGCGTACAATCTCATACGCGTGAGGGAGGGCGACAAGTGGAAAACGGCCATGTTTACGCCCCTGGGCACCTATGAATATAGAGTTATGCCTTTTGGATTACAAAATGGCTCCCACTGTTTTCAAGCCTTCATGCACCACGTCTTAGCGGGTCTCCTCTACAAGAAGTGCGTCTGCTTCCTGGACGACATCCTGATCTTCTCGGAGTCGAAGGAGGCTCACGAGGGCGATGTCAAGGAAGTCCTGCAGCGGCTGAGGGACCACAGGCTTTACGCCAAACTGGAGAAGTGCCAGTTCGACAGGACGGAGGTGGATTTCCTGGGGTACAAGCTGTCCGACAAGGGACTCGCCATGGACAGCGCCAAGGTCCATTCGGTGCTGGACTGGAAAAGCCCGCGCAATCGGAAGGAGGTCCAGAGGTTTGTCGGCTTTGCCAACTTTTATCGCAAGTTCATCAAACGTTTCGCTATGCAGACGGCGGCCATCACGGACACCCTCAGCTCCAAGAAGAAGAAGTTCATCTGGACGGAGCAGGCGGAGCAGTCCTTTCAGAAACTCAAGCGTCTCTTCACGTCTGAAGAACAACTACTGCATGTGAACCCCAGCAGGCCCATGAGGGTGGAGACGGACACCTCAGACAGAGCCGTGGGGGCCGTCCTGTTGCAGGAAGACCACCAGGGGGACTGGAGGCCATGCGCTTTCTACTCTAGGAAGCTCAGCAAGTCGGAACAGAACTACACCATCTGGGACAGGGAGTTGCTGGCCATTCATGCAGCCTTCAAGGCGTGGCGGCACTTCCTCATCGGAGCCAAACACACACGGTGCAGGTCCGCACGGACCACAAGAACTTGGAGTACTGGCGCACGGCGAGGTTCCTGAACCAGAGGCACATACGCTGGGCGGAGTTCTTTGCGGATTTCGACTTCAGGATAGAATACATCCCGGGAGACAGCAACACCATGGCGGATGCGCTATCCAGGAAACCGCAGTATCTAGAGGAAGAGGCACCGGCGGTAGCCAAGCACATTTTCGCACCAGAAGCATGGGCGTGCGCCTCAGCCACGGTGGACCTGGAAGCGGTACGTCGCACGCTGCAGACGGACCCCTTCGCTCAAGCCAAAATGGAGGAGGTGCGCAGTGGCACGGCGGGGGGCGACGAGTTCCAAGTACGTGACGGACTGCTCATACGCAAAGGGGCCCTCTACGTGCCGGGGGACGACCTACGAGCGAGAGTACTGCAACAGTTGCACGACGCACCCAGCGCTGGGCACTTCGGCAAAGAGAAGACGGTGGAATTAGTAGCCAGAGACTTTTGGTGGCCCAAGATGAGAGGGGAGGTCGCGGATTATGTCAATAGGTGCGACACCTGCCAAAGGGCCAAGCCGGTACACAGGCCACCGGCGGGACTGTTGGAACCACTGCAGACACCGTTCGAACCGTGGGAGAGGGTGGCTCTGGACTTTGTCAAGGGGAAAGACAGCAGTACTCGTGGTAGTAGATCTGTTCACCAAGATGGCCCACTTCATTCCTTGCGCGAAGGTGGCCACGGCGGAACAGACGGCCAAACTGTTCATAGACCACGTGTTCAAGGTGCACGGCCTGCCACGGTCCATCCTGTCTGACCGGGGGCGCCAGTTCATTTCGAGTTTCTGGCAGAAGCTGATGGGCATCCTGAACGTCAAAGTCAACCTGTCGTCGGCGAGACACCCACAGACCAACGGACAAGCGGAGAGGGTCAACGCCGTCATGCAGCAGTACCTGAGATGCTACGCGAACCAGCAGCCCTCGACCTGGGTGGACTATCTACCGCTGGCCGAGTTTGCCTACAACAACACGAAGCACGTGTCCACGGGGGTGACACCGTTTTTCTCCAACAATGGGCGGCATCCCAGAACCTTCCCGGGTTTAGAGAAAGTGAGGGAGGGGGAGCCGCAGGGAGCAGACGCTGTGGCAGCGGAGTTACAGGAGGTCCACGAGCAGCTCAGAAGGCAGTTAGAGCTAGCAAAACAAGCTTACAAAGTGCAGGCAGACAGACACAGGAGAGTTGGGGAGGACATCTGGGTGGGGGAATGGGTCTGGTTGGCAGCCCAGGCAGTCCCGGCCAGATCGTTAGCCAAGAAGAAGCTCGGACATAAGCAGCTAGGGCCTTACCAAGTCGAGGCACAGATCAACCCAGTGGCCTTCCGGTTGACACTCCCGGAGGGATCCAGAATGCACCCAGTCTTTCATAGATCAGTGCTAACACCCTACAAGGCGCCTCACAGGTTCCAGGCGCCAGGGACGGCTCCGAGCCCGCTCAGGGAAGCGCCCACTACAGGGGGGTCGCCGAGGGCGGAGCCGCTCAACGAGGTCACAGAGATTTTGGACTCCAGATGGGGGGTAGAGGGGGTTGAATATCTCCTCGCCAGGGAAGGTACCCCGGCCAGCGCCAACAGCTGGGTACCGTACTTTGCAGTGGAGGAGCACTACCTCAAGGACGAGTTCCACGCACTTTTCCCACACAGGCCCATGCCGGCAGATTATTTCGACGAATACCTTTTCACTCCCACACTCTCAGCCAGCACGTTTCAGGGGTTCTCTTCAGATGAGGACAAGGCGCCAGAGACTAGCTCCCCAGAGGGATCACTCTCAGGGTTCGGCACAGGGGGCTCCTATTGGTGGGAGGATCAACCTGAGGTGGGGTGGCGCAGAGGGATGCCGAGAGGACCACTGCAAGCAGCATCACCCCAGGAGACGGGGGATGAGGGGGTCATGGGCGAGTTGGGGGAAGATCCCGGGTTCGAACACGCCGTCCAGGAGATGGAAGCCGAGGAGATCGCCGTCGATGAGCCCGTACAGGACTTCCCGGACTTATCCCGATGGCTGCACGCCACGGGGGACGAACTGTATCCTGCACTCACCCCCACAACACTGGAGCCACCGGAACCCGCACCTGAAGAGGGGGAGGGGGAAGGGGGGGCTTCGAGGGGGGGATGGATGTCAGGGGTTCAGGAGCAGAGACACAGGAGGGGGAGCAAATGGAGAGCGAGGAGGAGGAATCCGAGGGGGGAGTAGGCAGTGACAGTGGTCAGAGAGATTCCTCGAGTCTCACCAGCGAATCGGAAGACTCGCAGAAGGGAGCGCCCATGGCCAGGGCGAGGGGGGTGCCAAAGGGGAAGCCCCAGAAGCAAGGGGCCAGCGGGGTCTCATTGAGCAGCAGCTGGAAATCACGACCAGCTTCCCCACCAGAGCACAGTAGGGGGGAGGAGTCCCAGGAATCGGGAACAGTGTTCTCGCCACCAGCGAGAGGAGATGAGTCAGGGTTGACCACGCCCACATTGGAGAGCGGGGGAACGGTCAGGAGGAAGGTTACCGGCTGGGCGCGCACGCCAAGTTCAAATGTACAGGCGAGCGGCACAGCAGGTAGCCCGGATGAGGAGCCAGGTCGTAAAGCCCGCCGGAAGGAAGGGCAAGACTCAGGACGGTCAGCGTCAGAAGAGTCCAGGAAGGAGGAAACCCCAGGGGGCAGAAGGACCCAGCAAAGAAAGGAACAGCGCAGGAGGTGGAGCCGGGCTAGGATCTTAAACTGGTGCGGAAGGGGTAGTGAGTCAGAGGGGACTTTGCCGGTCTGAAGTCAAGACGTAGGATTGCACGCTCTGGGGTTTGAAATGGAAACTAAGCTTCAATAAAGACTTTTGTACATTAAATCAACTGGGCGTTGGTCCTCTGTGAGCTGGGACCTGGAGGCAGTCCTGACAATACCCATCTAACCAATTTTCGAAGGTGCGCTCTGCCCTAGGTGTTCTGTACCTCCTCTTACCGTAGGAGCGCTTCTTCTCACCCTTTCCAGTAATCTTAGTTGGGGGAAGGAGGGTGAACATGTCCACGTAATCACCATTGAGGATCTTATTCCTCTTTTTCTGGGACAAGTGGTTCCCTAAGATGAAATCAGTGTACTGGTTGGTGGCGACTTTAACGTCCTCTACTAGTGCCCCATCCTTCCAATCCAACACACCGTTAAAGGTCTTACGATGAGAATTAGCTCTCCTTTCATGAGCCCAAAGTGGAATCCCGTGATTCTCCTCTCCTAGCCCCCAATAGCCATCCAAGGGGCCCTCGCTATCCGAATCAGAAGATGACGTACCTGAGTCGTCCTCAGTATCCGAGGGCTTGCTTCTCTTTTTCTTCGCCGAAGTATGCTTCGTCTTGCATTTCCTCTTCCCTCCTTGCGGCTCAGGATTGGCTGGGTTCACGTTAACCGGCTGAGCCACCAGTGGCTCTCCCTGTTCCTCCTCCAAGGCAGAACCCGCGCTGTCCTCTGTAGAGCTGTGTTGGGGCTGCTGCTCCTGAAACACACTAGGAATGCCTACACTCTGTGAGAGAGCAGTACCCCTGGAAGCCTTGGCTGGAGCTTTTCCCTTGCCGGGGCCTTTTGCCGTTGTCTTTCCCTTGCTATTGCTTTGTTTGGCTCCCCTAGCAATGGCTGCCTGGGCCCGGGTATTAGGGCGGCCTGTAACAGCCATGACTGCCTGATCGTTGTTGACCCCAGTAACAACTGGAATGTCCTGCAGGCCCTGCCTAGCGGGAGGAGTTTCTGGAATCACATCCTGCGATGGCTCTGGGGCTGAAGAGGCCAAAGCCCCCTTGGATCTACACCGCTTGTAAAAGGCTTCAAAAGCCATAAAAAATTGAGCAAAGTCTTGAGGATCACATGGCATGGCCGGCGCCTGTGCACCCCTGTTATCTGCTGGGGGAGGCTTATGGTTACCAAAGGTGGATGGTTGCTGGTCTCCCCCGGAAGCCATTATTTATCAGATAAAATTAAGGGCGGCAACAGAAATGCTCCTACAACTACCGGTACTGTGCTCCGTATGGGCCTAGGGAGGGCTGGTTGTCCAAGTTCAGTATTGTCAGAGGGCCTGTGGGGAGGCAGCTTGTCCGCTTCCTTCTCGCAGAAAACCTCCAAAAACGCTGCGTACTTGTGGGGTACTGCTTGCAGCGTGCCTAAGTGTAGCTGCGGGTCATCCTCTTGCCCCTCTCCCTCCGGGCTAGTCAGGATGCAGTGTTCTGCGCAGTAGGAGGAGCCGAAAGTTAGTTGGCGCTGGTACCATGCCAATGCCGGGCTGTGCCTGTGCAGCCAACTCATGCCCAATACTACAGGCGTGTCCGACAGTTGGGTGACATTGAAGCTGATGACTTCCCGGTGATTTCCAATTTGCATCACCATCGGCGGTGTTTGCTTGACCACCTGCCCCCCCAGCAATTCTCTTCCATCGACCGTGACGACTTTCAGGGGCATCGTGGCTGGCAGGAGTGCTATGCGATGTTGCTTGATGAAATCCACTCCTATAAAGTCTGCATTACTACCAGAGTCAATGGTAATGGGCACTTCCATAGAAAGTCCATTGGGTAGCTGGAGCGATGCAGTGAGTTGCACCACTGGTTTGGGCGGGAGTGGGTCTGTGGGCTGTAAAATCTCTGGGGACTGCTTCACTGACTCGTCTGGCTGGGCCCCAGTGCCTCTGCTTCCAGCCAGACTCCGTCGTTTCCCTGCTGTGGTTCTCTCTGCTGAACTGCTTCTGTTACTGTTGCGGAGGCTGCAGTGTGCTTATGGAGCCTCTGGGGACACTCTTTTGCCATGTGCTGAGCACTGTCGCAGATGTAACACTTCCTGTTCCCTCTAGGAGGCTTCACTTTGACTGCTCCCGGTGTTAGGGCTCTGGTTGCTGACTGAGCCTTGGCACCACCTATCTCCATCGGTTCCTCTCCCCCTCCCAGCGGAGGCGTGGATTGAGCGCGCGCTGTGTCCCTGGGAAAGAAGGGAGGTGCTCTCACCGGCGTGCGTCCCCAACGCCCTTCGTCTTTGCTCCAAGGACGTTCTTCCAGACGCACCCCAATCTTCAGCGCTCTCTGGACAACTTCTTGAGTGCTTTGGGGTCGTTCCCCCCTTGCAATTTCGTCTTTCACAGCTCCGTTCAACCTCTCCCAGAACAGGTCTCTGACTGCAGCTGAATCTTTCTCCCATCCCAGCGCGTTGACCAATGCAAAAAAGCGGGAGTGATATTGCCTTACAGTGGCTCTCCCTTGTTTCAGTCCATGTATCTCTTTTCTGGCGATATCTACGTCTATCGTTGATGAAAAACACGCGTCCATCGCCTTAATGAAGGCATCCGCATTTCGGAGAGCGGGATCCTTATCTCTCCACAGATTGCGCAGCCACGCTTTAGCTTCTCTATGGAGATGAGTTAGTATAAAGCCCACCTTCTCCTGCTCATCTCTAAAGTCCTTCTCCAGCAACTGTAGCGCAAATACCACGTCTGCTCGGAAGTTAGGGTACTGCTGCAGACTCCCATCGAAATGAGACACCAGCCTGCCTCCTCTCTTTCCCAGCCCAATCCCCTCTGGTCTGGCTCCCGGTAGCCCCTGCTTAGTCAACATTTCCAACCTGGTTTGCAGATCCCTGCAGGCAGCAGCTGCTTCGTCTTCCCTCTTCCTGGATGCTAGTATCTCCGCGTTAAGTTGCGTCACTGCATTTTGCAGGGCTACTATTTGGTCTTCGGTAGTCATCTTGTCCTGCTTTTGTGAGCTCGCGAAGCACCAATCTTCGCCCCTCGCTGCGTCCACTCACGTTGCGAGGTTTTTTTTTACAGAGACGGAGCTTACTGTCTGAGCTGCCTCTAGGTCCCAGCTCACAGAGGACCAACGCTAGTCTGTGGTAATGTACAAAAGTCTTTATTGAAGTTCAGTTTCCATTTCCAAGCCGCAGCGTGCAGCTCTACGTCTTAGAACCTAGACCGGCGAAGCTCCGTCTGAGTCCCCGCCCCCTATACACCAGTTTAAGACTCTAGCCTTACTCCACCTCTTCCGTTGTTCTTTCCTCCTCTGGGTCCATCTGCCCCCCGGGGTTTCCTCCTTTCTGGACTCTTCTGACGCTGATCCCCCTGACTCTTGTCCCTCCTTCCGGCGGGCTTTAGGACCTGGTTCCCTATCCGGGCTACCTGCTGTGCCGCTCGCCTGTACTTTTGAACTTGGTGTGCGCACCCAGCCTCCAACCTTCCTCTTGACCGTTTCCGCGCTCTCCGATGGAGGCGTGGTCAATCCTGACTCATCTCCTCTCGCTGGTGGTGAGCACACTGGTCCCGATACCTGGGACTCCTCCCCCCCACTGCGCTCTGGTGGGGAAGCTGGTCCTGATTTCCAACTGCTGCTCTCGGAGTCCCCGCTGGCCCCTTCCTTCTGGGGTATCCCCCTTGGCACCCCCCTTGCCCTGGCCATCAGACCCCCTTCTGTGAATCTTCCGATTCGCTGGAGAGACTCAGGGAATTCCTCGGACCACTGTCATCGCCTACGCTCCCCTCAGATTCCTCCCCCTCGCTCTCCATTTCCTCCCTCTCCTGTGCCTCTGCTCCTGAGCCCCTGACAAGTATTATCAGCACAGACCTAGCAGCCAGTCGGAATGGGCTGGCTGTAAAGTTCAGTATTACCAGCCGTTGCCTGGCAGGTGGTCCTAGTTCAGTATTGTCGGCACAGACCTAGTTGCCACACAATCAAAATGAGCTGACCGTAAGGTTCAGTGTTAACCGCAGTGGTCTGGCTGGTGGTCCTAGTTCAGTATTATCAGCACCGACCTAGCTACAGCCCGGCCAGAATGAGCTGACTGTACAGTTCAGTATTAACAGTATTATTATCTATCTATCTATCTTTACCTAATTATTTATTCCTATTCATTCATTTATTTTCTTATTAGTTGTTCGTTGTTTTTTTAAAAAATTTTTATCTATTTTATTATATTTTTTATTTTTTATTAATATTATTGTTATTATTTATTTATATTGTTTATTTATTTACCTATATATCTACTATTGCCGCTGAAGTTCTGAGCCCATAAAAGAACTGGGCAATGGGGAGCCTAGAGAATGAATTCCTAAATTATATTTCCAAAGCAAGCACTTTAATCAATTCCTCTGTTGATTGATTCTATTTATGTTGGATCTGCAGATTAATTATATCCGCTAACCCTCTGAATTGCCCCAGAGAAATGAGATCACTTTGTAAATTAAATGGCAAATAAAACACTTGATTAACTGTTGCCTGATCCAAGGCAGGCGCTGTAATAGATCTGTTGAGTAACCAGATCTATAGAATACTTAAAATTCCGGATTATATATGCCCTGGAGCGCACAGCTCCTTGATTGATTAACTCAAATGCCTGTGAAGATGCTGCTAAAAGTGAATTTACTCTTGCCCGTTGCCTGCTCTACTGCTCTGGCTAACGCTACCCCAATAATAATGCACGCAAAAGCAAAGCAAATAATAGCTGCCGCTCTATAAAAGTGACCTAGCAGAGGCAAGCCCCTTCCACGAGCGTTGCCGCGCAGCCGCTTAAAAACTTCTGATCGTATGTTAATGTAAAGCGAGGGGTGAGGGGGAACGCTGGAACAGGCTTAACTCCCACGTGGTTTGCCTCACCTAAAATGGCCGCCGCCGCTAAGCCACGTGGGCCAACAAAATGGCGGCTGAGAGCTATCCTGTTGCCTAGCGACGCAGGAAAATACTTCTAGAAGTAGCCTTTTACCGCGAAATTCAGAACCCCCAAAGCAGAGCCGCGCTGCAGGCAGGCCCCCAGAAATGGACACACACTATCAGACAATAGCACAGCCTCTTGCTTTGCGATCCCACAGCGTGAAGGCAAGGCAGCTATCCACGGAGAAAAGAACAGGGAGAAACAGATGAGGGAGACTCAACAGCAAGGAAAACGGCAGGAAAGCAAACACACAACAAGCCAAGCACCCACGCGCTCTTCCGACCAGCGGCTTGGCCCCCCGCCCAATTCTATTGTAATTCCCCAAATGCGACCTGATCGGAGCGGTGAAAAAACTCCTCCTATGGGACAGGGTGGCTCACGCTGCTGTAGGGGGCTTGCAGGAGCCGTTCTCCAGCGGCAGGCGACCTACGAGAATAAGACCCCCCAAAGGACCCCCAGCGATTTCAGCTCTATTGGACCTGCGGTGCTGTGAAGGCTGGATACCCAGCGGTGCCAGCGAAAATGGCGGAACAATCCCCCTGTAGTGATTTCAGCTCAAAAGGCAAAACAGCAGCGGCCGCAACCAGAGGCTAAGGCTTGCTGAAAAAAGGCTCCGCGCGGTAACAAAGAGCGCTCCGGGGATTCCTGCAAGCAGAAGCACTCCTGTAGGCAAACGAAAGGGAGAGGACCCCGAAGCAGGCAGGGAGGATCCGAAGCGAAGTGGCCACAGGAACCTCGGAGAAACGCCTGAAGGAAAAGAGCGAAAAAAGCGGCGGCAGAAGCAACAGCTGAACCACAGGCAGGGAGGATCCGAAGCGAAGCGGCCACAGGAATCCCGGAGAAACGCCCGAAGGAAAAGCGAAAAAAGCGGCGGCAGAAGCAACAGCTGAACTGCTCGGCTGAGTGAGGGCAAAGAGGGCGGTCCCCGGGCGGGCTCGGCCATAAATAGGCCAGGCCACGCCCCCCGGTCCGACGATTGGCGGGCCGGGCTGGCAACACGCCTGGGGATTCCCCAAATCACGCGGGAGCAAGGGCAGCCCCCGCGTGAGCCATGTGGGAGGGGTTTCCGCCCGCAACCCCCTCTCCTTCTCAAGATCGGAAATGGCTTTATAGTTACTATAGTCTACAATAGTCTACAATAATACATTATGATCTTTCCTGTGGTTTAAAACTGTGGCTTTTATTTTAGCAGTATGAGTGATGGTATGTAGAACTCTGGCAGAAATTAATCAGGAACAGTTGCCAGCCACACTTACTTGCAATATGAGACCAGTAATTCAAAGGATTCCTATGCAGGGAGATGGAGGTGGAAAGCAGGATATGGTGGCAAAAAGTTGAGCCTTTGTTTACTAGCAGGAAGAGATTGCATGCAGCACCCTCATCTAGCTACCGTAGTCTGTCTGACAGATGCCATGGGATAGGCTGGATGCCATTTCCTGAGTTCACGAGGCCACATTGCATTTTAGCATGTTCCTAACCAGTGAAAAAGTCTTGATTTTTCCCTCTACCAATTATATATTGAGCTGTTGCAGCTACTGAGAAGTTGGTTGGTAGTGCCAAGTGCCAACAAGACAAGTCTCCCTCCAGTCAGTGCACCATGTCTGCAGTGGGGCCCTCATCAGCCAAGAATGGGTGTTGTCCTCAGCTCAGTGCAGCAGGAGGTGGGTATAAGCCTGCTTCACACCCTTTGTACACAATCTGTCTCCCACAGGGAATAAAGTCCATTCTCTGTTGTTGGCTGCTCTGTTCTCATTTGAATTAGGAGGGCAACTTGTGCATTTGACTGCCTGCCTACAAGAATCCTTAAGGGTGAGCAAGGAATCTTTCAACCCAGGCTGTGGCAGAAAACTCTAGGGAGAACACTATTGACCTACCTGCTCTTCTTCCAGCAGACATGGAGGTCTGGCTTGGCCTACAAGTCCCTGAGACTACTCCTAAGGAGAAGCAACAGGTCATTGCTGCTGCCAAGCTGGTCCCTCATAAGCAGTTCAACAACTACATACTGGACTATGACATCATGCTCATCAAGCTTGCACAACCAGCTGTCCTGGGTGAGCTAGTGCAGCCCATCAGTTTGCCCAGCCAATGTGCCATAGCTGGGACCCAGTGCCTGGCTTCAGAATGGATCAGCAGCAACTGTGAGTACAGAGAGGGTGGTGCTGAGAGACTAACCAGGACCAGCAACAACTGTGACAGACTGGAGCAGGGGGCTGCTGGAAGATGCCCCTCTTCGTGGCCATGGGGGATTATGGTTGGGACGCACAAGGGGACAATGAAATTCCTTAGTGATGCATGGGATAAATGACACCATGCAAAAAAGGGAAGGGTAGATGAACGGCAAATGGTGGGAGGGAGGCACCAACAATTCATTGTACTATGATAGATTCATGGCAGGTGGCAGTGCCCCCTTGAAGCAGAAAGAGCTCAAGGAGAGAGGGGTGAGGCCTGAGCATAAGAGTCTCCCTCCTGCCTTGCCCCAGGCAGCTGCTCAGGATAATCGCGGTTCGAAACAAATGGCAAGGAGAAAATTTGATTATGCACCAAATGGTAATAAGACTGAATTCTACAAAACCCTAGAAGAAAAACTATTTGAATATATGGATCAGAAAATTATATTAATGGGTGATATGAATGGAGTGGTTTCGCTGGAAATGGATAGACTTAGAGAAGGAACAAGCAAAGAAGGAAAACTACCAAAATCTTTCTTTTCATTGATAAAAAATTGTAATTTGACAAATATTTGGCGTCTTAGACATCCGTTGGACAAACAATTCACTTACTACTCCGAACCGAATCAGTCAATGTCAAGGATAGATCAGTTTTGGATTTTGAGCGAACTGATTCCAAGAACCCAACAAATAGAAATTCAACCGAAAGTAATTTACGATCATAGCCCAATAGAACTTGAATTGAAAGGCTTTGAGGAAAGAACTTTCAGATGGAGACTGAAAGATTATCTCTTGGATAACCAGAAAATTGTGGAAAAAGCACAAAAGAGGCTAACAGAATATTTTGTTGACAACTGTAACAAAGGTACGAAGACAAAAGTGGTATGGGATGCAAGCAAGGCAGTAATGAGAGGATTCTTCATACAGCAGAACACAATCAAAAATAAGAATAGAGAAAAAGGTAAAGAAGAAATCTTGAAGCAGATAATGGACAATGAACAAAAACTAATTAAGAAACCAAACAGCTCGAAAATAAAAGAAAATATTAAAGCCCTACAAGCTCAGTTCGCAACCATAATAAATAGAGAAGTGGAATGGAATATCAAAAAACTGAGACAAAGAAATTTTGAATTTTCGAACAGATCAGGAAAATGGCTTGCATGGCAAATTAAAAAAAGAAAGGAACAGAGTACAATAAATAAAATTACATGGGAAGGAGAAGAGATAACCAACCCGAAAGAAATTAGAAAGGGGTTCTTGGACTATTATAGAAGGTTATATAAAAATAAAGAAAGGAACAATTTGAGGAAAATAGAAAGATTTTTGAAAGATAAAAAGGTGCGGAAGATCCCGACAGATAAAAAAGATCAACTGAATACCCCAATTGAAATAGAAGAGATAAAAGAAGCAATAAAAGATTTAAAAAGGGGCCAGATGGATTCACCGTGTGCTAC
This sequence comes from Podarcis melisellensis, assembly GCF_964234715.1. NCBI lineage: Eukaryota > Metazoa > Chordata > Lepidosauria > Squamata > Lacertidae > Podarcis > Podarcis melisellensis. The sequence goes on from NC_138539.1 coordinate 92,366,774, forward strand.
TACAAAGAAATGAAATCTATTTTGATGATGCCATTAAAGGAAGTGATGAACAACATTCTAAGAGAAGGAGAAATTCCGGAAACATGGAAAGAGGCATATATTACATTTATTCCAAAACAGGACTCAGATCTAACCCAAGTCAAAAATTATAGGCCGATCTCACTGCTAAACACAGACTACAAAATATTTGCAGGAATCCTTGCAAAGAGGATGAAGAATATATTACTAGAAATTATCCATAAGGACCAGGCAGGTTTCCTTCCAGGCAGGCAGATGAAAGATAATATAAGAAATATAATTAATATGATGGAATATCTGTCTGCCAGGAATGATAAACAAGCCATAATGATGTTTGTGGATGCAGAGAAGGCTTTCGACAATGTAGCATGGGACTTTATGTTGAAAAATTTGGAACATATGGAAGTCGGCAAAGAATTTTTTAATGGAATAAGGGCAATCTATACAGAACAAAAAGCTAAACTGATTATAAATAAAGTAGTTACAGAAGAAATAAAGAAATAAAGAAATAAAGATACAGAAAGGAACAAGACAGGGATGCCCACTTTCACCACTATTTATAACGGTGTTAGAAGTCCTTTTGAATTCGATTAGACAAAATAAGAAAATAAAAGGAGTGACAATCAGCCAAAATGAATACAAGATTAAAGCGTTTGCAGATGAATTGGTAATAATGATCGAAGAGCCAATAACTACAGTAAAAGAAGTATTGGAAGAAATGGAACAGTTTGGAGGAGTGGCAGGTTTTAAACTAAATAAGAAGAAAACGAAAATGATCGTGAAGAATATGGATCAAAGTGCTATAGAAATAATGCAACAACAATCACAGATAGAGGTGGTTAAAAAGGTTAAATATCTTGGAATATGGGTGACTCCTAAAAATATAGATTTATATAAGAATAACTACGAGCCAGTGTGGAAAGAAATAAGAAAGGACCTGGAGGTGTGGGGAAGAATGAAATTGTCATTTTGGGGAAGGATTTCTACAATCAAGATGAATGTGCTACCAAAAATGTTATTTTTATTTCAGACTATCCCCATAATTAAGGGGAATAGAGTTTTTAAAGAGTGGCAAAGAGCGATTTCAAAATATATTTGGCAGGGCAAAAAGCCAAGAATTCAATTCAAGTTGTTAACAGATATAAGAGAAAGGGGAGGCTTTGCCCTGCCGGATTTGAAATTGTATTATGAGGCATCATGCCTTTGCTGGTTGAAAGATTGGGTTAAATTAGAAAATAACGAACTGCTTGACTTAGAGGGGTTTGACAATACATTTGGATGGCATGCGTATTTATGGTACGAGAAAAAGAAAGTCCATAAAGGTTTCGAGAACCACATATTCCGAGGTCCTTTAATTGAACTATGGGATAGGTATAAAAACCTATTAGAATCTAGAGTGCCACACTGGTTATCCCCTCTTGAAGTTTTGAGTGTAAAGAAAATTAATATGAGTAGTTGTCAGGGACTCAGGAGCAGAGGCACAGGGGAGAGAGGAAATGGAGAGCGAAGGGGAAGAATCTGAGGGCAGCGTAGGGGAGTATGAAAGTGGCCCAAGAGATTCCATGAGTCTCTCCAGCGAATCAGAAGATTCCCAGAGGGGGCGCCGATGGCCAGGGCAGGGGGGGTCCCAGGGGGGACACACCAGAAACAAGGGGCCAGCGGGGACTCCCAAAGCAGCAGCGGGAGATCAGGACCAGCTCATCCACCAGAGCGTAGTGAGGGGGAAGAGTCACATGTATCAGGGCCAGCTTCTCCTCCAGCAGGGAGAGGAGATGAGTCAGGGCTGGCCACGCCTCCATCGCAGAGTGAGGGAATGGAGGGGAAGTCAGGTTCAGCTAGCCTCCCCGAAGGGGGAAGCAGTGATAGGAGCAGTGTAACGGTCAGGAGGAAGGTGGCCGGCTGGGCGCGTGCGCCAAGTTCAAATGTACAGGCGCGCGGCACAGCAGGAAACCCGGATTGGGAACCAGGTCCTAAAGCCCGCCGGAGAGAGGGGGAAGACTCAGGGGACTCCTCAGCGTCAGAAGAGTCTAGAAGAGGCGAGACCCCAGCGGACAGGCGGGCCCAGAGGAGAAGAGAGCAAAGGAAGAGGTGGAGCAAGGCTAGAGTCTTAAACTGGTGTCTGGGGGGAGGAGATTCAGACGGAGCTTCAGCGGTCTAGAGTTTGAGACGTAGAGCTGCGCGCCGCGGCTTTGAAATCGAAACTGAACTTCAATAAAGACTTTTGTAAATAGTAACGCACTGGCGTTGGTCCTTTGTGAGCTGGGACCTCGGGCAGCTCTGACAGTAGTGAATGGATAACATATAGTCAACTGTTATTTAAAGAAGGAGGAAAATGGAAAATGAAACCATATGAGCAGGTTAAAGATTATGTATATGACTGGTTGCATTATTTTCAAATAAATGAAATGTTTAGGAAAGACAGTAAGGAACATGGCTATGCGGATAAGGATTCTAAATTTCAGATGGAAATCATAGATAATGATGGGAAAATACTATCCAAAATGTACAAGTTGCTGTTAGAATGGAATTTAAAGGATGAAGAAGTTAAGTCGGTAATGATTCACTGGGCCAGAGATGTGGGTACAATTTGAGGACTGGGAAAAACTATGGAAGGAAGGCTTAAAATATACTGCATGTATGACGTTAAAAGAAAATGTTATGAAAATGTTTTATAGGTGGTATATTACACCTGTAAAATTAGCAAAAATGTATAAGACATGTAATAAGTGTTGGAAGTCCAAAGATAAAGAAGGTTCTTTTTATCATATGTGGTGGGAATGTAAGAAAGTGAAAGACTTCTGGGGAAAAATATATAATGAATTGAAGAAGATTCTAAAATATACATTTATAAAGAAACCAGAAGTCTTTCTGTTAGGGATATTAGGAAACGAGATAAAAAGAAGAGATGGTAAATTTTTCCAATATGCAGTAACAGCAGCAAGAGTGTTACTGGCCCAGAAATGGAAACAGCAAGAAATACCGACTGTGGAAGAATGGAGAATTAAGTTGTTGGACTATATGGAGCTGGACAAATTGACAGGAAAGATTAGATACTTAAGAGACCAAAAGTTCATCGAGGACTGGGGGAAATTTGTGGAATATCTGGAACATATAAGTGAGGGACAGATAACGCTAACGGGATTTAAAGAAGCACTGTGAAAGACAGTCCCTTGCCTGAGCTAAGCCAAGCCCCCTTGCCCACCTCACCAGCTTCTTACAGACATCTCAGTTCTGTTTTCCCATCAATGCCAACCACAGAGATGCCAACTGAGAGTGCCCACAAATGGCAAGTTTAGTTGATGGTGCTCATACGCTATGTCACTGCACTGAATGGTGCCCAAGGCAGCCTGAAACAAACACCAACTGATTATCAAAACACAGCATCCTTGGAGCAGCTACTGCTGCTGAAAGCTCTTAACTCTATCCCTTGATAAAAACAGGGTTATGACAGGAGGGATGCATTCCATTGTCTCTGCAGGCAGGGGCAGAGGAAGGGGGTGTGGTGGGTGGGTGCCACCCTGGGCGTCACCACTGAGGAGGGTGACAAAATGCTGGGTGGCACTCACCACGGGGCCTGCAGCATGCCCAAACCACCAGTGGTCAGGACCTCATTAGCAGGACCAGTGGTCAGGGATGATGGGCCTTGTATTCCCACAACATTGGGTGACCCAAGGTGGAGAAAGGCTGCTCTACACTGACTGGCAACCTCTCTCTATCTCACACGAGGCAGAGATACCTGGATGCATTGGGTTCGCTGATGTGTTTGGTGCAGAAGTTTCCCCTACGCAGGTCGCTCTCTCTGTGGTCTTTGTGGTCTTTAAGAACAGGCGACAAAGTCCATGGCCAGTCCTTTGGCAAACACACAGGCCAGAAGTGAAACCAATTGAATCATCTGAAGCAAACTTAACAATAATACAAGGCTATGGCTATATGCACACTAACTTGAAATGAATTTTGTTGAGATCAATGTGACATTTTGGAACCTGGGTGAAACTATCCTGAAAAGGGCAAGTCAGCATAGAAGTCTTTTTTTTGTTTTGTCTTTTGATGAAATGGCTGCAGGTCTGTCCTGCACATTTTTCTGGAAGCAAGTCCCAAATTTATGGGTTCAGGGAAAGGCCCAAAGAAAAAATCTATGCCAATCCAGGCTATTTGCCACAGAAAGGCCTTCATTTGGCACCAACACCCAAGCTAAACACTCTGTCCGTTTGCCTCAGATTCTAGAGAATTGTAGGCTTCAGAGATCCCCAAGGGTCATCCAGCCCACCCCCTGCAATGCAGGAAGTTTGATTGCAACTGACACTCACTCACTTGCTCATGAGCACCAGAAGCAGGTGTTGTCCCCTTCCAACGAAAACCCAATCTGTTTTTGGAGATCTGCACACACCTCCTCAGGTTGGGCAGGTGGCCTTGTTTCCATTTCACTATTTCATGAAAAGTATGTGTTGCTTGATTGTAGAACAAAAAACCTCAAAGCAGTTTACAAAACCAGCAAAAGCACAGGCAAGCGCAGCAAAATCCTTGGCAGTGAGCATGGGTGTGGGGGGGCAGGGGGCAACGTGGGATTTTCACTTGAGTAAATGCAGGACAGGATGGCCGAGAAGCCATCCCCCCTCTTGCAGGGGGACCTCCATGGACAGATGCAACCTAGCAGGGAATGGGCTAGGCTGGGGAGGGGGCGAGCGAAGACCAGAAGCTTAACGCTGTGATGCAGCAGCAGCAGCAACAGCAGCAGCAGCAGCAGCAAAAAAGGCGAATGCTCTTCTTGGCTACCTCCACAGATGTCTAGTGTGCAGATCCAGGGCCCAAATCCTGGAGAGTCAGTGTTCCAGTTCAGAGGCAAGAGCATTTATGTTGCAGGTAAATCCTCACTGTTATCTGCAAGGGGGGCTGGAGAGACCCCCACCATGCCACCTGAAGCCCTGGAGAGCAGCAGCCAGTCAGTGTAGAGGTGGTGTGGCATAGTGGTAAGAGCAGTGTTTCTCAACCTTGGGTCCAGACAACAGCTGGGAAGAAACAGTGGATCAGAATGTCGGTCTAGGGCCCGGGAGGCCTGGTTTCAAATTCCCAACTGGCCATGAAGCTCACTGGGTGACATCTGGCCAGTCGCTCACTCTCAGCCTGACCTCCCTCGCAGGGCTTTTGTGAAGACAGAATGAGCAGGAGTGGCAGAGCCTAGGAAAAGGGACAGGCCGCCTGTCGTTCTCTCACTTTAGCCTGGGGGCTGATGCCGTAGCTGGTGAAGGCATACTGCCAATGCAGCAGCCCCAGCTGGGTGATCAGGAGCCGGCAGTAAGCAGTGAAGGTTGTGGTGAGGAAATGCCAGTAGAGAGCTCGGTCCAGAAACCAGATCTCAGAATGCGGGTGACAACTGGAAGAGAGAAGAGAGTCTGCACGATGAGAAGAACAGACCACCCCACCTTTCAAGGGGGCCTAGGGATGGCGAACTGGGCCTCGGTGCTTTCTACAAAGGATAAAGGCGTTTCCAAAGGAAATTCATCCTCTGAGGCCCTTCTTCGGGTGCCTCCTCCCCGAGAGGAGGGTGGCTACACAAGAATAGACCTTTTCTGCAGTGGCTCCCTGTTTGTGGAAGGCTCTCTCCAGGGAGGCTCACCTGGCACCTTTGCGACCTATCTGTAGGCGTCAGGCGAAAATGTTCCTCTTCAACCCAGCTGATTGACACCTGATATCTTTCTAAATATGTTGGGTGGGGGGATGCTTCTTTTTCTTCTTATTTTTATTATGCATTTTGTGTTTTTTATATTGCAGTTTTAGGTGGTAAACCGCCCTGAGATTTGTGGATGAAGATAATAATAATAATAGGGAAAGATGAAAGCCAGGCATAGCTTGCTTCAGGAAGACTTCATCACAGGCCATGATAGAGAACAGCCTTTGTCAACCTGGTGCCCTCCAGATGTTTTGGACTATCCGTCCAAAGCCCATCAGTCTCAGCCAGCACAACTGTATGGTGCGAGGAACAGTAGTCCTGCCCTATTCCATGACGGGGACTCAGAGAAATAAGAGGGGCTGAAGACCTATAGGGAGTGGGGAAAGGGCCAATCCGTCGTCCAGGAATGGCCCTACTGCAGCTAGCGAACCAGACAAAGCTGGTAAAAGGCACTGCTAGCTCCCTGACACTTTCCATTAGCTCTTGCTAACATTAGATGAATTTGCAAGTCACAAGACCTCCAAAGAAGGAGACTCCACCACACTCCTTGGCAGCAAATTCCACTGTCGATCAGCTCTTACTGTCAGGAAGGTCTTCCTAATGTTTAGGTGGAATCTTCTTTCTTGTAGTTTGGGACCATTGCTCCGTGTCCGCACCTGAAAGACCAGGTGTGCAGACTGGGAGTCACTTTGGACTCACAGCTGTCCATGGAGGCGCAGGTTACTTCTGTATCCAGGGCAGCTGTCTACTAACTCCACCTGGTACGCAGGCTGAGACCCTCCCTGCCCATGGACTGTCTCACCAGAGTGGTGAATGCTCTAGTTATCTCCCGCTTGGACAGTATGCAATGCGCTCTACGTGGGGCTACGTTTGACGGTAACCCAGAAACTGCAATTAATCCAGAATGCAGCAGCTAGACTGGTGACTGGGAGCGGCCGCCGGGACCACATAACACTGGTTCTGAGAGATCTGCATTGGCTCCCAGTACGTTTCCGGGCACAATTCAAAGTGTTAAAGCCCTAAACAGCCTCGGTCCAGTATACCTGAAGGAGCCTCTCCACCCCCATCATTCAGCCAGGACACTGAGATCCAGCGCCGAGGGCCTTCTGGTGGTTCCCTCATTGCGAGAAGTAAGGTTACAGGGAACCAGTCAGAGGGCCTTCTCGGTAGTGCCGCCCACCCTGTGGAATACCCTCCCTTCAGATGTGAAGGAAATAAGTAGCTACCCTATCTTTAAAAGACATCTGAAGGCAGCCCTGTTTAGGGAAGTTTTTAACATTTAACGCTGTATTGTTTTTAATACTTCATTGGGAGCCGCCCAGAGTGGCTGGGGAAACTCAGCCAGATGGGTGGAGTATAAATAATAAATTATTATTATTATGATACAAGGTCGGGGTCTCTCTTGGTTTCCTTGATGGCTGGGTGGAAGTCGCCCCCACCTCACCCCTCCTTGTTAAGAGGCGTGTAACATGGAGCAGGGACTTCTGGGTAGCTGCCCCTGTTCTGCATTGCTGGGGGTTGGACTAGGTGACCCCGCAGGTCCCTTCAGACGCTACAGTTCTATGATCCCTGTTCAGATATGGCATGCACCCGCTCATTGCAACAGGCGAGAAGCCCCCTGAGAAAGAACTTGCCATCTTTTCTCGTGTATAAGACGAGGTTTTTTACCCCCAAAATCAAGTGTCAAATTGGGGCTCCTCTTCTACAGGGGGAGTGCTGAGGGGGGACGGGCGCTTGGTTGTAGCCGCCAGGAAGAGATTCCCAGCCATGATTTCTTTGCTGTGGAAAGGGCTGTTGTCGACTGGCAGACGATAGGTGACTTGGTGGTTGATGCCTGCAATTGTGCAATTTGATTAATGGCTCCCTCCCCCCAAATAAAGCTCAACCACTCTGGGCAACCCCTCCCCAAAAAAGCTTAACAAGTCTTGGCAATCTGCCCCCATTTTCTAAATTTTGAGTGCCCAAAAATAGGGGGCGTGTTATACATGGAAAAATACGGTACCTTTCATAGAATCATAGAGTTGGAAGAGACCACAAGGGCCATCGAGTCCAACCCCCTGCCAAGCAGGAAACACCATCAGAGCACTCCTGACATATGGTTGTCAAGCCTCTGCTTAAAGACCTCCAAAGAAGGAGACTCCACCACACTCCTTGGCAGCAAATTCCACTGTCGAACAGCTCTTACTGTCAGGAAGTTCTTCCTAATGTTTAGGTGGAATTTTCTTTCTTGTAGTTTGGATCCATTGCTCCGTGTCCGCTTCTCTGGAGCAGCAGAAAACAACCTTTCTCCCTCCTCTATATGACATCCTTTAATATATATGAACATGGCTATCATATCACATCTTAACCTCCTCTTCTCCAGGCTAAACATGCCCAGCTCCCTTAGCCGTTCCTCATGAGGCATCGTTTCCAGGCCTTTGACCATTTTGGTTGCCCTCCTCTGGACACGTTCCAGTTTGTCAGTGTCCTTCTTGAACTGTGGTGCCCAGAACTGGACACAGTACTCCAGGTGAGGTCTGACCAGAGCAGAATACAGTGGCACTATTACTTCCCTTGATCTAGATGCTATACTCCTATTGATGCAGCCCAGAATTGCATTGGCATTTTTAGCTGCCGCGTCACACTGTTGGCTCATGTCAAGTTTGTGGTCAACCAAGACTCCTAGATCCTTTTCACATGTACTACTCTCAAGCCAGGTGTCACCCATCTTGTATTTGTGCCTCTCATTTTTTTTGCCCAAGTGCAATACTTTACATTTCTCCCTGTTAAAATTCATCTTGTTTGTTTTGGCCCAGTTCTCTAATCTGTCAAGGTCATTTTGAAGTGTGATCCTGTCCTCTGGGGTGTTAGCCACCCCTCCCAGTTTGGTGTCATCTGCAAATTTGATCAGGATGCCCTTGAGTCCATCATCCAAGTCGTTGATAAAGATGTTGAATAAGACCGGGCCCAAGACAGAACCCTGTGGCACCCCACTAGTCACTCTTCTCCAGGATGAAGAGGAACCATTGATGAGCACCCTTTGGAGTTCAGCCCTTTCTGTGTCCCCTGTTTGCATTTCACCATCTTCTCCTCTGAGTGACCCCACTGTTTCTTTGTTCTTCCTTTTGCTACGAACATACCCATAAAAGCCTTTTTTGTTGCTTTTAACCTCTCTAGCAAGCCTGAGTTCATTCTGTGCTTTAGCTTTTCTGACTTTGTGTCTACACGTGCTGGCTATTTGTTTGAATTCCTCTTTGGTGGTTTCCCCCCTTTTCCATTTTTTGTACACATCCTTTTTTAATCTTAACTCAGTTAAAAGTTCTTTAGATAGACACCCTGGCACCTTCCATGTTTCCGTCTCATTGGTATTGCCTGAAGTTGTGCTTTTACTATCTCCCTCTTAACAACTCCCAGCCATCATGAACTCCCTTTCCTTTTAGTATTACTGTCCATGGGATCTCACCCAGAACTTCCCTAAGTTTTATGAAGTCGGCGTTCTTAAAGTCAAGAAATTGAGTCCTAGTATGCTTGGCTGCTCCTTTCTACTGTATAGTAAACTTCAGAAGAGCATGATCACTCGCGCCTAATGATCCTTCCACTTCTACCCCACTAACCAGGTCATCAGCATTGGTTAGGACCAGATCTAAAATGGCCGTTCCTCTTGTTGCTTCTCCCACTTTCTGGGAGGTAGACCAGGCTGACAGGCACTGACTGACCCCCCACCCCATGGCCAAGTGGGGATTCGAACTCTGGTCTCCCAAGGGACAAATTGTACAGGGAATGCGTACAATGGAATTTTATGAAATCAAAACAGTACAGTTTGTTACCGCAAAAATCCGAGGGCTCCCTTGGACAAAAACAAAGACACCAACCAGGATAACTTGGAGCAAAACAGCAGCCTGTAGGCTTGGCCTTTATTGAACTGTTGCAACAGGGTGTTCCCCCCACTTGCAGGAGAGAGGAAGGACACAGAAAAATGGTGTGCAAGACCTTATAAAAACTTTTGAAATTCCCATCCTCTAGGTCAAGCCCACCCCCAGAAACATCATGCATACATTACAGAAAGGAGGGGTTGAGGGAGGAGTTGCGGTGGTAACCTGAGTGTCCTGTCACCTGGCTGGTTCCCTTCTCCTCCTCCCCATGAGTCATTTTCTGAAGACAAAAAGTAGTTGCAGTTTCCTTCCCCCTGAGGGAAGATCTGATCATTGTCCTTTGTTCCAGTCCATGCTGAACCCACTCCCATATGCAAGTTCTTTGTGATCTTGATTGTCTTCTGTCTAGGACCATCAGGGTTGGCATAGCAACTGGGCAGGGCTCCTGTGGATGTGCTGGGATGATGAAGGGATTATGGTGCCCTGTATCAAACCTTCCCCATTTTGTAGTTTTTCCTTCATGGAGTAAAATAAAAGTGTAACAGTGCCAGTACCGAGTTTGGATAGAAGTGAAAAACAGGGGATCACAAACCGGGGGAAACTCCCTAAATCCTTTAGTGACTTAGAGGAAAATTTACACTTAATTGACATTTGGAGGTATAAAAACCCCACTACTAAACAGTTTACTCACTACTCAGAACCTCACCAGAGTTGGGGCAGGATTGACCAGATATGGGTGACAAGGGCCCTCTCGTGGAGAGTTAAGAGATGTGAGATACAACCTAGGACCCTCTCTGACCACTGCCCCCTGGTTTTGGAAATAAAAAATGAATTAAAAGGACAGTTTAGGTGGAGGATGAATGAATATTTATTTGAAACCGAAGAAGTGGTGGAATTGGCTAAAAGTACCCTGAAAAATTATTTTGAGTTAAATTTGAATAAAGATACCCCAATAGAGTCGGTGTGGGATGCCAGTAAGGCAGTACTAAGGGGTTTTTTAATACAACAAAATAATTATAGAAGGAAGCTAAGGGAAAAAAAGAAGGAAGGTATTCTGGCCCAATTGAGGAACTGTGAAAGGAAATTGACTTTAAACCCGACAGATGAAGAGTCCAACCGAGCTACGAAAGTGCTGCAGTCCCAATATTCAGCCATATTAAACCAAGAGGTAGAACAGAAAATTAAATTTACAAGACAGAAATATTTCGAGTCGGCGAACAAAATGGGGAAGCTACTTGCGTGGCAGTTAAGGAAAAGAAAGAAACAAAATGTGATCAATAAATTAGTAGTGGAGGATAATGTTATAGAAGACCCAGACGAAATAGAAAATAGGTTTATTAAATTTTTTGAAAAGCTGTACGAAAGAGGAGAAGAGGATAGCTTAGAAATAAAAAATTATTTGGACCAATGTGGAGGGAAATATTTTACAGAAGAGGATTGTGCACAATTGAATAAGGAGGTGACAGTTGATGAGATTAAGGAGGCTATCAGTAAGATGAAGAATGGAAAAGTCCCTGGACCGGATGGTCTGCCCTCAAAATACTATAAAAAGTTGGTAGAATTATTAGCACCTGTGCTCAAGGAGGTTATAAATAACATTTTCCAAGAGGGGAGGATCCCTGGATCTTGGAAAGAAGCATACATTACGTTAATCCCAAAAACTGAAAATGAAAAAACAGACATAAAAAACTATAGGCCAATTTCACTGTTGAATGGCGATTATAAGATCTTCGCAGACATTATGGCAAATAGGCTTAAGAAACATCTAAAGAAATACATCCATAAAGACCAGGCGGGATTCCTCCCCGGCAGACAGCAGAAGGATAACGTCCGGCACGTTTTAGATATTATTGAGTATTTGGAGGCGAGGCCAGATATACCAGCGGCCCTTATCTTTATTGATGCAGAAAAAGCCTTCGATTGTGTATCTTGGAAATTTTTATTACAAAACCTCGAAAAAGCAGGAATAGTGGGCCCCTATCTGAAGGCTATTAAGGCAATATATTCAGACCAACAGGCTAGGCTGATTATTAACAACAATTTGTCCAAACATTTTTCGATTATGAAAGGTACAAGGCAGGGCTGCCCTTTGTCACCCTTGTTGTTTATTTTGGTCTTAGAAACAGCGGCAAATAAAATCAGAGAGACTTCAAACATTAGGGGAATAAGAGTTGGAGAGAAGGAATATAAATTAAAGGCTTATGCCGACGATTTGGTCCTATCCTTAGAGAATCCAGTAGAGAGTATCAGTAGAGCTGTAGAACTTCTGGAAGATTTCGGTAAACTGTCTGGATTTAAATTAAACAGGAAGAAAACAAAAATAATAATAAAGAATTTGGCTGAACAGGAGAAATTACGGTTGGAACAAAAGATTGATATTAAAGTAGTGAACAAAGTGAAATATCTGGGAATTTGGTTATCCCCGAAAAATATCAACTTGGTGGAGGATAACTATAATAAGATCTGGAAAGAAATTAAGAAAGATATGGACACCTGGCACAGACTGAAATTATCCTGGACAGGGAGGATGGCATCGATTAAGATGTGTATCCTCCCGAGACTGCTATTTCTGTTTCAGAACATACCAGTTATCAAAGGTTCCGCTTGCTTTAAGAACTGGCAAAAGACTTTGACCAAATTTATATGGCAAGGAAAAAAAGCCAGAGTGAAGCTTAAATACTTGACAGATGCTAGAGAGAGAGGTGGCTTTGCAGTACCAAATATAAGACTTTATTATGAGGCAGCCTGCCTATGTTGGATAAAGGACTGGGCCACCTTAAGGGATACAGACCTATTAGACCTAGAAGGATTTGATTTAAGATTCGGGTGGCATGCTTACCTATGGCAGGAGAAGGGTAAAGTGCATAGAGGCTTCTCCAATCACATAATTAGAGGACCCCTATTAGAAGTTTGGAATAAGAATAAAAAACTGATTGAAAAAAGCACCCCCTAGTGGCTCTCCCCAGTTGACATTATTAAAATAAAGAAACCAAATATGACAGGTGAAAGATGGACGTATGAAGATCTTTTAGTCAAATCAGAAGAAGGGTGGAAGTTAAGAACATACGATGAGCTGAAAGGTAGGATTAAGGAATGGTTTCACTTTCATCAAATTAATGCACTGTGGCGTGAACATAAGAGACTGGGAATGGGAGAAAAAAAGTCCAGATTCCAAGTGGAAATTTTAGAAAGCGATAATAAACTCCTTTCCAAAATGTATAAGCAACTATTGGAATGTGATACTAAAGAGGATGTGGTGAAAGGAGTTATGGTTAAATGGGCCAGAGACCTAGGACATGAGATAGGATATGATAAATGGCAGAATCTCTGGAAGAAGGGCATGAAATTTACAGCGTGTGCCGCCCTGCGCGAGAATTTGGACAAAATGATGTACCGATGGTACCTGACTCCGGCAAAACTAGGGAGAATGTATAGAAATGTAGACAATACTTGCTGGAGATGTAAAGATAAAGTAGGGACCTTCTTCCATATTTGGTGGACCTGTGATGAGGTGAAGGGGGTTTGGGGACAAATTTATGAGGAATTAAAGAAAATCTTGAAGTATAACTTCCCCAAGAAACCCGAAGCGTTCCTCCTAGGTATGATTGGGGAGGAAATAAAAAACACAGACCAGACTTTCTTCCAATATGCTACAGCTGCGGCGAGGATTTTAATAGCAATAAAATGGAAATCCACCGATATACCTACGATAGGAGAGTGGCAGGTGAAGCTATTTCAATACAGTATATAGAATTGGCAAGATTAACACAATGTATTAGGCATGGCAATATTGTAAAACTGAAAGATGATTGGACTAAATTTCTAAACTATATTGAGAACAATCTGAGAATTAAGAACTTAACAGTAGACAATAATTAACTCCTATGACGTGTAAAGATACAACAAGAACAACTGCAGAAGATATATGAGATTACATAATCCTAAACTGAGGTAAATGGAAGTCAAATGTATGCATGTGTAAGGCTTAAAACTTCTTTTCTTTCATTTTTCTATTCCGCAATCTCGTTGCTTGTTCTCGTTTCTCTCTTTTTTTCTTTTTTTTCTTATCTTTTTTTTTCTCTCTTTATTCTTGATCTGGATATATGTAACCTTAATTTTTAACCGTGATGACCTGGACATATGTAGTACTTCTTTTGGATTTGTATATATTTGTGTATTTTTCTTAAATAAAGGATAACCCCCCCCAAAAAAAGTGTAACAGTGCAAATCCGATGTATGGTTGATTTTTCTATGAATTTATAACAGAAGCGTGGCGTATGTAGTGTGTGAGTGTGAGTGTGTGTGAAGTTTGTACAAACTGAATGATTGGGGTGGGAGGTTCCTGCTACAAGTTTAATGATTTTAAAGGTGATCAAAATCCATATAAGAGTGTCTATCCTCAAAGAGTACTATTTACATGGACACCCTAAAAGCTGAGTAGAGAGTCTCTCTGAACAGAAGGCTGTTGTGTATCCCAATATTATCTATAAATATAGAAAAGTCTTGGAAAACTGCTTATAATGAGTACTATTTTAGGAAGACTAAGGACAGATTGTGAAGTTGAGGCTCCAATACTTTGGCCACCTCCTGAGAAGAGAAGACTCCCTGGAAAAGACCCTGATGTTGGGGAAGATGGAGGGCACAAGGAGAAGGGGACAACAGAGGACGCGATGGTTGGATAGTGTTCTCGAAGCTACCAGCATGAGGGAGGCAGTGGAAGACAGGAGTGCCTGGCGTGCTCTGGTCCAGGGGGTCACAAAGAGGCGGACACGACTAAACAACAACAACAGCAAACTAGCAGCTGGAACCTTGTCAGGAGATAGGAGGCAGATATTACCTTGGAAGGCAAGAGCTTGCTAATGAAGGGGAGTTAAAATAGCTCAAGGAAGACACAGGGCAACAAGAGAATAAATGCCTTAAAAAGAAACTTGTAAGATTTAAGATTGCTCGGAAGAGACCAAAAGGACAGAATGTACCCCCAAAGCTAATAGGGAGACCCCAACACTGAAAGAAGAGAACAGTAAGTGACTGCTCTTTAGGAAATCCTTGCGACCTAGGCCACATTCACCCAGAAAGCGAGAAAACTGGCCAACTCCGGAGAATGGAAGACCCTTTGAAGATAAGAAAGTGGCGCTGTAGAATTCCATGCTGAGTCATAAATGATGTCAGAGCAGCAGTTTTCATTGCTCCTACGTCATGAGGGGCTTGCCTTTCGAAATGGGTCCAAGGTCTGGTCTGAAGTGCATACATCGCTTCAGTCTCTCGAGATTGGAGACTAGTTGCAACTAATCAAGGGCGGCTTTCCCTCAAATCCTTGGTCATTTTGATTGGCTAAGAAACTCTTGCTTCAATTCCGTCTTCCCCCAGACCTCTGGGAGATTGGCAGCCGATGGAAGCTGTCATGCAGTGGTTGTCATGCAGCGGTGAGACTTGACTTGAGAAAATAAACTTGCTCCTAAACAGCACAGCCAAAGAGCATACACAGAGTGCTCAGAGCGGCTCCTTACAGATTAACTGCGGTCCTGGAGCCACTCTGCCTTAGTTTACACAGCAGCAGCAGCAGCCCAATTCTACAGACTTCTCCTGCCTGAGACACCCTCAGGCCCACCCTCAGTCACACCTGGCGACTATTTCGAGGGATGTTTAAAACAGAAATTTGAATGTTGTTTTTCTCCTGTCCTTGTTTATCTCCTGTCTGGCAGGTTACTTGATTGGATTGCCTGGGGAGCCTGGCCAGTCTTTCCTAATGATAAATACTTAGTTCCTGGGCCAGGTCACAGGCTCACCCTATTCAAACACAGACATACCCTTAAGACAGGATTTGTGAAGGAAAAGACCATGGGGAGGCTTTTCTATTTTCCTTTGACCTTGCAGAGAAAACATTTGGTCAGTTTGGGAATCAAAATGGTTGCAGGTCGGTCTTCCTGTGCTGATCTATGTACGTGCTTGGTTGGTGCACTTATGAACTGTCAGGGCTGCCTCCAGGTCCTAGCTCACAGAGGACCAACGCTACCCGGTAGTAATGTGCAAAAGTCTTTATTGAAGTTCAGTTTCCATTTACAAGCCGCAGCGTGCAACCCTACGTCTAGACGCTAGATCGGCGAAGCCCCGTCTGAGTCTCCACCCCCTGTACACCAGTTTAAGACCCTAGCCTTACTCCACCTTTTCCGTTGCTCCTTTCTCCTCTGGGTCCTTCTGCCCCCCTGTGTCTCCTCCTTCCTGGACTCTTCTGACGCTGACCCCCCTGACTCCTGCCCCTCTTTTCGGCGGGCTTTAGGACCTGGCTCCCTACCCGGGCTACCCACTGTGCCGCTTGCCTGTACATTTGAACTTGGCGCGCGCGCCCAGCTTCCAACCTTCCTCTCGACCGTTTCCTCGCTCTGCTCCTGAGCCCCTGACATGAACATTTAACATATATCTAAGACCTCAAAATTCCTATCTCAGGGAGGAGTCCCAGCATTTGACTGCTAACAGTTAGGCTGGAGAGATTTGTGCAGGCCTTGCCAGGCCTTCTAGGCCTTCCTGCTTCTGCTGACCAGAAGCTTGGTCTCAGGACAGGGGTGTCAAGGACTGTCTGGATGCAGAGAATTGGGGGGAGGCCCAGGCTGGGGAACCCCCAGGGGAAGAAGGCTCTTAGAAGCAAAGAAAAGCCCTCAATGACTAAGACCCAAATGATTCCACCTCCCTCACGGAGAATCTCTGGTGGTTCCCACACCCCTGAGTTTCATCTAGTCTTCACTAGGGATGTACCCTTTAGTGTGACAAGCCAAGCCCTGTGGAACTCCCTGCTTCTAGATGTTTGTGGGCACATGCGCTAAACCCTGTCTGTGGTGCCTACCTCTTTTCCCAAATGATAAGACAAGAGACCAGAGTATGGGTTCAAATTGGCCACAACTTGATTGAGCTTCAGAAGTGGGGAGCTTGGCACAGGCCTTGGCAGGCAACCCTCTCAGCCCGCTTGGCTGAGGATATGCAGGCAGTTGAGGCCCAGTGAGAGGGGACTGCAAAGTGCAAACTTACACAGCATGCCCTTCCACTGACCTCGTCTGGGGAGTTTCACCTACATGCCGCCGCTCTAGGACCAGGGACTCCCGGTTTTGCCCTTCAATGGGCCCTGCAAGCATGACTGCATCCCCCCCCCACTTGATGTTAGACTAAAGGCTACCTTGCCAAGGCCTAGAACCGCCACTCGAGGCCCTAAGGGGCCTTGCCGCCAAATCCCACAACCGAGGACCAATCAAACCCCGCAATCTATCCAGTCCCCAAAGGCTCGTCACAAGTCGTGGAGCCAGAAGTCATTGTCCAGTGGGGTCAGGTGCACCCCGCCCCCCCCCCCCGGAATAGGTCAACTCTATCTGCTGTGATGGTGGGATGTGGGATACAGAACCCACCAATTTGGCGCATGGTGTTGCGCATGGCCCTGCTAATTTTACTCACTGCATAATTGAGGCGAGAGGGATTGGAAGCCCCCCTCCAGCGAAGACGGGATAGGAGATTGGACCAGCCGATGGTCATTGATGGGTACAAGGCATGCAGGCTTTTTAAATCTGCCCTTGCAGCAAGGGCAAGGGCAATGCCTTTTTGCTCCACTAGATCGTTCTCCCCTGCATGCATAATCAAGACCCTTGGAGGGCCATGGGTCGCTGCGGCACTACGCAGCATGGGCATCAAGCTCCGCCAACGCATGCCCCGCTGGGCCATCCAACAAAAGCGTACCTTGGGGTGGATGTTAAGGTTATGGCCACGATTTTGAGACTGTGCATAATCCGTTGCCCAATGGACAATGCTGTGGCCTATAACCCAGATCTTCATGGTGGGCAAACCTGTAAGACAATTAAATTGCAAGTGATAAGGAGGAGGAGCCGGGACGAATGTGACTTTTGTAGGCCGTTGAGCGCCAGCGCCCCAGTGTCTTGATGTGTGCGGGGTCCCAACCCTGTATCGCCGCTGAAGTGACAGCCCCGATACGGAACAAGTGCCCGGACTATTCCTGGGGACTAACACCGCAAGCAGATTAGGCTTTGCGTAAGAACAGCAAAAGAGGCTTGAGCTCAGGGGTCAGCCTCTTTTCTTTTGGCCTTAGGCCCGCCGTCCATTGTCCTCCCTGGCCGAGGGCGGGTCAAAGGCCAGCTCAAGCAGGTGGGTGGCACCCACCCAGGTGAGCCTCGCTCGGTGCCGCAAACCCTGCCCACCTGTGGGGAAGGGAGGGCGGATATTGTCAAGGAGCAGCCCTCCCTTCCTTCAGAGATCTTTGGAAAGCTTTGTTGGTTTGCTGAAACAGGCATCATGATTTTAACCAATGAGTATTGCTTGATATTCATTGACATTTTCATGGATCTTTTGTTGATTCTCCCTTCTTCATTTTCCCACTTGCTATATTGCTACAAAGGGATGCGGGTGGCGCTGTGGGTTAAACCACAGAGCCTAGGACTTGCCGATCAGAAGGTCAGCTTCACCTGGAAACCCTGATTCCCCTCCTCTGCTACCGTTCTACATTAAGAACACAAGAAGAGGCTGCTGGATCAGGCCCATGGAAGATGCCCTCAGAATACTGCTGCCCTACGATAGATGGGATTTGGGTTTCCAGGTGAAGCTTGGCAGAACTGAATGGAGCATTTTCCAAAACCTTGCCCCAGCCTTTTGCCTCGCAGTCATGCTCAGCTCCATGCCCCTCTGTCTATGGAGCGCAACCTTCTTCCACTTCAATCAGGCCTTATGGTTGCTTAAGAACAGATGAATAGGCTCTGCTGGTCAGGCCAGTGGCCCATCTAGTCCAGCCTCCTGTTCTCACAGTGACCAACCGGATGGCCATGGGAAACCAGCAAGCAGCATCCGAGCGCATGAGCCCTCCCTGCTCCTGAGGTTTCCAGCAACTGGGATTCAGAAGCAAATAGGCAGAGCAAAGCATTTCGCATGCGCAGAGGTATTTGTCTGCTTTCGCATGTGAGGAAACGCTTGTATCAGGTGGTCCGCCAGAAACAAAAGGGTCTCCTTGTGCTCAGGTCAGGAGCAAATGCAAGGAGCAGGTGTGGCAACAAGAGAGCACTCAACAACCCCCCACCCAAATCCCCAGGGGTAGACTTTGGTGATATGGCGCCCTGAGCTAGGAAACAGCAGGGCTTGAGCTGACCTCTTTGAATTCTGAGGTGCCGGAAGAGAGCCCAGCTTCCATCTGCCGTAAGGCCTATTATGGCCTGGCATTGAAGTCACAGTGGCCTCTGCCAAAGCTGGCTTATTCAAAGTACATTTACAAGCCATTCTGAGGCTGCCTACCCAGAAGCTCAAACGTGGTTACAACTTCTTCTTTTTTACAATTATATTTTATTGTTTCAATATTTTAAAAATCATATACAGTCAAAACACAATTTTGACTTTTCTCTTAATTTTTGTCAACTTCCCACCCTGTTTTCCACGGAGCTGTTGTTTCTCTCCTGCTGCACCCCATCTTCTGTTTGTCAAATCATAACCCCAGTACTATAATCCAATTACTTACGTTGCTCATAGCTCAAATCCTCCTTACGAGTTCAGCGTACTATAATCCGAAAAAGCCCTATTTGTCCACAAAACTGCTAATTTTGCTAGTTCTGCATAGTCCATTATCTCACTTATCCCTTCTTTGGAACTTCTTTTTCCTTCCATTTCTGCGCATATAGAATCCTAGCTGCTGTTGTTACATATAGAAACAACTTTAACTAATTATAACTGTCAGGGGTTCAGGAGCAGAGGCACAGGAGAGGGAGGAAATGGAGAGCGAGGGGGAGGAATCCGAAGGGAGCGTAAGCGATGACAGTGGCCCGAGGTCCCTGAGTCTCTCCAGCGAATCGGAAGATTCACAGAAGGGGGCGCCCATGGTCAGAGCAAGGGGGGTGCCTAGGGGGACACCCCAGGAAGAAGGGGCCAGAGGGGACTCAGAGAGCAGCAGTTGGAAATCAGGACCAGCTTCCCCACCAGAGCGCAGTGGGGGGGAGGAGTCCCAGGTATCGGGACCAGGCTGCTCACCACCAGTGAGAGGAGATGAGTCAGGATTGACCACGCCTCCATCGGAGAGCGCGGAAACGGTCGAGAGGAAGGTTGGAGGCTGGGCGCGCGCGCCAAGTTCAAATGTACAGGCGAGCGGCACAGCAGGTAGCCCGGATAGGGAACCAGGTCCTAAAGCCCGCCGGAAGGAGGGACAAGAGTCAGGGGGTCAGCGTCAGAAGAGTCCAGAAAGGAGGAGACCCCGGGGGGCAGAAGGACCCAGAGGAGGAAAGAACAACGGAAGAGGTGGAGTAAGGCTAGAGTCTTAAACTGGTGTACAGGGGGCGGAGACTCAGACGGAGCTTCGCCGATCTAGGTTCTAAGACGTAGAGCTGCACGCTGCGGCTTGGAAATGGAAACTGAACTTCAATAAAGACTTTTGTACATTATTACTGACTAGCGTTGGTCCTCTGTGAGCTGGGACCTAGAGGCAGCTCTGACAATAATGAATAGCAGGTCACCACAACCAAAAACTGCAGTATCTAGCTCACCATTGCAATGATAAACTCTAAAAATATAATTGACACAAGACATTTTAAGGAAAATTCATCAGGAACTATTCACTTTGGTTGTTGTTAGTGGCTGTGGACATGCCATAACATTACAGCACATGACTCCTTCCCCCCCAAGAATCATGGGAACTGTAGTTGACCTCTAAACACAGTGCTATAGGTCCCAGTGCAACACATGCCTGGCTTATCCTAGAGATCACTGTGTGCAAAATTTGCGATGCCACGAGCCTAATATTTACCCTGCAATGCCAACCACCTTTGCCCAGGACAATGTACGACACCCTGGACTCAGCTCTTCAAAAATTATTAGAATTTGGACTAAGAAACAAGAGTGTTCTGGAAGGAAGGATATTTTAAAGTGACTGGAAGATCAGAATTATGAAATTGGGGAAAAACTTGGAAAAAATATATTTAAAAAACTCTTCCAAAAATCCCTTTAAAAGAATCAAGTCTTTAAAAAAAAGTCCTAAAAAAGTATTTAAAAGAATCATTTCCAAAAAATTAAAAAATTGTACAGTAGCCCCTTAGAGGTAGGTAGTTGGTCTACCTAGCTGAATCTGGGGGGAAACAAGAGAGAAGAACGCAGGAACAAGTGAAAGAAGCTTTCTCCCGACAGCGAGAACATGGAAAGGCCTCCCCAAAATCTTTAGTTTGGAATGTATAATTGGCTTTATTGTTTGTATTATGATGTGGCATGAATTGATTTGATTTGTTATCATTGGAATGTTACTAATGGAGAATTAATTTAAAAAATATTCAATCCATTAAGAAGTTCTTAGTTCATCTTCGATGAAGGTTTGCCGGATCATAAATCAGCAAATAGAATGTAAATAGAAAAAGAGATGAGCAAGAGGTCTCCTTTCCACTGACATCATCATTCCATCATGTTGTCATAGTGCTGTGACCTCATGTCTCCAGGGGCTTGGGGGCCCTTAGCAACGCTGGTACACAGCGACCTCCATAGAGAGTGAGTGTGTTTTCTTTTCCTCCCCCAAGTCAGTGTGGTATATTTAGTTTTAATTTGGCATTTGTGTTCCCTTTTAATAAGAATTAGAATAAGAATAAGAATAAGAATAAGAATAAGAATGAGATTTTTTTATTTGTATCCTGCCCTCCCCGGCTGAGGCCGGGCTCAGAGCAGCTAACATCATAAAAAAAACCCCAGGAAGGACCTTTTAGGCAGAATTTTGTTCCAAAGCCAGAACCATTCAGCTCTTTCAGGGGCTGGCCAGGGTAAAATGTAGAAATTGGAGATAGAGGCCTGTTCAGAGCTATTTGTGGTGGTATCATTACAACCCATGGAATTCCTTACTAATTAAACGTCTCCCTGATTTCACAAGAGGAATAACCATGCTCTATATAGCTCATGTCTGGGAAAAGGTGGCATTTTCCCAAGGTCTTACCATGAGGGTGCAGTAAATGAGAATTGGCCCCTAACACTTGCTTGGTTCCCTCCCCTGTAGGCTCACGTTCTCTTTTTCTCTGGGATGCGGTGCAGGCCGTGATTTGGGCTGACTTCCCAGAGAGCCTCTGTTGTAAATAAAAAATTGCCCTTTTTCCTTATGGGGTTATCCAAGAGCCCATATAGAGTCCTTACATAGGTTCCCTATTGGTAGGAGAAGATAACAGAGGCCAACCAGAGAATATTGAGAAGCAAGGCAGCTAGTAAGCTTGATCTTTATTGATCTGTTGCAACAGGGTGCTCCCCTCACCCGCAGGAGAGACGAGGAACCCAGAACAATGGTGCGCAAGGCCTTATATGGACTCTTGAAATTCCCACCCTGTAGACCAAGACCACCCCTGGAACATCATACACAGAAGGGGTGTAACCTAAGACCACCCCTCAGATACATCACACCTACATCACAGAAAAGGCGGTCTAAACAGAAATTTAATGTTGTTTTTGTCCTTGTTTATCTCCTGTCTGGCAGGTTACTTGATTGGATTGCCTGGGGAGCCTGGCCAGTCTTTTGTAATGATAAATACTTAGTTCTGGGCCATGTCACAGGCTCACACCCTATTCAAACACAGACATACCCTTAAGACAGGATTTGTGAAGGAAAAGACAATGGGGAGGCTTTTCCAGTTTGACCTTGCAGAGACAACATTTGCTCAGTTTAGGAATCAAAATGGCTTCAGGTCGGTCTTCCTGTGCTGATCTATGTATGTGCGCCTATCACACCATCCCATGAGCGGTGTGAGTTGTTCAACCGCATTCTAAATGACATACAGCATTACCAAACCAATAAAAAGAATATCCAGTCAATCTTCAGTACCTATAAAAGAACTTCAGGGATAGGACCAGAAGCATTAGCCTCATCCTTAGGATCAGAAGCTGAGGCTCCCACAGATGAGAGTTGTTGTTTTCAACACAACAAAGCCACTTCCGAACCTGGCGAGGAGTTGGGGTTGCGGGCTTCACGCCCACTCCATGTGCGTGGGGGCTGGTTCCAGCCCCTGTGAGACTGAGGGAATCCCGGCCGCGTCGTCAACCCAGCCAGCCAGTTCGGTGGCATAGCCTGCCCTATTTAGGGCCGGCGCGGCCGGGGCTCGCCCTCTTTTCACCTCGCCAGCCATCCCGCTTTGGTTTGTATTAAGGTTGTTTTGTCTCTTGCTTACCTTTTCTTTAGGCTGTGTATCTCAATTCCTTCGGTGATCGATTTTCACTTGGATTTACCCGCGCATCGGTGTTGTGCCTCCCATCGGATTGCCTGCCTCAAGCCCGCCTGTGTTCCAGGCAGCCGCTTTGGCAGCCAGAGCTATTTAGCTCCGGAACAGCAGGGCTGAAACCACACTGGAAAACCCCATCGGCCGGGTCTTCCCTTCTCTCTGGGTGGCTTCTCTGCAGCGGAGCTTTGCGGAACGCGGTTTGCACGTTCAGCGCCAGCCCATCGCCGTTTAGTCCTTTTACTTGGAAGCGCACAGCTCGCCCGACAGATAAGGTTTGCCTGGGGGTTCTTATTTCTAGCCACATTCGCAGGGTGGTGGGGCACCTTTAACGTTTGTGGGGGGATTGGTGGAGCAAAAGGAGGGAGGCTTAAAAGGACACGTCTTTGTCGCTACCCCTTTGCATTTGGTACTGGCCGCGTTGCCTTTGCGTTCCAACGGTTGCTTCTTCACCATTATACCTTTCCAAGAACTTCAGCCAGACTTCCAGATCGGATTTTACCTCTTTAGATAGGCGAACCCTGTGATGGGGTGACCGCAAGCCTGCTGACAACCTCGCGAGGCGGCCGCAAAATGGGCGGCCTGGCGAAACCACTCGGCAAGCAAAGTTCAAATGGCCTAACAACGACTGAATCTGCCTGAGCGTAACTTTTCTTAGAGGGAGAAGTTGCTGAATGAGGTCCCTAAGTGCAACCAATTTTTCACTAGGAAGTTTTGAGGTTTGGGCGACTGTGTCCAACTCAATGCCTAGGTAAACCATAGTTGTAGCTGGGCCCTCCATTTTATCTGCAGCCAAAGGTACTCCCAGCTGTCCTGCTAAAGATGTGAAGGCTTCCAGAAGGGCCGAGCACTTATGCCTACTATCAGCTACGCGAATAAAGCCGTCCAAGTAGTCCGACACACCCTCAGAGCCTGTTCTAAAACGAAGCGCCCAGTCCAAAAAGGTACTAAATGCCTCAAAGGCTGCACAGGCCACTGAGCAACCCATAGGCATTGCTTTGTCTACAAAGTAAGTAAAGGTAAAGGTACCCCTGCCCGTATGGGCCCGTCGTGTCTGACTCTGGGGTTGCACGCCCATCTCGCTTAAGAGGCCGGGGGCCAGCGCTGTCTGGAGACACTTCCGGGTCATGTGGCCAGTGTGACGAAGCTGCTCTGGCAAGCCAGCACCAGTTCAGCACATGGAAACGCTGTTTACCTTCCCGCTATAAAGTGGTACCTATTTATCTACTTGCACTTAAGAGTGCTTTCGAACTGCTAGGTGGGCAGGAGCTGAGACCGAACGACGGGAGCTCACCCCGCCGCGGGGATTCAAACCGCCGACCATACGATCGACAAGTCCCTGGCGCTGAGGTTTTACCCACAGCACCACCCGTGTCCCGTGTCTACAAAGTATGCCCCATCAAATTTTAAACCCAGCCACTGGAAATCTTCTGGGTGGACTGACAGGAGTCAGAAAGCAGACTCTATATCACATTTCGCCAGCAACGCGCCTTTTCCAAATTTGCTAATAACCACTTGGTCAAATGAGGCATACCTCACAGAGCAAAGTTCCTGAGGTATCGCATCATTGATGGACTCTCCCTTTGGGTAGGATAGGTTGTGAATCATGCGAAACTCACTGGGTGCCTTTTTGGGGACGATGCCTAATGGGGATATATGCAAACCCTCTATGGGAGGGACAGAAAAGGGGCCGGCTACCCTCCCTGCCTTAATTTCTTTAAGTATTTTCTTGCGCGCCACTTCGGGCATCTCTCTAACTGATTTCTGATTTGGTGGGTCACCTGAATTGGGGGGGGGGAGCAACTGGGATCCTAAAACCTAAACTAAAACCTTCCCAGAGAAATAATGCAGCTGTTCTGTTGGGATAGAGATCCAAAAGGGTTTTTAAGGCTCACGTACCCTTTTTCTCTGGGATGCGGTGCAGGCCGTGACTTGGGCTGACTTCCCAGAGAGCCATCCCATGAGCGGTGTGAGTTGTTCAACCACATTTTAAATGACACACAGCATTACCAAACCAATAAACAGAATATCCAGTCAATCTTCAGTACCTATAAAAGAACTTCAGGGATAGGACCAGAAGCATTAGCCTCATCCTTAGGATCAGAAGCTGAGGCTCCCACAGATGAGTTGTTTTCAACACAACAAAAGGGATGGCATTTCACTCCTGCATCTGCTGGAGAACCCCCCCCCCTTTTCCAACTAACTGAAAGTACAACCTGGGAATATACACAGAAGCCCAAATGATTATTTGGAGGCGGATCAGGTACTGCTCGCAGCTGATGGGGTGCGGCTCTTCCTATGCTCCGGCTTCTTGAAAGCGGATCGGTGTCCTGAAGCGACTGTCTGTTGTCCATGCCTTCCCCTTTCTCCGGCAGGGGGGGAGCCAGGGAGTGAAGGAGGTGAGGACAGGTGATCCCCCCCCAGGCCCAAAGTCACCCCAGGCCTCAAAACCAAATTTCCCCTTTCTCTCGTCTACAACAGCTTTTCTCTGCTCTTCTCTGCTTTCTCACAAGATGCTGCTGCATAAGCAAAAGGTTATTTTTTATCAGTACAAGAAAGCTTCAAAAAGCTAATGAATAGGCTCTGTCAATGCCAGGAATAAGCAGGTCTGGGAACTGAGTCTTATCTCATCCAGTTGCAACACATCTTGGACACGCTGAATGCAAGGCTTCTCAACCTCCTTGGCTTCTCATCCCCCTTTCCTGGGAAGGGCGCCAAGAGTCCCAAGAGTCCCAGGACAGGAGCTTTCTGTTCATGCTCAGGGAAACTCATGAGGCAGGACTCCTGAGGAGGGGGAGAAGGGGAGGGAACTGGAGGGGAATATATGCTCTGTGCAACTGGCTGTGAATTTGTGCTTGTTTGTGAAGTTATCACACTAGCTCCTTCTACCAAGCCCGGATGATAGAAATAAAGCTCTTTCTCTGAAATTATCCCTTGAGTGCCTGTTTGACTCACCTTTCCCTCTCCCAGCTGCAATGCTCTTCCCACCTGAGGGCAAAGCCTGAAAAGGCTACAGGAGTTGTGGCATCCTCAGGCACAGAGGTTTTCCAGGTAGCTAGTCCCAGGGTCCACTTCTGCAGGCAGCGCGCCTCCACCCGCACACAAGACAAGCCGCCTGCAGGAGTCGACTCCTGCAAAGTGGCCCACCAAGGGGAGATCCTTCCAGCAAGGTTTCAGGGCAGACCTACCCCCGGACCTAGTCTGTCCTGGGATCCACCCTTAATGAGAAAACGAAAGCAAAACTATTCACACAAAAGGCAGGCCTTACATCCAGGCTTTTACTGACCGTACATTAAAAGACCTTTTCACAAGAGATATTGAAGATAATAAAACACAGCACCCAGAATTAGGAAGAGATAACCAGGCTGGAATAGTAGATCATGTCAGATCATTTTCCTCCACAAATTTTACAATATTCTTCCGCGGTATCCACTTCCTCCTCCCTTGGATCTACATGAGCTTGCTATTTCCAGGTCTGTCAAATATTTGGTCATCCTTCTCACTCTGAGTAAAAAGACTTCCTCATTTCAATGTTTACAAATAAAAATACAATACCAAATACTTTGAATCATTCCCAGATTCTGTCAATATCCAGGATAAAGGTAAAGGTACCCCTGCCCGTACGGGCCAGTCTTGACAGACTCTGGGGTTGTGCGCCCATCTCACTCAAGAGGCCAGGGGCCAGCGCTGTCCGAAGACACTTCCGGGTCACGTGGCCAGCGTGACATCGCTGCTCTGGCGAGCCAGAGCTGCACACGGAAACGCCGTTTACCTTCCCGCTAGAAAGCGGTCCCTATTTATCTACTTGCACCCGGAGGTGCTTTCGAACTGCTAGGTTGGCAGGCGCTGGGACCGAGCAGCGGGAGCGCACCCCACCGCAGGGATTCGAACTGCCGACCTTTCGATCGGCAAGTCCTAGGCGCTGAGGCTTTAACCCACAGCGCCACCTGCGTCTCAATATCCAGGATAATATTTCCCAATTGCTAAATTTCCAGCAATCAAAACTGGAATATCATATTCCAGTCTTAATAGATTACCTAAAAATGACACTTTCTTATCCAGAGATTCTATTTTTTTAAAAAAAAATAATTTTTTATTGATTTTTCCATGGATTCTACTTCTAACACTATATCTTTAACAATTTTTCATATTTCGACCCTCCTCCCCTGGACTTCCCTCGTACTCACATTTTGTTTTATTTCCCTATTGTTCACCTTGCGTATTTGATGTTTTCCCAAAATTTCCTCAATACATATAGTCTTATTTTTTGTTGTAGACAGTTGTGATTGTTCACTCAAACCCTGGCAATGAGTCCATTTCTTTATGCTGCCTCTTCATATATGTTGTAAATGGTTCCCATTCTCTTTTAAAGTCTTTGTTGTCCTTTTCATGTAATTTTTCTGTTAGTTTTGCCGGTTCTGCATATTCCATGTTTCGTTGGTATTTCTTCTGTCTTCCAAGTTTGTGCTAATAAAATTCTTGCCGCTGTTGTTGCATAAATAATTTCCAATTTTCTTTTTTTACATCTTGGTCTAAAATTCCTAGAAGGAATGCTTCTGGTTTCTTAACAAAAGTCTTTTTAAACAGTTTTTTCAATTCATTATATATCATTCCCCAATAATTCCTAATCTTTTTGCATCTTGCAGGATGGCTTTTTTTCTAAAAAGAAAAAAGAAAAACAAGATCTACCCCTCATTTGAGGACGAGGCCCCTGCCCTACTGCCGGCATTGGTGAAGCCGTCAACATCAGTGGCAGGGGCCAGACCGGCAGAGGCAAGACCCCTAGTCTTGCCAGGGCTGGTGAAGCCCCAGACCAGCAAGCAAGACCCAAGCCAGCAGCGGCCCTCAAAAAAGAAGAGCCTCGAGGACTCTGGGCCAGCGCTCCCAGGTGAGTAGGCAGAACCAGATCCCTCTTGGGTTCCCCTTGGCCTTAGACTTGGTGTTTACCTCTACGGATGTTGGTGATCTGACACTAACTAAAAGCGAAACAAAAGAAGTGCCATGGTCAGACCACTTCCTGGTGCAACTGGACTTCTCCGCGACCCTTCCCCTCTGCAGGGAGGTGGGACCGATTTGGATGGTCCGCCCCCGCTACTTAATGGATCCAACTGGTTTTCAGAGAGTGGTAGGGGATGTTTTATCCCAAGTTGATGGCCTCTCGGCTGATTCCCTGGTGGCCCGTTGGAATGCGGAGTTAACCAGGGCTATTGACTATCTGGCTCCGAAGCGCCCTCTCCGATTGCATGGAGCCCGGACAGCTCCGTGGTTTTCCCCAGAGCTAAGGGCGATGAAACAATAGTTGAGACGGCTAGAGCGCTGGTGGCGGAAAACTCACTCTAAATCAGACCGGACACGGGCTAGAGCTCAATGTCGAGCCTACCAAGTGGCAATGGCGATGGCGAAGAGGGCCTTCTTCGCCGCCTCCATTGCATCTGCAGAAAACAGCAGCAGGAGACTTTTTCAGGTGGTTTGCAATCTATCGGAACCACCTGCACCACCGGGGCCTTGTAGGGATCCCAAGATCTCCTGCAATGCTTTTGCAAAGTTTTTTGCAGATAAAGTCACTCAGATTCAGAAGGAGGTAGACTCCAAGGTGGGAGCAGGGCCAGGGCGGGAGAATGCTAGAGTTCTGTCTAGTCCTGTTATATGGGATCAATTCCAATCTGTTACCTCTGAGGTTGTGGACAGGCTGCTTGAACAAGTGAAACCGACCACCTGTCTCCTTGATCCTTGCCCATCCTGGCTGATAAAAGTGAGCCGGGAAGGGCTGGGCGATGGGCTCTGCGGGGTGGTGAATGCTTCTCTCTGTGAGGGAGCCTTCCCAGACCTGCAGAAAAAGGCGGTCATTAAACAGCAGAAAACAACCTTTCTCCCTCCTCTATGTGACATCCTTTTATATATTTGAACATGGCTATCATATCACCCCTTAACCTCCTCTTCTCCAGGCTAAACATGCCCAGCTCCCTTAGCCGTTCCTCATAAGGCATCGTTTCCAGGCCTTTGACCATTTTGGTTGCCCTCCTCTGGACACGTTCCAGTTTGTCAGTGTCCTTCTTGAACTGTGGTGCCCAGAACTGGACACAGTACTCCAGGTGAGGTCTGACCAGAGCAGAATACAGTGGCACTATTACTTCCCTTGATCTAGATGCTATACTCCTATTGATGCAGCCCAGAATTGCATTGGCATTTTTAGCTGCCGCGTCACACTGTTGGCTCATGTCAAGTTTGTGGTCAACCAAGACTCCTAGATCCTTTTCACATGTACTACTCTCAAGCCAGGTGTCACCCATCTTGTATTTGTGCCTCTCATTTTTTTTGCCCAAGTGCAATACTTTACATTTCTCCCTGTTAAAATTCATCTTGTTTGTTTTGGCCCAGTTCTCTAATCTGTCAAGGTCATTTTGAAGTGTGATCCTGTCCTCTGGGGTGTTAGCCACCCCTCCCAGTTTGGTGTCATCTGCAAATTTGATCAGGATGCCCTTGAGTCCATCATCCAAGTCGTTGATAAAGATGTTGAATAAGACCGGGCCCAAGACAGAACCCTGTGGCACCCCACTAGTCACTCTTCTCCAGGATGAAGAGGAACCATTGATGAGCACCCTTTGGAGTTCAGCCCTTTCTGTGTCCCCTGTTTGCATTTCACCATCTTCTCCTCTGAGTGACCCCACTGTTTCTTTGTTCTTCCTTTTGCTACGAACATACCCATAAAAGCCTTTTTTGTTGCTTTTAACCTCTCTA
Source organism: Podarcis melisellensis (assembly GCF_964234715.1). Taxonomy (NCBI): domain Eukaryota; kingdom Metazoa; phylum Chordata; class Lepidosauria; order Squamata; family Lacertidae; genus Podarcis; species Podarcis melisellensis. The sequence continues at coordinate 92,396,245 of NC_138539.1, forward strand.
GCAAGCCTGAGTTCATTCTGTGCTTTAGCTTTTCTGACTTTGTGTCTACACGTGCTGGCTATTTGTTTGAATTCCTCTTTGGTGGTTTCCCCCCTTTTCCATTTTTTGTACACATCCTTTTTTAATCTTAACTCAGTTAAAAGTTCTTTAGATAGCCACCCTGGCTTCTTTAGGCACCTTCCATGTTTCCGTCTCATTGGTATTGCCTGAAGTTGTGCTTTTACTATCTCCCTCTTAACAAACTCCTAGCCATCATGAACTCCCTTTCCTTTTAGTATTACTGTCCATGGGATCTCACCCAGCACTTCCCTAAGTTTTATGAAGTCGGCTTTCTTAAAGTCAAGAAATTGAGTCCTAGTATGCTTGGCTGCTCCTTTCCACTGTATAGTAAACTTCAGAAGAGCATGATCACTCGCGCCTAATGATCCTTCCACTTCTACCCCACTAACCAGGTCATCAACATTGGTTAGGACCAGATCTAAAATGGCTGTTCCTCTTGTTGCTTCTCCCACTCTCTGGACAATAAAGTTGTCTGCAAGGCCAGTGACGAATCTGTTTGACCTTATGCTCTTGGCTGAGTTTGACATCCAACAAATATCCGGGTAATTGAAGTCCCCCATTACTACTATCTCCCTTCCTTTTGCATGCTTGGCCATCTGTTCCAGGAAGGCATCATCTATGTCCTCCGTTTGGCTTGGGGATCTATAGTAAACTCCCACAATGAGGTCACTGTTATTCTTCTCTCCCTTTATTTTGACCCAAATGCTTTCACTTTGGCTTTGAGGTTCTAAATCTTGGATCTCTTCACAGATATACAGTGGTGCCCCGCAAGACGAACGCCTCGCAAGACGAAAAACCCGCTAGACAAAAGGGTTTTCCGTTTTGGAAGCGCTTCGCAAGACGAATTTCCCTATGGGCTTGCTTCGCAAGAAGAAAGCCCATAGGGAAATCTCCGGGGACCTCTTTTAAATGCTAGCGGTGGGGAGCAAAGCCTTCCCCCCCCCTCCGGCCTTCAGAAGAGGTCCAGGAAGGCCGGCGGGGGCCAAAAGGCTTTGCTCCCCACCGCCAGCATTTTAAAAGCAGTCCGGGATAGCAGGGAAGCGCTTCCCGCTATCCCGGACGGCTTTTGAAGGCAGGCGGGGGGAGCAAAGACTTTTGCCCCCCGCCCGCCTTCAGAAGAGGTCCAGGACCTCTTCTGAAGGCGGGCAGGGGGCAAAAGTCTTTGTCCCCCCTGCCTGCCTTCCCGGGGGTTTTTTAATCGCCCCGGGGCGATTTAAAAGCCCCCGGACCGCTTTTGAAGGCAGGCGGGGGGGGAGCCAAGACTTTGGCCGCCCGCCCGCCTTCAGAAGAGGTCCTGGACCTCTTCTGAAGGCGGGAGGGCGGCCAAAGTCTTTGTCCCCCCTGCCTGCCTTCCCGGGGGCTTTTAAATCGCCCCGGGACAGCGGAGAATTCCTCCGCTGTCCCGGGGCGATTTTAAAATGCTGGCGGGCGGCAGCGCTGCCGCCCGCCAGCATTTTAAGATCGCCCCGGACAGCGGAGAACTCCTCCGCTGTCCCGGGGTTTTTAAAATGCTGGGGGACGGCAGCGAAGCGTTCGCTGCCGCCCGCCAGCATTTTAAGATCGCCCCGGGACAGCGAAAAATTCTCTGCTGTCCCGGCGGCTTTTAAAATGCTGGGGGACGGCAGCGAAGCCCGCCAGCATTTTAAGATCGCCCCGGGACAGCGGAAAAGTCTCCGCTGTCCCGGGGGCTTTTAAAATGCTGGGGGACGTCCCCCAGCATTTTAAAAGCCCCCGGGACAGCGGAGACTTTTCCGCTGTCCCGGGGCGATCTTAAAATGCTGGCGGGCTTCGCTGCCGTCCCCCAGCATTTTAAGATCGTCCCGGGACCGCGGAAAAGTCTCCGCTGTCCCGGGAAGGCAGGCGGGGGGGAGGGGAAGCAAAGACTTTCGCCCCCTGCCAGCCTTCAGAAGAGGTTGGGGGACAGACTGTCCCCGGACCTGGTCTGAAGGCGGTTTCCATAGGAACGCATTAATTGATTTTTAATGCATTCCTATGGGAAACCGTGCTTCGCAAGACGAAAAACTCGCAAGACGAAAAGACTTGCGGAACGAATTAATTTTGTCTTGCGAGGCACCACTGTACACATCCCTGACATATAACGCCACTCCTCCTCCTTTCTTGTCTGGTCTGTTTCTCTGAAATAGATTGTATCCCTCCATTATTACATTCCAATCGTAGGACTTATCCCACCAGGTTTCAGTGATGCCTATTATGTCATATTTAGTTTGCTGTACCAAGAGCTCAAGCTCATCTTGTTTATTTCCCATGCTTTGCGCATTAGTGTACAGACATTGAAGTCCATTAATCATTCCCCCGTGTCTCTTATTTAAGGATTTTTTCCTCCCACCACTAGGTCTGCGTGCTGTTTGCTCCATTTGGTCTATGACATTGGGATGATCATCTTCATCAATTGATAGACTCCTACCTTCAGGAGCACTGTCTCCCTCCCCCACGTTAGTCAGTTTAAAGCCCTCCTGATGAGGTTTTTGAGATTTTTTGCAAAAACATTCCTCCCAACCGTTGTGAGGTGCAGCCCATCGCTTGCCAGAAGTCCATCTTTAAGAAACTGCAGTCCGTGATCTAAGAATCCAAGCTGTTCCTGTTTACACCATTTGCGAAGCCAGTTGTTCACTTCCACTATTTTCCTCTCTCTCCCTGGGCCACGTCGTTCAACTGGGAGGACAGATGAGATGACAATTTGTGCATTTAATTGCTTCAATTTCCTGCCCAGAGCCTCGTAGTCTGTTTTGATCTTCTGGAGGCTATTGCTTGCAGTGTCATTGGTTCCTACATGAACCAAGAGGAAGGGGTATTTGTCAGTGGGTTTTATGATTCCTTGCAGTCGTTCAGTTACATCTTGGATCTTAGCCCCGGGGAGACAGCACACTTCCTGAGACATCTTGTCAGGCCCACAGATCACTGCTTCTGTTCCCCTCAGTAGGGAATCCCCTATCACCACTACACGCCTCCTCTTAGGTCTGGTCGGGGTTCTTCCGTGAGCTGTCCGTTCCAAGGTCACCTGCACATTCCCTGAGGACTGACTTTGCTGCTTGTCTTCATATACCTGATCGACTGTAATGAGGGAGAGATCCTCAAATGGAGTCTGCTCTTCGTCTTCCATGCTAAGGGAGAGGACCTCAAAGCGATTGTGTATTTCTAAACAATCAGAGCGAACGTTTCTCCATATATCTGGCTCCTGTGTTGGTGAACTAGCCTCCTTCTCAGGGAACTCCCCTGTCTCCTCCTTGGTGGAGACGGTGTGCTCTGTTGCTTTCAAGAAGAGCTCCAACTCTCTAATTCTTTGGAGCGTAGCTACACGTTCCTCCAGTTGCTGGACTTTGTCTTTTAAGAGGGCAATCAACATGCAATTGCTGCAGGTAAAGCTGCCTGCAACCTTTGGCAAGATGGCAAACATTGCGCAGGAACCGCAAGTGACTGCAGCTGTTCCCTCACCCTCCATCTTGAGAACGTGTCGTTGGGGGTGACTACAGCGGTCCTCTATCATAAAAAGCGTGAAGACAGGACAAATAACTCCCCCCCAAAAAAACCTAGGTCTCCCCCAACAAATGTTTGAGACTAGCTCCCCTAAATCTAAAAGATGCCCTACAAGCTCTGATAAGCTCCTCCCACAGCTAATCACCTACCTCAACAGAAACCCTGCCCCCTCTGACCTTTGCACAGGGAGAGCAGCTAATCAGCCACAAAGAAACACATCCGCCACATTTACTCACCTCTCTCTCTTCTCTCTCTCTCTCTCTCTCTCTCTCTCTCTCTCTCTCTCTCTCTCTCTCTCTCTCTCTCTCTCTCTCTCTCTTTCTGAAGAACTCTCTGATGAAAACTTCGAGTACTTGTGGATGGGTAAGAAGATCCTGGGAGGAAGAACCGTCAGAGAAGCCTTGGAGATGATGGATGAAAGGGAGATTTTGGACACCATCCTCCAACACCTCCAGCCACCTCCCCAGGTGGGTGTGATGCAGGGTGGATTTGATTGAAATCAAATCAATTTAAAACATATTTTTACATTCTTGCTTGTATAATCTTAATATTTACAACCAGATGAAGGTTTCATTTTGGGAATAATAAATTTCCAGAGTAGTTTTTACTACTGATTTGGTTATACTCTTAGGAATGCATAGACAGATCATTATGAAATCATTGTGGGGTATAATAAGTTAACTGTGTACAGACGCTTCAGGTTACATACGCTTCAGGTTACAGACTCCGCTAACCCAGAAATAGGACCTCGGGTTAAGAACTGCCATCGGCTCAGGGGCGAGAGGGGAAAAGCTGGGTGGATTACAGAGAGCCCCCAAAGATTGTGGGAAGCAGCACTTCCTCAGTGGAGGAAGGAGAGGAGATGCAGGGGTCGGAGGAGGCAAGGCGGTGCCAGGACACCTTGCCTGAGCAAAGCGGGGAGAAGGGGGGTCCCCCATTACCCAAGCCTTCCTTGCGCAGTAGGTTTCCACGCAGAGAGGGGAGGCGCAGACTGGGCGCCAATAAATTACTCTGCTGGGGAAGGTTGAAGGGCTGCCCACTCTCAGATTCTGCCCGTGAATGAGCAAGACACGGAATAGAGGCGCTCTGCATTCTAAAGGTTTTGATCACTAAGAAGAAGAAAGCTGGAAAACAGACTCTTGAGCCATATTTCCTGATTGCTCTCAAGCAACCAACTGATACGTCTAACAGTGGTCCTTCAGGTTAAGAACAGTTTCAGGTTAAGAACGGACCTCCGAAACGAATTAAGTCCTTAACCTGAGGTACCACTGTATATTTGGACAACTTTTCTGCTGTACCTTATTGGAAGGAGAAAAATAATCATTTCCTTAATAAGAATTTAAACAATTTATTTAACTAAAACAATAACATTATAGCATATATATCCATGTTTGTTAACTGATGTGGTTAAACATTTTTTTTTTAAAAAAATCTTAGAATGAATTTTAGCATATATGAAAAACTTAAAATAAATCCTTACTTCCCAGTGAATAGCCGTTGGACTATAATGCAATTTAAAAAGAAAAATATATTTCGAAAGATTTTTCCTCCAAAAGCATTTTATTTTAGAAATCCAATTTAATTTTTTAAAAAATGTGATTTAAATCAAAGAAATCCATTTAAAAAATGAAAAATAAAAAAAATGGGTCATTGATTTTTATCCACCCTGGTCTGATGTTGTGCAGCGTAAACCAGGATTTCCCAACCTGGTGCCCTCTAAATGTTCTGGGCCATATGCTGCCTGGGGCTGGTGGGAGCATGTAGAAGGGTTCAAGTTGAGGGGAACTGCCATGAACTATCACAGGCAAAGGCAAACTCGGCCCTCCAGCTGTTTTGGGACTACAGCTCCCATCATCCCTAGCTAACAGGACCAGCGGGTCAGGGGTGATGGGCATTGGAGTCCCCAAACAACTGGAGGGCCGTGTTTGCCTAGGCCTGAACTATTGGGAGCCCAGCTTGGAGGAAGGTCCTATTTGCAGATGCAAGAGACGACTTTCCCCTGGTGAGAAGGAGTGGTGGCCGCCAGTCTGGGGGGCTTGAAAAGAGGACCAGGCAAATTTGGGAAAGCAGAAAAGGCGACCAGTGCAGGATCTGTAGACCGGAAGAAGAACCAATCCATGAACTTGATTTGGTGGGGTGACTTGGACCCCAAGAAATGTTGCATTTTTTTTCTTTAACTTTTGCAACTGATCATTCCCGATATCTGGGAACGTTTCAGAACCCGCTATTGTGCAGTAAAAGTTTTTGTGACTGTATTGTGCCAAATATGGCCAATATTTCCTCTTCGCTCTCAAGAGCAGTTAATTTGCCAGGCCTGGGCATTTGGCAGAGCAGGCAAGCAAATACTTTATGCAACAGAAAATTTAATAAATAATCATACTGGGAGTGGTATTGTCTGTTTGTTATTATGGTATGTATTTTTGAGTTTTTATATTGTAAACCGCCCTGTGATCTTCGGATGAAGGGCAGTACAGAAATTTAATAAATAATAGTAATAGCCACAATGCCTAGATTCTGTTTGTTCATGGCAGGAAACAAAGTGCTTTAAATGAATGGTGTGTCTCCCAGTCCGGAGGATTTATTTAATCTTCTTTGGAGTGTTACTTTAAAAAAGAAGAAGAATTGATTGCAATAGATTTTACTCCAAATGATTTTTGCAAGAAGTCTATTTCTAGGCATGTGGGGTTTTTTTTTAGAGAAGACAAGTGGCAGATAGATGGCAACTGTTCTCTAGACAAAAAACATGACACTTTTCTTCATTTTATTCCCAGCAGAAGACATCCAAGCCTGGACACAACAAGGTAAGTCCTTGTCGTGAATTCCTCGCGGCGCTTTTAGCAGAATGCTCAGAGTCCCAGGTTCTTTAGTGCAGTATTCATTATTGTGAGCTCAATATATATACAAATATCTACAGAAGCAGTTCATATAATCAGACAGAGTACCTGCACCTTGAGGCAAAAGAAGACTCCACACTCATCTACACACTCAGCTGGAGAAAAATGCTCAGTCTTTACCTCCTCCCTTTCAATTTCTCTGGGAGAGCTGCCAATTCTTAGCTTTCTTTCAACGGCCTTATCAGGTACGCTTGGCAGTTAAACTTTTTCTGGCAGCAGGTTTGCATGTATCTTGGGCCAATTTCTTTGCTCATTAAAGCTGGCTGACCAACTATAACTCAAAAGATTTTTATCATCTTCAAACCTGTAGGCTTTCGTACCGCTTTCATACCCAAGAAATAGCAACTGCTGTGCCCTTTTCCCACCTTTTCTTCGGTTTTTTTACAGGTATGTCAACCCATGCCTTTGTCCCAAAGATTCTCAAATGTTGCAAACTGGGACTTTTGTTATAGAGAATCTTATAGACCACAAACAATTTCCAATATAATTCACTGTCTTAATACTCTCAGCCCAGTATTTAGTTGGAAGATTTGCATCTGCCAACAATGCTTTCAATTGTGTCTGCAAGACACCTCTCCTACGCTCTGCTACTCCATTCTCCTGAGGAGTCGCCACATTGGTAAGCCTATGTTTAATCCCTTGGGATCGCAACCAGTTTCTTAGGGAGCTTGCCATAAATTCTCCTCCCCTGTCTGTCTGAATAGAGCACACCTTTTGGCCAAGTTGTCTTTCCTTCTTACCCAGAACTTCAAAGTTTGGGCAACATCAGATTTTTGCTTTAATGGATAGACCCAGCCAAATCTAGAATAGTCATCCACTAGAATCAAACAGTACTTGTTACGGGAGACACTTGGTGGAAAAGGACCAGTTACATCAGCATGAACCAACTCCAGTGGGTTTTTTTGTTTCTCTCTGGCTTGCTCTTGCTACTGGGCAAGCCCTGCTTTTAACCTCCTTGCAGATATTGCAGTCTAAGTAATTATCACAACTTTTAATGTTTTTCATCGCCCCACACAACTCCAATGTTTTGTTCAGCACCTTAAAGCTGGCATGAGCCAGATGCCTGTGCAGCAGATGAATACACATATCATGGGTCGGGACATTTTGCACATTCGCAACCTTAGACTCACACTGCAGTACATACATATTAGTTCTAAGGCTAGCATTTGCCAATTGTTGTTGTTGTTTAGTCGTTTAGTCGTGTCCGACTCTTCGTGACCCCATGGACCAGAGCACGCCAGGCACCTCTGTCCTCCACTGCCTCCCGCAGTTTGGTCAAACTCATGCTGGTAACCTCGAAAACACTATCCAACCATCTCGTCCTCTGTCGCCCCCTTCTCCTTGTGCCCTCCATCTTTCCCAACATCAGGGTCTTCTCCAGGGAGTCTTCTCTTTTCATGAGGTGGCCAAAGTACTGGAGCCTCAGCTTCACAATCTGTCCTTCCAGTGAGCACTCAGGGTTGATTTCCTTCAGTATGGAGAGGTTTGATCTTCTTGCAGTCCATGGGACTCTCAAGAGTCTCCTCCAGCACCATAATTCAAAAGCATCAATTCTTCGGCGATCAGTCTTCTTTATGGTCCAGCTCTCACTTCCATACATCACTACTGGGAAAACCATAGCTTTAACTATACGAACCTTTGTTGGTAAGGTGATGTCTCTACTTCTCAAGATACTGTCTAGGCCTGTCATTGCCCTTCTCCCAAGAAGCAGGTGTCTTTTAATTTCGTGGCTGCTGTCACCATCTGCAGTGATCATGGAGCCCAAGAAAGTAAAATCTCTCACTACCTCCATTTCTTTCCCTTCTATTTGCCAGGAGGTGATGGGACCAGTGGCCATGATCTTCGTTTTTTTGATGTTGAGCTTCAGACCATATTTTGCGCTCTCCTCTTTCACCCTCATTAAAAGGTTCTTTAATTCCTCCTCACTTTCTGCCATCAAGGTTGTGTCATCTGCATATCTGAGGTTGTTGATATTTCTTCCGGCAATCTTAATTCCGGCTTGGGATTCATCCAGCCCAGCCTTTCGCATGATGAATTCTGCATATAAGTTAAATAAGCAGGGAGACAAAATACAGGCTTGTCGTACTCCTTTCCCAATTTTGAACCAATCAGTTGTTCCATATCCCGTTCTAACTGTAGCTTCTTGTCCCACATAGAGATTTCTCAGGAGATAGATGAGGTGATCTGGCACTCCCATTTCTTTAAGAACTTGCCATAGTTTGCCGTGGTCGACACAGTCAAAGGCTTTTGCATAGTCAATGAAGCAGAAGTAGATGTCTTTCTGGAACTCTCTAGCTTTCTCCATAATCCAGCGCATGTTTGCAATTTGGTCTCTGGTTCCTTTGCCTCTTCTAAATCCAGCTTGCACTTCTGGGAGTTCTCGGTCCACATACTGCTTAAGCCTTCCTTGTAGAATTTTAAGCATAACCTTGCTAGCGTGTGAAATGAGTGCAATTGTGCGGTAGTTGGAGCATTCTTTGGCACTGCCCTTCTTTGGGATTGGGATGTAGACTGATCTTCTCCAATCTTCTGGCCACTGCTGAGTTTTCCAAACTTGCTGGCATATTGAGTGTAGCACCTGAACAGCATCATCTTTTAAAATTTTAAATAGTTCAGCTGGAATCATGGATCACTGCCTTGCCGTGGCGAAGGGGCTTGAAGAACTCAGAGAAGCTATGAACTATGCCGAGCAGGGCACCAAAGAGGAACAGGTCATAGTGGAGAGTTTTGACCAAACGTGATCCACCTGGAGGAGGAACCGGCAAGCCACTCCAGTATCCCTGCCAAGAAAACTCCATGGACAAAGACAACAGGCATTTGCCAATACTGCCCCATTTTGCTTTATCTGGCACTGATCTCCCACAAAGTTTACTTCAAAGCCTGCTTTTGCTAAGTCAGGAATACTCAGGAGATTGTTTTGCAAACTAGGCACACACAACACATTCCTGAATGTGTGTCTCAGCTGTGGGAACACAATCTCCTCCTCACAGGCTATATTAGCTTTCTGGCCTGAGGCAAGACTTACATGGTTTTGTTTGAAGCCCTAGCATCAGTTAGCAATGCTTTTCTTTTACAAAAAGTTTGAGAAGCTCCGCTGTCCAGAACCCACAGCTCTTCATTTTCTTGACCATCTGCAGACACCCAAGCGTTAGACTCTCTCTGCTGCCTCCTGTGCTTCTGCTGTTTTTGTTGTTTCCTCGGGCAGTCCCGAAGCAGATGTCCACTGGACTTGCAGCAAAAACACCTTTTTACTTTGTTGACCACCGGCTGGTCTGCAGCAGCTCCTCCTGGCTGTTTCTCCGGCTCCCGACACCTCTGCTCTTCCCGGCTGTTGTTCCCTCTGGGATGCTCCAACGGCTGGGCTGAGGTCATCTTTCGCTCTGAACACCTGTTCTCCTCTGCATACAACCGTCCGGTAACGTATTCCAGAGTCAGCTTATCAGTCTCTACTGACTCGAGGGAATTGACCAGCATATCATAGCTGTCATCAAGGGAACTCAGGACTATAAAGACTTTGTCCTCTTCCCCCTCAGGCCTCCCTCTTAAGGCTAGCTCCTGGAAACAGCCTGTTAGGAATTTTAGGTGGTTCACCAGGGAGTCCCCCAGTGTCTTCCGACACCGGTACAGTCTCCTGGTCAATGTTATCAGTGAGCCAGCTGTCTCTCGCACATGGACAGCCTTGAGCGTATTCCACGCCTCACTTGCCGTCACCTTATCAGCTACGTAGACTAGCTGGCTGTCGTCCACTCCAAGGATGATCGTAGCCAAGGCTTTCTCATCCTTTTCATCCTCCTCAGGGGGCTGCGGTGGATCTTCCACCACTTTCCACAGGCCCTCACGCTTGAGGAAGTGTTGCATGCGGACTGACCAGATCCTGTAGTTTGTGGCCGTCAGCTTCTCCAGCAACACGCTAGCTCCGGACTGCTCCATCCCTGCAGCTCCCCTCCAGCACCCATGGCTAGATAACTGCCACCTGTACTCCTGCTCAGTGGAAGCGTGCTGGGCCCATAACCCTGTCACGAATTCCTTGCGGCGCTTTTAGCAGAATGCTCAGAGTCCCAGGTTCTTTAGTGCAGTATTCATTATTGTGAGCTAAATATATATACAAATATCTACAGACGCAGTTCATATAATCAGACAGAGTACCTGCTCCTGGAGGCAAAAGAAGACTCCACACTCATCTACCCCACTCCACCACTATTGGACAGGCTTCCCTTTTAAACCAGTGACAGCCAATCACATTACTGTGGGGTGCCACAAAAGAGAACACCCTCTCCCAATTTCAGTCATGGGGGGAGGGTGGGGAAACCCGTAAGAGGCTGTGGATGCAGGTATTAGTTCTCTTAAAAAGCAGGAAGAGCCTAGGGTCAGCGTATCCAGGACAAAAGTGTGTCATGAGAATGAAAGACGAGGCTGCTGGGTTAGACCAGCAGCCTGCACAGTCCAGCATCCTTATCTCACAGTGGCCAACCAGATGCCCATGGGAAACTGGAAAGCAGAATTCGAACACAGAGCCCTCTCCCCTTCCTGTGGTTTCCAGCAACTGGTATTCAGAAGCATTCCTGCCTCCAACAGTGGAGGCAGAGCAATTAGGACATGCTGAACTTGTCAACTTTCAAATTCCCCAAATGAGGAGTACTAAAGAGTTGTAATAGGGACGCGGGTGGCGCTGTGGGTTAAACCACTGTGCCGCTTGGGCTTGCCAATCGGAAGGTCGGCGGTTTGAATCCCTGCGACAGGGTGAGCTCCCGTTGTTCGGTCCCAGCTCCTACCCACCAAGCAGTTCAAAAGCACACAGTGCAAGTAAATAATAATAATAATAATAATAATAATAATAATAATAATAATAATAATAATTTATTTATATTCCACCCTCCCCAGCCGAAGCCAGTACTGCTCCGGCTGGAAGGTAAACGGCGTTTCCGTGTGCTGCTCTGGTTTCGCCAGAAGCGGCTTAGTCATGCTGGCCACATGACCTGGAGAAACAGTCTGCGGAAGCGGACAAATGCCGGCTCCCTCGGCCTTAAAGCGAGATGAGCTTTAAGCCCAGAGTCATTTGCGACTGGACTTAATTGTCAGGGGTCCCTTTACCTTTACCTTTAAAGAGTTGTAACATGACTTGGGAATTCAGAAGATGGGTAAAATTGCATACAAACCATTAAAACAATTGCCTAGTGCTTGCAATCTATTATTATTATTCAGTATTACCCGACATTTTAAGACGTTAAAATTGAAATTCTTTGGTTTTCCAAAAGCAGTTGATGTAGTTGGTGGGGTCTCCTCCCTGTGACTCACCCAAACCTTCCCCAACCCTTAGAACGCCCTCTACAGATACTATGGACTCAAGCTGCGGGATTCCAGGAGCGCAGAGACAGTCCACCAGTACCTGCATTTACTCCTGACGTTGCCTCTCGAAGAGGAAGCAGACAGAGAGGTGAGTGAATGTGTGTGATGTCAGGGGGGAGGAGAGCCAGCGGGACTGGGACTGTGCTCACACGGAGACTCTCCACCTCCAGCTGTGTCCTGGAAGAGCCTCCTCCTTCTGAACCCTCCTGCTTCAAGCGCCTCCCCAGGCTGCTTCCCAGTGTCCCCCCACCACAATCCAGGGTCCCCCACTCTTATTCATCCAGCCAGTCCCTGACATTACCCCACAGGCCCCACCAGCCCTCTGTCCTGATTTCCGGATTGGTCTCTGCTCGTGACCTTCCTTCCTCCAAGGATTTTGTGCCCACCCAGTCACCCCCTCAAAGCCCCTTACAGGAGGAACCGCTTTTCAGCATTCAGATATCTGGGCAGATTTGTTTAGTTTTGGGTTAGATCAGAGCAGCCAACAAGTGGCCCTCAATGCCTTTCTTGGCAGCCCTCAGCAACCTTGGAGGCACCCCTACACACCTGTAGGCCTTGCAGCGCCTTCCCAAAGCTGGGGAAGGAGGTGCTGGGCTTGGGGAAGGAGGCAGGTGTGATCTGTCAGGGTCCTAGAGTCCTCAGTTAGCTCTTTGCCACCTTTGGCAAGAAGGTGGGAAGGCGCTAGGTCCCACCAGAGCCTCGTGCCTCCTTCCCAAAACCCAGCGCCTCACCTGCCTACCTTTGGGAAGGCAGCATGCGGGCCGGGGCGTGTGTGTCAAATTTTGGCCTTGCTCCCCTCTCCCACACGACAAGTCAGTGTGTGGCCCACAGGTTCTGTGCTGAACTACTCCTGTGGCCCACTTGGTATGAGAAATTGGAGCACCCTGATTTAGATGGTGCATATTCCTGCTCTGGCGCCTTTGGGTGAGGGGTGGATTACAAATACTTCCAGGGAATAAATGATGCATTTTAATGTGGTTGGGTGTTTAAGGAAGCCAAGAACTGTATACAAGATTTGAAAATGTCAGAATGCAAGGCATCCTTGCGTTGCAAGCTGCACATGAGTCTGGGAGGTGTGGTCTGGTCAGTTCACATCAGAATCCACAGAAATATCGTTCTTCAAACCAGCCGTATTATTATCCGGGATGAAAGGATCTGTTCAAATTGGTTCTCTAAGAGTCTCATTTCTCCATTCTTAAATTTGGTTCCCCACATTTTGCAGCAATCTGCTTACAGAATCACATTTATCCTCCATCCCTCATGATCAGCTTAGCTCAATGGTTGCCATCAATTTCATTTTAATTGATTTTAATTAATTTTTATAATGAAATGTTTTTAGAATGTTGTACTATTTTATTGTTGTTAGCTGCCCTAAGCCCGGCTTTGGCTGGGGAGGGCGGGATATAAATAAAATTTATTATTATTATTATCACTAATTGCAATCAAGAAAACGACATGTTTCACGTGCCTCATTCTCCCTAGGGAATTTCTGAGGCTATCGGTGTGGCTTCAAGCACCCATATTTCCCAGGCGCTGATGGCAGTGCGGGATTTTGGCCGCGCAGCCATTGCAAGGACGACTGAAACGTCTGAGGTAAGGGTGTGAAGTGAGGAAGGAGCGCAGCAAGAGTGTAGGTCAGCCATCCCCAGCCTGGTGCCCCTTCCCCATCCGTGTGTTTTGAATTGGAACTCCCATCAGCCCCTGACAGCATGGCCAATGGTTAGACAAAGGTCCTGGCAAATTGGATCCTTAGCGGCTATTTACATCCACACCAAAGCACGTGAAGCAGCCTCTGGGTTCCTCTGATCTAGTAAAACAGAGCTGTGTTGGAAAAGAACGAATCCTGCCCCATTTCCAAATATGCTCTTTTTCAAGGGATGGGATCCTTACCATTCCAAAAAGGCAATTGGATCTGCTCATCCTCTCAGTATGGAAGCCAGACAGCTTCCTCTGTGGGTATGTCTCAGTCATCCTTCTGAAGTGGGCTCCAGCAGTCCTGTCTCTGTGGCTCCAGATCCTAGATCTGATCTGATCCCGTGGCTCAGTCAGTCAGTCAAACCGATTCGTTAGAAACCATTGGTCATCCCCCAAAGTACACTGACCCCTGTTTTTAGGTTGGTTGTCAGATGGTTGGTTGGCATTTCTTCAATAGTGAAAGCTAATGGGGGACCCCCAAGGGTCATCTAGTCCAACCCCCTCCGATTCAGGAACCTCAGCTCAAGCATCCCCGAGAGATGGCCATCCAACCTCCAACGAAGGAGAGTCCACAACCTCCCAAGGGAGAGTGTTCTGCTGTCAGAAAGCTTTGAATGAAGAACCTCTTAGAGTTTGGAAGAGGGGACACCTCTCCAACTGAGGGGAGGGAGCAGAACCCAAGAGAGAAGGCAGGCGGCAGGCTGGGAGAGGCAGAGAGAAAGAGGGGAGAGGTTTCAGCTGCATCCCGGGGCAGGGCAGCTGCCCAAGTTGCTCTCGTGCAAGGGTTCTTCTGCTTACGGGAGTGCCTGCTGGCCCCATTCAACTATGTTCTAGAGTAGACCCATTGAATTTAATGAAGATGACTAAGTTAGGCCCATTCATTTCGACAGGTCTACTTGAAGCAAAGCATAGTTGAGTGTCACTTTCTGTGTTCACCTCCATGTATTTGTCAATTAAGCAAATTATTACAAAGGCATAGTAACTGCGTGCGGATCTAACAGTTCCATAACCTGAGGGGGCCTTGGGGTCATGTGCCTCCGACTCTCCAATTCTCCAACCCAGCTGGAAGGAGATCAGAACCTTCTCCCCACTTTCAGTTAACTTCCCTCAAGCTTCTGGTCTCCGTTTTGCAACTGTGCTAGAGGAGAAGGGAGCAGGAGCCAATGAGTCCAAGGCTCATTCACACAATAATAAACCATAGTTTATCACAGAGGTAACCAAAATGGGGCCCTTCAGATGCTACAGACTGCAACTCCCATCCCTCCTGACCACTGGCCATGCTGGCTGAGGCTGATGGGAGCTAGAGGCCAACCTATGTTGATGCCCTCTGGTTTATTGTTACATCTGAACGCAGCCCTGAACTCTCTTGTGCTCTGCCATCCAAGAGAAATGAAACCCTGGTACCCCTGGATTTTTGCTGTGAGTTGGGAAATGACCAAGGAAATTTCCCAACCCTCACTATGGAGAAGATGAGCAGATCCACCCGGTTCATTTTAATTTTTAAAAAGCAGCTCCCATGGAAAAGAGCACCAGTGGTCAGTCTACCCTACACTGTCCTGCACTTTCTCCCTGGTTGACTGACCAAACCCAAAGAGAACACCTTAATGGTTCCTCGTCATCCTGGGGAAAAAGTGACCAGTGGGGTGTCACAGGGTTCTGTCCTGGACCCGTTGTTGTTCCACATTTTTTTAAAATAAATGACTTGGATGAAGGAATTGAGGGGATGCTCATCAAATTTGCAGATGACACCAAACTGGGAAGGGTAGCCAATGCCACAGAAGACAGAATCAGGATTCAAGATAACCTTAACAGATTGGAGAACTGGGCCCAAACTAACAAAATGAAATTCAATAGAGTCAAATGTTAGGCTCTACATTTAGGCAGGAAGAACTTGATGCACATATATAGGGTGGGGGAGCCCTGGCTTGCCAGCAGTTTGAGTTTCCTGGAGGAAAAAAAAATACAAAATTTGTAAGTCTGCACAACAACTTGTTGTTGTTGCTTAGTCGTTTAGTCGTGTCCGACTCTTCGTGACCCCCTGGACCAGAGCACGCCAGGCACTCCTGTCTTCCACTGCCTCCCGCAGCTTGGTCAAACTCATGCTGGTAGCTTAGAGAGCTTGTCCCCTTCTCCTTGTGCCCTCCACCTTTCACACAACAACTTACTGACTACTAATATTTTCCCAGCTGCTAAAAGGTCCCAACTAAATGGTGATTTGTCTCTAATTGCACTTAAGGTTCCCAAACTCACTTTCCCCATCTTTCCCCTCCAGAATACTAGCAAGACAAATGCCAGTATCACCGTCATCCTTTGCTGCGGGCAAATGGCATTCGGGGCACGACAGGATGATCTCCCCTTTTTCATAGACCTTATCACAGAGGAGCTCCTCTTCCAATTCCAGAACAGCAGGAAGGTATGGCTCTGATTATCACACGGACTCCTGTTGTTTGTTCTCTCAGCTATACCATACTTTTCCGTGTATAAGACGAGGTGTTTTTTATTATTATTAAAAAATGATGTTTAAAAATGAGGGTCATCTTATACACAGATAGTGCATAGGAGGGACGTGGGATTGGTTGCCGCTGCAAGCCGGAGATAGTCAGCGGCTATTGTGCATGTTATTGGTGGCTGCGGCAAGGGGTGGTGTTGACTGGCTGTCGCTGCGGAAATTGGGAAGGCGATTGGCGGTTTCTGCCGGCGAGGGACAGACAATAGGTAGGTTTGCGACGTGTGTGAGTGGCAGCATAGGTCCAGCGGGTGAGCAATTTTTGGAATCCCCTCCCCCAAATAGCTGAACAACTGTGAGTAATCCTCCCCCCCAAAAGCTCAGCAACTCTGGGCAATCCTTCCCCCATTTTCTTAATTTGGAGTCCCCCAAAATAGGGGGTGTCTTATACATGAAAAAATATGGTATATCCTGCCTTTCTCCTGTCATACGACTCCATTTCCCCCGTGGTCATCATCCAGGCACTGAGCAGACCTCCTGAGCTCCGTCAAGGTCCTTGCACCACATGCCTTCAGACTGTGCCCTAGGGCAGGGTCTCTGGCTTCCTCCACCGAAGGGTTGTAGACTGGGGTGTATACTGACTCCACCCTTAGGACCAGATGGGGCATTACAGTGGTACCTTGGTTCTCAAACTTAATCCATTCTGAAACCAAAGCGTTCCAAACCAAGGCACGCTTTCCCATAGAAAGTAATGCAAAATGGATTAATTCTTTCCAGACTTTTTTTAAAGAAACCCTAAAACAGCAATTTACCATGAATTTAACTATCTAACAAGACCATTTCTGGGTTAGGGTTAATTTTTGGATTGGGTTAGTGTTAGGACAAGGATTAGAATTAGGGTTAGGGTCAGTGTGGCTTTATGTTTCCTTGTGATTTTGATTCAAACTCAGTTTTATAAAATCCCTTCTCCTTTCAGAACGAGGCTTTGAAGAAGAGCTTTATGAAGGCAGCAACTCTAACAACCAAGGCGCTTGTGCAATCGAATGTGGGATATGTCACCTTCCCCCACAAAGACGAGCTCACCTTCTGCATCATAGTGAGTAAAAAGAAAAAGAAAAAAAGAGGGGGAATCTCCTGGGGTTTATTTTCAGAGCGTTTTTTCTGACCATCTGGCCCCAAACCATTTCTGGGTGGTCACATTCTGCTCCAGCTCAAGTTTCCAAACCCTCTTGAAAGGCAGCCCTACATTGTGGCAACCTCAGCAGGATGTCACCAGCGCCTAAGTAAAAGAGGCTAGGTTCTCCCAGGAGGAGAGGGTTGTCGATGGCTCCCAGCCATGATTGCTACCTCCACAGAGGAAGGAAGCAATGTTTCTGAATATAGTTGCTGGAAGCCACAGGTGGGGAGAGGGCTCTTGGGCTCATGGTCTGCTCCCTGGTTTCTCACAGACGTCTGGTTGGCTACTGTGAGAATGGTGTGAGGATGCTGGACTAGATGGGCCCTTGGCCTGGTCCAGAAGGCTGATCTTATGCTGTTCTTATGCGGTAGAGCTCTGCCCAGGAGAAAAAGGGAATCATAGAATCATAGAGTTGGAAGAGACCACAAGGGCCATCGAGTCCAACCCCCTGCCAAGCAGGAAACACCATCAGAGCACTCCTGACATATGGTTGTCAAGCCTCTGCTTAAAGACCTTCAAAGAAGGAGACTCCACCACACTCCTTGGCACACCACAATTCCACTGTTGAACAGCTCTTACTGTCAGGAGGTTCTTCCTAATGTTTAGGTGGAATCTTCTTTCTTGTAGTTTGGATCCATTGCTCCGTGTCCGCTTCTCTGGAGCAGCAGAAAACAACCTTTCTCCCTCCTTTATGTGACATCCTTTTATATATTTGACCATGGCTATCATATCACCCCTTAACCTCCTCTTCTCCAGGCTAAACATGCCCAGCTCCCTTAGCATCGTTTCCAGGCCTTTGACCATTTTGGTTGCCCTCCTCTGGACACATTCCAGTTTGTCAGTGTCCTTCTTATTCCCAGATCCAGGAAGCCCACTCTTCTCCTCTAGGAGGACCCACTTGCCAATTGCAAAGAAGTTGTCAAGTGGGCTGGATAGAGAGCACAACTGAGGGCTTGGTGTGGTGGTGGCAGGGATGGCGCCTCCAGTTCCCTGACATGCTGTGTGCTTCCCCACCACAGGAGGTTATCAAAGAGGAGCCGATGGGATCACTCACCATATTACACCAAGCGATGGAAGCTATCATTCGCATGACGTAAGTACGGCCAGACACAGTACGTATTTCTTCACCAGGTTTATGGACTGCTGGGTGCTGATCCTTTCCTCTCCCCTTCTTTCTCTTTTCAGTGCCTTGAGACCACGCATGGACCCCCTGCTCCGGTCACAGCTGCTACAGAAAACCATAAGGAAGGTCTTCCAATTGCCATCATTGCAGGTTACGAAGGTCAAAGCCGGGAGCTCTGTGCCAGCAACACAGAGCCAGGTGACTGGACCTTCTGCTTCTGGAGGAAAATGGGGTTGCCAGGTTAAAGGATTTGAGGGCAAAGAGTCTGAGCCGTGTAAGCTGCAAAGAATGCTGCCCAAGACATTTGACCCATCGCAATGATGTAACAGCCAGAGACTTGGGGTGTATATTTTTGATTTTAATCATGTTTCCATATTTATTGCATTTCACCTTTGGCTAAAATGCATCCACAAATGATTCCTGCATGCCTGCATTTTGTGACTCTCATGCCTCCCGCCTACGTTGCATTTAATTTTATTTGTTTGCTTGTTTGTTTATATGCTGCCCATCTGACTGGGTTACTCTAGCCACTCTGGGCGGCTTCCAACAAATTAAAACACAGCCAGACATCAAATATTTGAAACTTCCCTATGCAGGGCTGCCTTCAGATGTCTTCAGACGGAAGTATAATGATGTATCTCTCTGACATCTGATAGGAGGGTGTTCCACGGGGTGGGCCCCACCACCAAGAAGGCCCTCTGCCTTGGAACACTCCAAGGAAGTTGAGCCCAGTGTGGAGTCCTGTATCTTTATATCGCATGACCTGTAACCTTACATATATCAAGAAACGTTTGCTGTTTATGACTCTTTGTGTTACGAATTTGGACTAGAAGGCTCCAGAGCATGTGGGATTTCCATGGGGGTCTTCAGCTTCTAAGTGCTTTTGCTTCTCTCCTTCCAGGACTGCTTTCAAGAGACCATCTACATCTGGCTCAACATGCTCACCAGCTTGCTGTCGGAGGCCCCCTCTCTGGAGACGCTGCAGGAGATATTAGTGGTAAGGGAGCCCCCAAGGTGTCAGAGCAGGGGGAAGCAGCAGCTCCCATGCCGGAGGACAGACCCTCTTGAAATGATTGCACGGGGGGCATCTGCGGCCAACTCGCTGGTTGTGGGTGCTGATGGTCAAGTGGGCCTCTGTTCTGCTAGCAATGCTTGTGCAAGGCACACAAGATATGTCCTCTGCTGATGGCGTATGGGGAAGGGCCGTGGCTCGGGGCAGAGCATCTGTCTTGCATGCCCAAGGTCCCCGGTTCAGTCCTCAGCATCTCCAGGTGGGGCTGGGAAAAGGCTCTCTGCCTGAAAGGCCAAAGGGCCAACTGCCAGTCCTCAGTACCTGTGGATCAATGGCTGGGCTTGGTCTAAGGATGCTTCCTGCATTCCATTGCTATGGCTGTGGTGAGGTGTATGTTGTATTGTTGTAATTATCACACACACAAACACACAAATGACAGATTGCAGGGCGGTTCACAACATAAAAATTCAAAATCAGAACAGAAAATGCATAATAAAAAAAAAGCAACCCAAGAGCCAATTAATATCTAATTCTACTAATGCTTTTTTTATGGCTTCTTTTTTCTGTGTCTTTAGTTGTTCTTGTTTTGTTTGTAAGCTGCCTCGAGTCCCTGTCTGGGAAAAAGGTGGGGTATTATTATTAATAATAATAATAATAATAATAATAATAATAATAATAATAATAAACAAATTGCAACAAACTTTCTCCTTTACAAAACAACCCCTTTTTGCAATTTGTCCCCTCTATGAAGCTTTGTGAATTTGCAAACCTGGATTAAGGGTTGTCCTTCCATGTGATGACGATGATTTCTCTCTCGCAGCACACAAATGGCTGGATTGACTCCACAAAAATCAGTGAGAGGCAAAGAGCAGTCAAGACCACCAACGTACTCATGAAATATGTCTCCGAGCATTTGAACTTTGATGTGAGTGACCAAGGCTTAACGCTGCAATTTCAAATCGTATTGCTTTGGAAAGTTCACGTGTGAACTAGATGAAAGCTGTATGGCATGGCCATCCCAGGGGAAGGTGCCAGCCAGTGCTATTTTTCTAGAAAAAGAGGTGCCAGGACTCACCATGAACTCACCTCCCTCATTCTCTTATAATGGCAATAGCGCCCACCTGAGAGGTGCCAGTGTTAGCTATTTGCAGTATAGTAGCACTGCAGAGAGCTTGCTGGGGAGACCATGCATTAAAAAGGGACTCAGAAATAACTAAACAAGGTTTTAATAACAAACACAAAAACTCCTTATACACCAAATACACCAACAACAAACCAGACCCAACCACCAACCCATCCCCCAGGGTAATGGGAGAGCTAGGTGCTGCTCCTTATATACTACACCCATATGCTGACACAGCTTAATCAATACAACTCAGCACCTGCTGTGTTTCACGGCTGTAAAGCTGGGTCTCGTTATTTTGCTCTGGCCCTTGCTCTGGCCCCTTAAAGACATACACAACTGGTGGAACAATAATGAACCTTTACATTTAAAGAAACCATTCAATATTTCCCCTGCGGTTCATCATTGTGGAACAAAAACATAAAGCATATTTTGTACATTTCTTTCATGAGTAACCTTTGGAAGTGCTTTTGTAAAAATGTCTGCAATTTGATTGTCACCTGGAACATATTGAAATACAATCATTTCGTCAGCAATTAGTTTCTTTACAAACTGTAAACGTAACTTTAAGACTCTAGTGCGCTGCGTATTGGTCTCTGAACACAGGATAGCGAGTCCACTCTGGGAATCAAGGTAAACTCTTACTGGTAGTGTTACTTTCATCTGTAGGTCTGCAAATACTTGCAGATACCATTCCACATCACGACTGGCCTGAACGCATGCACATAATTCACTCTCTGTTGTGGAGAGACAAATAATGGTTTGTGTCTGGGACTTCCATTCAAATGGACAACCGTTATAACAAAACACCATACCAGACACATCCCTGCAATTATTTTGTTTCGCTGCATGAGATGCATCACAGAAAATTTCAAAACCTTTGTCAATACATGATGTAAACTGCAACCTATAATGTTTGGTATGTTTAAGGTACATTACCACTCTCTTAAGAGCAGAGAAACATTGCGTAGTGGGCTTTTCCACAAATTTTGCCAGAAAGTGAAAGGCATAAGTTATATCTGGTCTTGAGATTCTTTGAATGAAATTTAGCTTGCCTATAGCAGAACGATACAAAGTTTTGTTAGGAAATGGCTTATCTTCACCTGTAAAGGTGAAACCACACACCATAGGCGTTTCCTTCACATTTGCATTTTCGTAAACCCATTTTGTTTCAATAAGTCTCATATCTGGGGTTTGTGGTACAAGAGACCAGGTGTTATGCTCTTTTAAAGAAGCTATCTCAGAGTTCATAGCTTTATACCAATTTACAGCTTGGTGCTTAGGTAAATTCTGAACATCATTGTAGCTTTTTGGCTCAAAAACGGCCTTATTGGCATACACAGTATTTAAATGTTCATCTGCAAAACGTTGTGGCTTCTGTCTTTTTCTATCTGAATGTCTCAGTCAGGAAGGAGAGTCAGACTCCTCAGACTTAATGGGACTAATTGAACTACTAGTTTCAGATTGTAAATCATCATTGTCAGACTGAAGAGGTGCCTGTAGGCTAAGCTCACAGTCAGAAAACTCAAGAGAATCTAACCTCCCCTCGGGTGCCTGTGACTTTAAATCATCAAACAAATTATCAGATTCAACAGGCTTTTTGTCTTGTTCCATTAATTCAGAAGCACCATTTCCTGCTGCTGCTGCTGCTGCTGCTGCTGCTTCCTCTTCTTCCTCAGTGTCATTTATACCGTTAGTATCTGGGAAAACAGCAACGCCATTCCAATTTACAGTTTGTATCATGCTTCTGGTAATATGAAATTTGCCAGTTGCTGGTATGTAAATTCTGTACGCCCCCTGCTGGTAGCCCATTAATTTTCCCTGAACACTACTGTCAGAGCTGCCCAAGGTCCCAGCTCACAGAGGACCAACGCCAGTTCTTGTTATATACAAAAGTCTTTATTAAGGTTCAGTTTCCATTCCAAAGCCGCTGCGCGCAGCTCTACGTCTCAACCCTAGACCGCTGAAGCTCCATCTGAATCTCCTCCCCCCAGACACCAGTTCAAGACCCTAGCCTTGCTCCACCTCCTCCTTTGCTCCTTTCTCCTCTGGGTCCTTCAGCCCGCTGGGGTGTTGCCCTTTCTGGACTCTTCTGATGCTGAGTCCCCGGATTCTTCCCCCTGCCTCCGGCGTGCTTTAGGACCTGGCTCCCAGTCTGCGCTCCCGGCTGTCCCGCGCTCCGGTGCATTTGAACTTGGCGCGCGCGCCCAGCCGGCAACATTCCTCCTGACCGTTATACTGCTCCTTTCACTGCTTCCCCCTTTGGGGGGGGCTAGCTGGCTCTGACTTCCCCTCTGTTCCCTCACTCAGCGATAGGGGCGTGGTCAGCCCTGACTCATCTTCTCTTTCCCCTGGAGGGGAAACCGGCCCTGACACGTGGGACCCTTCCCCCCCCCCGCTACGCTCTGGTGGAGAAGCTGGTCCCGATCTCCAGCTGCTGCTTTGGGAGTCACCGCTGGTCCCTTGCTTCTGGTGCGTCCCCCCCGGGACCCCCCTTGCTCTGGCTATAGGTGCCCCCTTCTGGGAATCTTCCGAATCACTGGACAGACTCATGAAATCTCTTGCCCCACTGTCATCCTCACCTACACTGCCTTCGGATTGTTCCCCTTCGCTCTCCGCTTCCTCCTTCCCCTGTGCCTCTGCTCCTGAACCCCTGACATCCATCCCCCCTCCGAAGCCCCCCCTTCCCCCTCCTCCTCTTCGGGTGCGGGTTCCCGGTGCTCCAGTGTTGTGGGTGTGAGTGCGGGATACAGTTCCTCAACTCTGATGTGCAGCTGGCTGGTTGGGTCCGGCCAGTCCGGAATGGGCTCATTGACGTCGATCTCCTCTGCTTCCATCTCTCTGCAGCTGTGCTCGAACCCAGGGTCCTCCCCCAACAAGTCCATGTCCGTCTCCCCCCCGGTCGCCTCAGGGGATGCTGCCTGCCAAGGCCCCTTCAGCAGCTCCCTGCTCCACCCCACCTCCGGTTGATTGTCCCACCAATAAGAGCGGTCTGTGGCAAACCCCGAGAGTGATCCCTCCGGGGAATGTGTGTCGGGTGCTGGTTCCTCGTCTGATGAGAACCCCTGGAACATGCTGGCTGAAAGTGTGGGTGTGAAAAGATATTCGTCGAAGTAATCTGCCGGCATAGGTCTGTGTGGGAAGAGTGCATGGAACTCGTCTTTGAGGTAGTGCTCCTCCACAGCATAGTACGGCACCCAGCTGTTGGCGCTGGCCGGTGTACCTTCCCTGGCGAGGAGATACTCAACCCCCTCTTCCCCCCATCTCGAGTCCAAAATCTCCGTGACCTCGTTGAGTGGCCCTGCTCTCGGCGACCCTCCCCCTGTTGGCGATCTGCGGGGTGGGTCTGGTACGTTCCCTGGTGCCTGGAACCTGTGGGGTTCCTTGTAGGGTGTAAGCACTGATCTATGAAAGACCGGGTGCATTCCGGAACCCTCCGGGAGTGTCAACCGGAAGGCTACCGGATTGATTTGTGCCTCGACTTGGTAAGGTCCTAGCTGTTTGTGTCTGAGCTTCTTCTTAGCTAACGTCCTGGCTGGCATTGCCTGGGCTGCTAACCAGACCCAGTCCCCTACCCGTATGTCTTCCCCGACTCTCCTGTGCCTGTCTGCCTGCACCTTGTATGCTTGCTTTGCCCGTTCTAAATGCCTTCGGAGCTGCTCGTGGACCTCCCACAATTCCTCTGCCCAAGCCTCTGCTCCCTGTGTCTCCCCCTCCCCCACTTTCTCTAACCCCGGGAAGGTTCTGGGATGTCGTCCATTGTGGGCGAAGAACGGTGTCACCCCTGTAGATACGTGCTTCGTGTTGTTGTAGGCAAACTCGGCTAGCGGTAGGTAGTCCACCCAGGTCGAGGGCTGTTGATTCGCGTAGCATCGCAGGTACTGCTGCATGATGGCGTTGATCCTCTCCGCTTGTCTGTTGGTTTGCGGATGTCTTGCCGACGCTAAGTTGATCTTGACGTTCAGGATGCCCAGCAGCTTCTGCTAGAAGCTCGAGATGAATTGGCGACCCCGGTCGGACAAGATGGACCGCGGCAAGCCGTGAACCTTGAACACGTGGTCTATGAACAGCTTGGCTGTCTGTTCCGCCGTGGCCACCTTCGCGCAAGGAATGAAGTGCGCCATCTTGGTGAACAGGTCCACGACCACTAGCACCGCTGTTTTGCCTCGCGAGCTGGGCAGATCTGTGACAAAGTCCAGGGCCACTTTCTCCCACGGCTCGAGAGGCGCCTGTAGTGGTTCCAACAAACCCGCTGGTGGCCTGTGTACTGGTTTGGCCCTTTGGCATGTGTCACACCTCGTGACGTAATCCGCGACTTCTCCCCTCATCTTGGGCCACCAAAAGTCCCTGGCTACTAATTCCGCCGTCCTGTCCTTGCCAAAGTGCCCGGCGCTGGGTGCGTCGTGTAACTGCTGCAGCACTTTCGCGCGGAGGTCGTCCCCCGGCACGTAGAGGGCCCCCTTGCGGATGAGCAGTCCGTCGCGTATCTGGAACTCGTCGTCCTTCACTGTGCCTCTCCGCGCCTCCTCCATCTTGGATCGTGCGAAGGAATCCGTCTGCAGCGCGCGATGTACGGCGTCCAGGTCCACGGTGGCCGAAACGCACGCCCACGCTTCCGGTGCGAAAATGTGTTTGGCTGCCACCGGTGCCGCTTCCTTGAGGTACTGCGGCTTCCTGGATAGCGCATCCGCCATGACGTTGTTGCCTCCCGGGATGTATTCTATCCTGAAGTCGAAATCCGCGAAGAACTCCGCCCAGCGGATGTGTCTCTGGTTCAGGAACCGCGCCGTGCACCAGTACTCCAGGTTCTTATGGTCCGTGCGTACCTGCACCGTGTGTTTGGCTCCGACGAGGAAGTGCCACCACGCTTTGAGGGCTGCATGAATGGCCAGCAACTCCCTGTCCCAGATGGTGTAGTTCTGTTCTGACTTGCTAAGTTTTCTGGAGTAGAACGCGCACGGCCTCCAGTCCCCTTGCGGATCTTGTTGCAACAGGACCGCCCCCACCGCTCTGTCCGAGGCGTCCGTCTCAACCCTCATTGGTTTGCTGGGGTTTACGTGTAGCAGCTGTTCTTCGGATGCGAAGAGACGCTTGAGTCTCTGAAAGGACTGCTCCGCCTGGTCCGTCCAGGTGAACTTCTTCTTCTTGGAGCTGAGGGTGTCCGTGATGGCTGCCGTCTCCATCGCGAACCCATTGATGAACTTGCGATAAAAGTTGGCGAAGCCGACGAACTTCTGGACCTCCTTCCGATTGCGCGGGCTCTTCCAGTCCAACACCGAGCGTACCTTGGTGCTGTCCATGGCGAGTCCCTTGTCGGACAGCTTGTAGCCCAGGAAATCCACCTCCGTCATGTCGAACTGGCACTTCTCCAGTTTGGCGTAAAGTCTGTGCTCCCGTAGTCTTTGCAGGACCTCCTTGACGTCCCTCTCGTGAGCCTCCTTCGATTCCAAAAAAATCAGGATGTCGTCCAGGAAGCAGACGCACTTCTTGTAAAGGAGTCCCGCTAACACGTGGTGCATGAAGGCTTGAAAACAATGGGAGCCATTTTGTAAACCAAATGGCATAACTCTGTATTCATAGGTGCCCAAAGGCGTAAACATGCCCGTCTTCCACTCGTCGCCCTCTCGCACACGTATGAGGTTGTACGCCCCTCGAAGATCCAACTTGGTGAAGAGTAGGTCGTCGATCTTGGGCATGGGGAATGCCGTGGGCTTCGTCCTCGAATTTATGACCCTGTAATCACAAACTAATCTCCGTTGGTTCGTGTCTTTCTTCTTCACGAAAAACACGGGACTGCCCCCCACTGCTTTGGACTCCTGTATGAAACCTCGCTTCAAGTTGTGATCTATGAACTCCCTGAGTTCTTGCAGTTCGTCTTCCGACATGGAATACAGTTTCCCGGTCGGCAGCGTCGCCCCCGGCAGGAGGTCAATCTTGCAATTGTAGGGCCTGTGGGGAGGCAGCTTGTCCGCTTCCTTCTCACAGAAAACCTCCAAAAACGCTGCGTACTTTTGGGGTACCGCTTGTAGCGTGCCTAAGTGTAGCTGCGGGTCATCCTCTTGCCCCTCTCCCTCCGGGCTAGTCAAGATGCAGTGTTCTGCGCAGTAGGAGGAGCAGAAAGTTAATTGATGCTGGTACCATGACAATGCCGGGCTATGCCTGTGCAGCCAACTCATGCCCAATACTACAGGCGTGTCCGACAGGTGGGTGACATTGAAGCTGATGCCTTCCCGGTGATTTCCAATTTGCATCACCATTGGCGGTGTTTGCTTGACCACCTGTCCCCCCAGCAAGTCTGTTCCATCGACCGTGACGCCTCTCAGGGGCATCGTGGCTGGCAGGAGCGCTATGCGATGTTGTTTGATGAAATCCACTCCTATAAAGTCTGCATTACTACCAGAGTCAATGGTAATGGGCACTTCCATAGTGAGTCCATTGGGTAACTGGAGCGATGCAGTGAGTTGCACCACTGGTTTGGGCGGGAGTGGGTCTGTGGGCTGTAAAATCTCTGGGGACCGCTTCACTCACTCGCCTGGCTGGGCCCCAGTGCTTCCGCTTCCAGCCAGGCTTCGTCGTTTCCCTGCAGCTGTGCCTCTTGCTGCTCTGCTCCTTTTACTGTTGCTGAGGCTGCAGTGTGCTGTTGGAGCCTCTGGGGACACTCTTTGGCCATGTGCTGTGCACTGTTGC
Organism: Podarcis melisellensis; assembly: GCF_964234715.1. NCBI lineage: Eukaryota > Metazoa > Chordata > Lepidosauria > Squamata > Lacertidae > Podarcis > Podarcis melisellensis. The sequence continues at coordinate 92,423,303 of NC_138539.1, forward strand.
AGATGTAGCACTTCCTGCTCCCTCTAGGAGGCTTCGCCTTGACTGCTCCTGGTGTTTGGGCTCTGGTTGCTGTCTGAGCCCCGGCGCCACCTATCTCCATCGGCTCTTCTCCCCCTCCCAGTGGAGGTGTGGACTGGGCGCGCGCTGGCTCTCTGGGCAGGAAAGGAGCTGATCTGGCTGGCGTGCGTCCCAAACGTCCGTCATCTTTGTTCCAAGGGCGTTCTTCCAGACGCACTCCTATCGCCAGCGCTCTGTTGACTACTTCCGTTGTGCTGCTGGGTCTGTCCCCCCGTGCAATTTCATCCTTCACAGCCCCATTCAGCCCCTCCCAGAACAGGTCTCGGACGGCTGCTGAGTCCTTTTCCCAGCCCAGCGCATTTACCAACGCAAAAAGGCGGGAGTGATATTGTCTCACAGTGGCTTTCCCTTGCTTCAACCCATGCATTTCCCTTCTGGCCAGATCCACATCAACTGTTGATTGAAAACAAGCGTCCATCGCTTTGATAAAAGCTGTTGAATCCTTGAGGGCGGGGTCATTTTCACGCCACAAATTGCGCAGCCACGATTTAACTTCCCCATGCAGATGAGTTATTATGAACCCCACTTTCTCCTCCTCATCTCTAAAGTCTTTCTGAAGCAAACTGAGCGCGAAAACTATGTCTGCCCTGAAGTTAGGATACTGCTGCAAATTCCCGTCGAAATGGGATACGATGCTGCCCCCCCTCTTCCCGAGGCCAACTCCCTCCGGCTTGGGTCCTGGCAGCCCCTCCTTCTTCAAAATTTCCCACCTGATTTGCAGATCCTGGCAACGCGCTGCTGTTTCTTCCTCTCTCTTTCTGGATGCTTCTACTTCCATGGACAGCCTCGTGACTGCTTCTTGCAGGGCTGCCACTTTTTGCTCCGTAGCCATCCTCACCGATCTTCGTGAGCTCGCAAAACGCCATGTTTTGCCCCTCGCGGCACCAACTCACGCTGCGAAGGTTTTTTATGCAGACGGAGCTTACTGTCACAGGTGCCCAAGGTCCCAGCTCACAGAGGACCAACTCCAGTTCTTGTTATATACAAAAGTCTTTATTAAGGTTCAGTTTCCATTCCAAAGCCGCGGCACGCAGCTCTACGTCTCAACCCTAGACCACTGAAGCTCCATCTGAATCTCCTCCCCCCAGACACCAGTTCAAGACCCTAGCCTTGCTCCACCTCCTCCTTTGCTCCTTTCTCCTCTGGGTCCTTCTGCCCGCTGGGGTGTTGCCCTTTCTGGACTCTTCTGATGCTGAGTCCCCGGATTCTTCCCCCTGCCTCCGGTGTGCTTTAGGACCTGGCTCCCAGTCTGCGCTCCCGGCTGTCCCGCGCGCCTGTGCATTTGAACTTGGCGCGCGCGCCCAGCCGGCAACCTTCCTCCTGACCATTACACTGCTCCTTTCACTGCTTCCCCCTTTGGGGGGGCTAGCTGGCTCTGACTTCCCCTCTGTTCCCTCACTCAGCGATAGGGGCGTGGTCAGCCCTGACTCATCTTCTCTTTCCCCTGGAGGGGAAACCGGCCCTGACACGTGGGACCCTTCCCCCCGCTACGCTCCGGTGGGGAAGCTGGTCCCGATCTCCAGCTGCTGCTTTGGGAGTCACCGCTGGTCCCTTGCTTCTGGTGCGTCCCCCCGGGACCCCCTTTGCTCTGGCTATAGGTGCCCCCTTCTGGGAATCTTCCGAATCACTGGACAGACTCATGGAATCTCTTGCCCCACTGTCATCCTCACCTACACTGCCTTCGGATTGTTCTCCTTCGCTCTCCGCTTCCTCCTTCCCCTGTGCCTCTGCTCCTGAACCCCTGACAACTACGCTCACCCAATTTCTGCTTAGCGGGATAATGCATAATTATATCTGAATCCCAAATGCGTAGGTATTTCAGATTAGGGCGTTTTTTAAACAGCTTCTCATAGGGGGTTGTTAGGATATTTTCGTTCCACCTTAAACAGGGAGCAGGCTGTTGTTTGAGTCACAGTCTGTGTACTTCCGGCTCACAGGAAGTTTATGTTTTGTACATAGCTTTTGTTTCTTTCTCTGTGCCCGAACACGCAGGCAAGCAGTCATGTTTTTTCTTTGTTCTGACCAACGCTGAATAAAGTTGTAAATAATGCTCTCCTGAGTGCATCTTTCGTTGTGTGAACTCTGCAAAGGGCGTGCACAAGTCCTTGGAATGTGGAAATCTGTTTCTGAGGCTTGTGTCGCTAATTGACTGATACTGCGTTCCTACGGGAGGTTGATGGATCGTCCGAAGTCGACGTGGGGGCATGATGGCCTTTGTCTCCCTGGCAGTATCCCAACAGGGGTGACATCTAAACCAGAATAACTGCGATTTCTAACGTAAAAAAAGGCATCGAGCGCTTCAGCCCAAAAGACTTTGGGCAGATTAGCATTGTGCAGATAAGTTTTAACCCCTGCCTGCAGGTCACGCTGCACAACTTCAACAAGCCCATTTTGCCAGGGACTTTGGGGGCAAGATAACTCATGAGTAGTCCCCTGCGCTTCCAGGAATTTCTCAAAATCCTCAGAAACAAATTCCCCGCCCCGGTCAGTAAACAGGTTCTTAATTGGTTTGTTAAAATGCGTTTTTACCCAGTTGCAAAAAGCTCTGTACTTCTCAAATGCTTGGGACTTCTCAGCTATTGCATAAGTCCAACAATATCTACTATACTGGTCTATCATGGTAAGCCAGTACTTAGAACCTCCTAATGATGGTGGGAGTGGCCCAACTAAATCACAATGTACACGCTCAAATGGCTTAGTTACTTTCCTATCTGAGCACCTACCCTTGAGTGCAACCTTAATGTTATTCTTGCAACAGGATAGACATTGCATAAAGAATTTACTTTTTTTTAAAAAAAAATTATTCATTTTTCAAACACATAATAAAAAACAAACACAACACAAAACAGAAACATACACAACACTAAACATATACCGACTTCCCCATACCTCCCTTTCGCTGCATCCTTATTCCACAATTCTTTAGCAACCCTTTAGTCAATTTATCTATTTAGTTCCCTTTCATTAAATTTCCTTAAACTTATTAGTTACAGCTGTAATTCTCTACTTCTTACCCCTTGACATCTTAACATTCCTCAATTTTACAACAGTTTTTAAGATATGTTTTAAACTTCTTCCAGTCCTCTTCCACTGTCTCTTTCCCCTGGTCTCGGATTCTGCCGGTCATCTCTGCTAATCCCATGAAGTCTGTCACCTTTGTCTGCCATTCTTCCAGAGTAGGTAGTTCTTGCATCTTCCAATACTTTGCCAGAAGAATTCTTGCTGCTGTAGTAGCATACATGAAAAAAGTCCTATCCTTCTTTGGCACCAGTTGGCCAACCATGCCCAGGAGAAAAGCCTCAGGTTTCTTAGGAAAAGTCCACTTAAGGACCTTCTTAATTTCATTATAGATCATTTCCCAAAAGGCTTTAATCTTTGGGCAGGTCCACCAAAGGTGGTAAAAGGTACCTTCAGTCTCATTACATTTCCAGCATTTATTATTGGGCAAATGGTAAATTTTTGCAAGCTTGACTGGGGTCATGTACCACCTGTAAATCATTTTCATTATGTTCTCTTTTAAGGCATTACATGCCGTGAACTTAACACCAGTGGTCCATAACTGTTCCCAGTCAGCAAACATAATGTCATGACCGATATCCTGTGCCCATTTAATCATAGCTGATTTCACCGTTTCATCCTGTGTATTCCATTTCAACAGCAAGTTATACATTCTAGACAAATTCTTAGTATTGGGTTCTAACAGTTCTGTTTCTAACTTTGACCTCTCCTTCTGAAATCCTATTTTCCTGTCCTGCTTAAATGTCTCATTTATCTGATGGTAATGTAGCCAGTCTCGAACTTTGAACTTTAGTTTCTCATAACTCTGAAGTTTAAGCTTCTCACCATCTTGTTCTAGGATTTCACAGTATTTTGGCCAATTAGAATCCATATTAAGTTTTTTCACCGCCTTAGCTTCCATTGGTGACAACCACCTGGGAGTTTTATTTTCCAACAAGTCTTTATATCGAATCCAAACATTATATAATGCTTTCCTGACAATATGGTTTTTGAAACTTTTATACACCTTTACCTTTGTTGTTGTTGTTTAGTCGTTTAGTCGTGTCCGACTCTTCGTGACCCCATGGACCAGAGAACGCCAGGCACCTCTGTCCTCCACTGCCTCCCGCAGTTTGGTCAAACTCATGCTGGTAACCTCGAAAACACTATCCAACCATCTCGTCCTCTGCCGTCCCCTTCTCCTTGTGCCCTCCATCTTTCCCAACATCAGGATCTTCTCTTCTCATGAGGTGGCCAAAGTACTGGAGCCTCAGCTTCACAATCTGTCCTTCCAGTGAGCACCTTTACCTTGTCATACCATAAATATGCATGCCAACCAAAGTTATTATCATACCCTTCCAAATCCAAAATGTCTGTATCTTCAAGAAGAAGCCAATGTTTCAACCAGCAAAAAGCTGCCGATTCATAGTAGAGTCTTAAGTCCGGCAGGGCAAAGCCCCCTCTATCTTTTGCCTTAGTTAAAATCTTAAATTTTATTCTGGGCTTTTTGCCCTGCCAGACAAATTTGGATATGTCTTTCTGCCACTTCTTGAAGCAGTCCATCTTGTCCAAAATCTGTAACGTCTGAAACAAAAATAACATTCTAGGCAGTACATTCATCTTAATGACAGCAATTCGGCCTAACAAGGAAAGTCTCAGTCTAGACCATATTTCTAAATCTTTCTTTACTTCTGTCCAACACTTTTCATAATTGTCTTTAAATAAATTCACATTCTTAGATGTTAAGTTCACCCCCAGATATTTCACTTTTTTTGTTATTTCCAACCCTGTTTCACTCTGAAATCTCTCTCTTTCTTCCATTGTTAAGTTTTTCCCCAGCACTTTCGTTTTCTGTTTGTTCAGTTTAAATCCTGCTACTTGACCGAATATCTCAATTAATTCTAATACTCTTTTGGTACTAGTGTCTGGTTGTTGCAAAGTTAACACTAGGTCATCTGCAAATGCCCTTAACTTGTAATTTTTGACTCCGACCTGAATACCTTTAACCAACTGGTCCCTTCTAATCATATTTAACAAAACCTCCAGGACTGATATAAAAAGCAAAGGGGATATTGGGCATCCCTGTCGTGTACCTTTTTCTATTGATATTTCCTCCATTACCACATTGTTTACAATTAGCTTTGCTTTTTGCTTAGAATATATTGCACCTATACCGTTTTCAAAACCTTGGCCTACCCCCATCCCTTGGAGATTCTTCTTCATAAAGCTCCAGCAAATGTTGTCAAAGGCTTTCTCCGCATCCACAAAAATCAAAACAGCTTTCCTGTTAATGTCCACCTCTAATAACTCCAAAATGTCTATAATGTTCCTCACATTGTCTGACATCTGTCTCCCTGGGAGAAAGCCCGTCTGGTCCTTATGAATCTCTTGAGTCTTTTTGCCAGGATGTCTGCAAAAATTTTGTAATCCACATTCAGTAAAGATATAGGGCGGTAGTTCCTGACCTGGTTCTTTTCAGTCTCTGTTTTCGGTATAAGTGAGATAAATGCCTCTTCCCACGATTCGGGAGCCTTTTTCCCCTCCAAAATTTCATTGCATACTTCCTTCAATGGTTGTATTAACCATTCCTTCAACGCTTTGTAGTATCTAGCAGTCAAACCATCTGGTCCTGGTGATTTCCCCAGTTGCATGTTCTGAATGGCACCCTCTATTTCTTGTTCTGTAATTTTCTCATTCAGGATCATTTTGCTTTGTTCTGAAATTTTTGGTAGTCCATATTTTTAAATAAATTCTTCTATTTCTTGTTCATTTACTGGCCCTTGTGCATACAATTTCTTTAAAAAGCTTTGAAAACAATTACTTATCTCATTCGGCTTGTGGATGATTTTTCCATCCATTTCAAGACATGTCACCGTGTTCAATTTTTGCCTCTTTATCAGTTGCCATGACAGAAGTTTCCCACATTTGTCTGCCGATTCAAAAGTTTTTTGTCTCATTTGCTTTATTTTCCATTCTATTTCTTGATTCATCAGTTCCATATATTGCATCTGATAATATTTTATTTCTCTCAAAATCTCTTGGGACTTTGGTTTAGATCTCAGTTTCTTTTCTCCTTCTTTCATTTTTTCCAAAAAAAATTCTTTCTTCTCATTTTGTTTTTTCCTCTTTATGGAGTTCTGTTGAATTAGGAAACCACGCATCACGGCCTTGCTAGCGTCCCAGATTGTTCTTTTCTCCACATCTGTTCTCAAATTTATCTCAAAGTAATCTTTCAATGTTTTTTGGGCCTTCTTGTAAATCTCTTCATCTCTAAATAGGGTGTCATTCATTCTCCATCTAAAGGATCCAGTTGTTGTTAGTTTCATCTCCATCTTTACCGCGTTGTGGTCGGAGCAGGTTTTTGGGCAGATTTCTGTTTTTTTAACTCTTGGCGCCAGGCTACTAGTAACCCAGATTTGGTCAATTCTTGTCCATGTCATTTTTGCTTCAGAGAAAAAAGTTCCCTCTCTCTCAAGAGGGTTCCTTGTTCTCCAAATATCAATAAGGTCCATAGTTTCAGTCATTTCAAAAAAGGTCTTTGGTAATCTCCCTTCCTTAGAGATCACTTGTCTCTGTGCTTTATCCATGTTTGTGGAGACAACTCCATTCATTACGACATCTCCCATCATTACAATTTTGTAGTCTAAGAAATCCATTAGAGTCTCATGCAACTTCTTAAAAAATTCGGCCTTCCCTTCATTTGGTGCATAAATTCCTACTATCAAAACTTTTTCTCCTTGAATTTGAATCTCAATTGCCAGGTATCCTTGTTCATCTTTAAATATCATTTTTTGGGCCAATTTTTCTTTTGCGTAAATCACCACGCCTCTTTTCTTAACTTTATCTGATGAGATAAATTCCTGTCCCAGTCGCTTATTTGTCAATAATTTCCTGTGTATCCTGGCAATATGGGTTTCCTGCAAACATATTATGTCTAATTGTTCATTCTTCAAAATGTGAAAAACTTGGCGTCTTTTTCGGGGAAGGTTCAAACCGTTACAGTTCCAGCTCAGAAGTTGCAGAGACATTTTGTTATTAAGTACCTTTTCCTCCGACTGCTCCAAGTTTTTGTTCTTCCTCCGATGGTATTGAGGGAAGTCCAAATGATAGATTTGCAATGTCAGTTGTTTCTTTCTCTCCTACAGTTCCTTTCTGCAGATCCTCTGAGTATTTCTCCAAAAACTGTTCTTTATCTTGAATTGTTCTTATTTTAATCTTCTTTCCTTTAAAGTTGAAGGACAATCCTTGTGGGAACTCCCACCTGAATGGGATGGAATTTTTCTTCAGCAGGTCAACCAGATCTTTGTAGAGGGTTCTCACCTCCAAAATATATTTAGGGATGTCCTTGAAGATCTGTGTCTGAGAATTCTGGATCACCAGTGCCTTTTGATAGTGCAGGTTCAATATTCTATCTCTTTCTTCCTTAGATCTCAGTGTAATTAGGCAATCCCTTGGCTTCTTGCCCTGTCTCCTGCCCAGCCGAAAGGCTGTGGTTATTACAAACTCCTCATCTACCTCCAATTCATCCTGCCAGAATTCCGCAAAGTTCTCTGTAAGGAATTCCGCAAGGTTGTCCCCCTCACTTTCAGGAACTAATCTTAATTTCAGATTTTTCTCCTTCCTCTGCAGTTCCATTAAGGCCAGAGTTGCATCATGTTCATTCACTTTTTTTGCAATCGGGATAAACTTTTGCCTTGTCTCCTCTGCGGTACTTTTGGCACTTTCCGCAATTTTTCTTGTTTCTGTACTTTCTTGGATTAATCAATTTATAGAGTCTGTATTAGATGTCACAGTTGCAGTATTCAAGTCCAATCTTGCTGTCAGTTCTGTCAGTTTTTTAGAATTTTCTGTAGACTGCTTTGTCAATACTTCCAAAGACTGGTTTATTTTAAGCAGTGCCTGTGTCATAGGATCCATTGATGCTGTAGTTGCCTTTTCCTGTGCAGCTGGTGTTGCTCCTGATATTGAGCCCCTTTTTCTTTGTGCAAGCTTTGCTTTTGATCTGGTTGATATCTCATCCACTGGGGCGCTCATGTCCTCAAGGTCGTTCTCACAGGAAAAGTTTACAAGTGGAAAATCCCACTGTTTCTTCTTCAATGAAACTGTTTCCCTTTAAACCCTCTAGAGGGAGCATTCAATTGTATCCAAATGGAAATAAGAGACAAAGAAACAAGGAAACATAGAGCGATGAAAAAGTTCAAGAGTCAAACTGTAAATCCTTACTTTGTTTCAACCAAAAGTTCAGCAAAATAATTCCTCTAAAGTCCCATAATTTTGTTTCAGATAAAGTCCACTTTGTATCCCAAATTAGTCTGACAGTTCACTTTCCCGGTGCCTTATTCAGGCAGCCCGATCCAGGGGGGTTTGGCAGTGAAAGACTTTTTTCCTTCCGCTTATTTTAATGCAGGTTAACAGTGTCCAATTTTCTTCCCCCCTTCTCCTGCCTGATGGGGGGAGGTTTAAGTTCAATGTCAGGTTTGACAGATTAAAAAAGAATTTTCCTTTTAAATGCAGCTTGTTCTTTCGTTGCTTTGTTTATCATGCAGTTCGGGGAGGCAGACTTCCTTAATTTAAGCCTTTCCCGTTTTCAGCCAAATGTCAAAATTTAATGTCCCATTAGATCTCTCAGTCTTACTCATGGGTGTTACAGTCGGTCCATAGTTTCAGAAAGGAATCGGCGCTCTCCGTTGATGGCGACGCGGCTTCACTCCACGGGCTGGGTAGCAACTCTCAGCACCGCGCTCACTCCCGATGCCGCTCCGGAGCCTTTAAAAAGGCTCTTTCACAGTACCGGGGGGAGCAAAGGTACCCACCGAGTCTCCTTGTTCACAGGCTTCAGCACCTGTGATTTTAGGGGTCCCCTGCTCCTAATGATGGTGGGAGTGGCCCAACTAAATCACAATGTACACGCTCAAATGGCTGAGTTACTTTCCTATCTGAGCACCTACCCTTGAGTGCAACCTTAATGTTATTCTTGCAACAGGATAGACATTGCATAAAGAATTTACTTTTTTTAAAAAATAATTTTTATTCATTTTTCAAACACATAATAAAAAACAAACAAAGCACAAAACAAAAACATACAAAACATACCTTGCTTCAACCCATGCATTTCCCTTCTGGCCAGATCCACATCAACTGTTGATTGAAAACAAGCGTCCATCGCTTTGATAAAAGCTGTTGAATCCTTGAGGGCGGGGTCATTTTCGCGCCACAAAATGCGCAGCCACGATTTAGCTTCCCCATGCAGATGAGTTATTATGAACCCCACTTTCTCCTCCTCATCTCTAAAGTCTTTCTGAAGCAAACTGAGCGCGAAAACTATGTCTGCCCTGAAGTTAGGATACTGCTGCAAATTCCCGTCAAAATGGGATACGATGCTGCCCCCCCTCTTCCCGAGGCCAACTCCCTCCGGCTTGGGTCCTGGCAGCCCCTCCTTCTTCAAAATTTCCCACCTGATTTGCAGATCCTGGCAACGCGCTGCTGTTTCTTCCTCTCTCTTTCTGGATGCTTCTACTTCCATGGACAGCTGCCACTTTTTGCTCCGTAGCCATCCTCACCGATCTTCGTGAGCTCGCAAAACACCACGTTTTGCCCCTCGCAGCACCAACTCACGCTGCGAAGGTTTTTTATGCAGACGGAGCTTACTGTCACAGGTGCCCAAGGTCCCAGCTCACAGAGGACCAACTCCAGTTCTTGTTATATACAAAAGTCTTTATTAAGGTTCAGTTTCCATTCCAAAGCCGCGGCGCGCAGCTCTACGTCTCAACCCTAGACCACTGAAGCTCCATCTGAATCTCCTCCCCCCAGACACCAGTTCAAGACCCTAGCCTTGCTCCACCTCCTCCTTTGCTCCTTTCTCCTCTGGGTCCTTCTGCCCGCTGGGGTGTTGCCCTTTCTGGACTCTTCTGATGCTGAGTCCCCGGATTCTTCCCCCTGCCTCCGGCGTGCTTTAGGACCTGGCTCCCAGTCTGCGCTCCCGGCTGTCCCGCGCGCCTGTGCATTTGAACTTGGCGCGCGCGCCCAGCCGGCAACCTTTCTCCTGACCGTTACACTGCTCCTTTCACTGCTTTCCCCTTTGGGGGGGCTAGCTGGCTCTGACCTCCCCTCTGTTCCCTCACTCAGCGATAGGGGCGTGGTCAGCCCTGACTCATCTTCTCTTTCCCCTGGAGGGGAAACCGGCCCTGACACGTGGGACCCTTCCCCCCCGCTACGCTCCGGTGGGGAAGCTGGTCCCGATCTCCAGCTGCTGCTTTGGGAGTCACCGCTGGTCCCTTGCTTCTGGTGCGTCCCCCCCGGGACCCCCTTTGCTCTGGCTATAGGTGCCCCCTTCTGGGAATCTTCCGAATCACTGGACAGACTCATGGAATCTCTTGCCCCACTGTCATCCTCACCTACACTGCCTTCGGATTGTTCCCCTTCGCTCTCCACTTCCTCCTTCCCCTGTGCCTCTGCTCCTGAACCCCTGACAACTACGCTCACCCAATTTCTGCTTAGCAGGATAATGCATAATTATATCTGAATCCCAAATGCATAGGTATTTCAGATTAGGGCGTTTTTTAAACAGCTTCTCATAGCGGGTTGTTAGGATATTTCCGTTCCACCTTAAACAGGGAGCAGGCTGTTGTTTGAGTCACAGTCTGTGTACTTCCGGCTCACAGTTGCAAAAAGCTCTGTACTTCTCAAATGCTTGGGACTTCTCAGCTATTGCATAAGTCCAACAATATCTACTATACTGGTCTATCAGGGTAAGCCAGTACTTAGAACCTCCTAATGATGGTGGGAGTGGCCCAACTAAATCACAATGTACACGCTCAAATGGCTCAGTTACTTTCCTATCTGAGCACCTACCCTTGAGTGCAACCTTAATGTTATTCTTGCAACAGGATAGACATTGCATAAAGAATTTACTTTTTTTAAAAAAAAAATTTTATTCATTTTTCAAACACATAATAAAAAACAAACAAAGCACAAAACAAAAACATACAAAACATTTAAACATGTATAATTTCATAATCTTATTTTCATACACCTTCTTTCCTCCGACTTCCCCATACCTCCCTTTCGCTGCATCCTTATTTTGCAATTCTTTAGCAACCCTTTAGTCAATTTGTCTATTAGTTCCCTTTCATTAAATTTCCTTAAATTTATTAGTTACAACTGTAATTCTCTACTTCTTACCCCTAGACATCTTAACACTCCTCAATTTTACAACAATTTTTAAGATATATTTTAAATTTCTTCCAATCTTCTTCCACTGTCTCTTTCCCCTGGTCGCGGATTCTGCCGGTCATCTCTGCCAGTCCCATAAAGTCCATCACCTTTGTCTGCCATTCTTCCAGAGTAGGTAGTTCTTGCATCTTCCAATACTTTGCCAAAAGAATTCTTGCTGCTGTGGTAGCGTACATAAAAAAAGGTCCTGACATTGCATAAAGAATTTACATGGTTTTAAGTTTAGGCCATTAACAATATTCTTTGTCTTAATTACATCAGCAAAATTCAGATGTCCCAGAATTCTGTGTGCTTCATGGGCACACCCAGAATGTGGCCTTACATTCCTCAACCCCTGGCTTGACTGTGTGCTCTGCAATTTATAGGCGATTGGGAGTAGGTGCGAAAATACAGTCTATATAAACCATCAGAGTCCCGGGCATACAATAGACGTTTGTTCCCATCGAAAAACTCACATATTGACTTTAAGAAATGCACAGTTATGCCTTGACGAGCAAAACATCTTACTGACAATAAATTGTCCACTGACGGGCAGTAAATGCAGTTCGCTATCGTAATGTTTAAAGAGTCAAGTTTAATAGTACCCTTGCCAAGCGACTGCAAGACTTGTGAATTGGCTAAATGTACATTACCAATTTCCTCTTCAAAAGAAATAAACAAGCTTCGATCATTGCAAATGTGCTGAGATGCTCCTGAGTCCACAATAAAAGACTTCCACTTGGCACCTTTAATTCTTTTACGATCTGTAGTCCGAGCATGAAAAGCTCGCGGCTCATTTCTGTCTTTACGGTACGATGTCGGCTGCTGGGCTGACGACCGTGACTGACGAACAGAAACAGACTTGGGAGTACTTTGCTTTCTTTTGGATCTGCAGTCCTTTGCAAAATGTCCCTGCTTATTGAAGAACCAATAACGCTTTGCAGCTTTAAATGCAGTCGTATCACCACAAGTTTGCATATGGCGTTCCTCATTGTTTCTGGAAATAGGAGTAGTTATGGCACAAGCCTCCCTTCTATCTAAATCGCCCATTAATCTTGCCGTTACCCCTTCCACAGTTAATTGTGCTGGTGGAACGGCAGATATCTGGCTAGCTACACCATCAAAGTCCTCATGAAGGGAACAAAGAATGATGAAAACATACTGAATATCAGGTATCTCCATGTCCCTTTGAATTAATTTGCAGCGTATTGCCTCCAGACGTCTCAAGTGTGCTGCCAAATCACCACCAGGCTGCAACTTGGTCTGGTACAGCTGCTTGAAAAACGTCAATGCGGACACTGACTCTTTTCTAATATGCATTGCTGCAAGACTGTCCCACATTTCTTTGGCAGTTTTCTTATTTCTTATATAGACTACTTGCTGGTCGCTGACTGCCAAATTAATTATTGCCCTGGCTTTCACATCTCCTTTTGACCAAGCATTAGTTACAGGGTCAGGAGGGTCATCAGTTACATAGGTCCATACTTCTCTAGAGGTCAAAAGCGCCTCCACCCAAAAAGACCATAAACTATAGTTCTCATCTGTTAGCTGTGGGAACACCAGAGCCTTCTCGGCTTCTGGAACCCGGTCAACCATTCTGGAACTCTTCCAGACCCACAGAAACTACACTAACAGGAGAAGGAGTTTTCAAACCTTTCTCAGAGTCCAAAAATATGCAGTCATCCACTCAGCAGCTAGGCCCATAACCAAAGATGTTACCTATTTGCAGTATAGTAGCACTGCAGAGAGCTTGCTGGGGAGACCATGCATTAAAAAGGGACTCAAAAATAACTTAAACAAGGTTTTAATAACAAAAACAAAAACACTAAATACATCAACAACAAACCAGACCCAACCACCAACCCATCCCCCAGGGTAATGGGAGAGCTAGGTGCTGCTCCTTATATACTACACCCAAATGCTGACACAGCCATTCAACATTCAACCATTCAACATTCAACCATTCAACAGCCAGAACTGAGGGCAAAAGCCCTGGGGCAAGCCTAGGGTGGGCCACCTAAGCACAGCTCTCTTGCCCTGCGCCCCTCTGTCACCTTTGCCGACTGAAAGCATGCCAGACGGTTTTCTCTTGCTGGGCTCTGTGGGACGAGGGCTGAATGTGCATCTCTCTCTCTCCACCTCCTAGGTATCCCAGGATTTCCCCCTTCTTGGACAGCTGGTGGCGCTCTTGTCCCTTCACCTCGCAGACAACGTGAAGGAGATTGGCCTGCAGTCAGCGGAGGCCTTGTACCATCTCCATTACATCATGATAGCCAAAATGGGTGAGGGCGATGCTGGGAAATGGCTTGTTTCTTGTAAGCCGCAGGGTGGGAGATCTGTAGCCCTCCAGAGGCTGCTCCAACTCCCATCATCTCTGAGTGTTGCCCATGCTGGCTGCTGCTGGTGTTGATCAGCACTGGCCTAACGCCAACACCCTGTTGGCCAGAGACGAGAGGGCAGTCTTGGGGGAGGGATTCACTGCTGAAGAACATCAGAAAAGCCTTCTGGACCTGACCAGTGGCCCAGCCCAGTCCAGCATCCTGTTCCCACAGGGGTTGACCAGATGCCTGTGGGAATCCAGCAAGCAGAATTCAAGCTCTTTCTACTCCTGTACTTTGCTGCCTCTGACCATGGAGGCAGAACATAGCCATACTGGCTAATAGCCATGGGTAGCCTTCTCTTCCATGAATTTGCCTCATCTTCTTTGAAAGCCATCTTGGTCCGTGGCCATCAGTGCCTCCTGTGGCAGGGAGTTCCAGAGTTTAGCTGTGCACTGCAAGAAGAAGGACCATCCTGAAACTTCAGTTTCATTGGAAGTCCAGTTGTTCTCATCTTCTGATGGTGAGAGAGAAAGCTTTCTCTCTCCACTTTCTCCATGCCATACATTGTGTCTCCTCTTCCTCGCCGTTTTTCTAAACGGAACCCCCCCCCCAAATGCTGCAACCAGCTCCACAAGCACCCCAGTCCTTTTGGTTGCCCCCTTCTGAACCTTTTTCCCAGTTCTGAATTATAATTTTTGAGGTGAAATCGATAATTGTTTTTGTTGGTCCCAGTGGGAAAACTGGAGGTTTTGAGCAGGGAGCACTAATGCTGGGTTCTTTTGCATGCATATTCCAAAACCCGACCCTGCTTAGGTAAGGAACTGGAGAAGAGGAGGAATAAAAATAAGAAAGGCAATATGGTCAGGTGGGTCCGAGAAGACTTCTTCATCCCTGGGCCCTCCCTCTTCCACTACAACATCGCAAAAGTGGCCAAGGTAGGGGTGGCTTTTTGTACTCTTTATTGCTAAGACCGCAGCCACTCCCAGTTAGCAAAGATTTGCTCACTCGGGCCAATGGGGCCCTGCCCCACCAACTTCAGCCTGCCCTCAGGCAGCCCATGCCTTCTAGGAATGAGGGAGAGATTCAGAGCAGTTCACACTGCAAGCCAAAGCTATCAAATCGAGGCTTTCAGAAACAATAGGAGAACTGAAACACAACCCGCCTTTGAAATTCACATGTCCTTGAATTTTGCAATGCCAAACAGTGTGTAAAAAAATCCATGCGTGAGCTATTAGTGTAAATAACATTCAGAAATGCATTGTATTAGAATAAATTGATCAAAGACAAGTGCCCGGTAGCCTAAACTGCATGCAGAATTCTACTTATTGAAATTCTACCAGGTGCTGGGAGACCTAGGGTTCAGATCCCCACTCAGCCCTGAAACTCACAAGTCAGTCACAGTCTCTCAGTCTAACCTACCTCATGAGACTAAAACGGGGAGGAGAGAGAACCATGCATTGCCACCTTGGGCTCCTCAGGGCGGAAAAAGAATAAGAAAAGCTGACTCATTCGATACATCTTTCACAAGGCACTGCCAAGCCAATGAACTATGCCAACATTGTGGTGGGTGTGTTTGTTGTATATTAAGAACTAAACACACAGCCAGCAGGTTCCCACCCAGTCTGTTTGGCATTGGTTATATAACGGATAGCCACTATTATTCACCCTCTCTGTTCCTGCGAGAATTTTTTTAAAATTTTCTAGTCTGATTTTAGATTGAACCTCTTCATGTCCCAATGTCATAACCAATTTAAGATGTGGATCGAAAATAGCAAGGCGTCACCTGACTTTTAGTTTTGTTTGTTGTAAAATCTTTCAGCTACTTAAATAAACACATAAATAGAATCACCGAATTGTAGAGTTGGAAGGGACGTGGGGGTCACTTAGTTCAACCCTCTCAAGGCAGAGTGGAGATGTCTTTCACTTGGTTTGTGAAGGCACCCTTGGACTAATGAAACGTGGTCAGAGTGTGGAGCAGAAGAAAACTCCCTCTTCTTTCTTCTTTGTGCCAGGCTTTTGGGGAGCACCTCAAGCCCAGCCAGATCAACGAAATCGTGTTGAAGGCGATTGACAACCTGACAGTGGAAGACAGAGCCATCTCTCAGGCTGCAGGAAAGCTCCTGAGGTCCTTCCTTGAGGAATGCGGGATGGAAATGGAGGATGTAAGGCTCAAAACGGAGGCAGGGGGAGCAGGTTTCCTCTAAATTAAACATTCTCTTTGGACTTAGAATTAGCTTGTTTCTGGGAAGTAAGAAGGCATTGTGTGGGAAGTAAAAAGAGCCAGTGTGGTGTAGTGGTTAAGAGCGGTAGTCTTGTAATCTGGGGAACCGGGTTCGCGTCTCCGCTCCTCCACATGCAGCTGCTGGGTGACCTTGGGCCAGTCACACTTCTCTGAAGTCTCTCAGCCTCACTCACCTCACAGAGTGTTTGTTGTGGGGGAGGAAGGGAAAGGAGAATGTTAGCCGCTTTGAGACTCCTTCGGGTAGTGATAAAGCGGGATATCAAATCCAAACTCTTCTTCTTCTTCTTCAATTTCCGTGTCTGTGGCTCGCGCCTCTGTTTCCATCCTGCTGCAGTTCGGCTTCCAAAAATCAACCACCCTGTTTTTCATCTCGCTGTCTGCTTTGGCAGTATTTTAATTACATTATTCCACCCTGTTCATTTCAGTGCAAAGGAAACACAATATGGACAACACTGAGGTCAATTAATAAAACTTTGCTATGATCAAAATGTTCACCCTCCCAAAACTAACCTACCTATTCCAGACCCTCCCAATCTGGATTCCCCCAACACAACTCCGCAGATGGCAGAGAAAACTACACTCTTTTATCTTCTCACATAAAAAACCAAAAATAAGCCCCAAATACCTGCACCTCCCCACCTCAGAAGGAGGATGGGGAATCCCCAACATAGAAGCATGTTACATTGCCAGCCAAATACTCCATATAATCCCATATATACTAGAAGATGAGACAAAACAATGGGTACACCTAGAGAGGTGTACATAATTGAAAATACCAACCCCATCCCCACTAATCCCCCTGCCGCACCACCTATTATTCCACCATGCAGCACAAAACCTCCAGATAAAAACCTGGCAAACCAAAGGCTTATATCGCCTAATAGACTTCTGTAAAAATAACAAATCTTTGTCAACACAAGAAATACAAGACAAACTAGAAGACACCCAAATGCCCTGGTTAACACAACACCAATTACATGCCCTCTTAAACAATCCAACAGTAAAATCAGCAGCAACTAGGCCCCTGACAACCTTTGAAAACCTCCTCCTAACAACAAAGGGAAACGGTAAAGGGATGGTATCCGCAATATACAAAATACTACTCCAAAATCCCACAAACCCCCTAGACGCAATCAAAAAACAATGGGAGAATGACATAGGCTATGAGATTAACCCCACTCAATGGATCAGAATGTGGTCTAACCCCCCCTTTAAATCCATATTGTCAGAGCCACCCGTCTGGTCCCAGCTCACAAGAGACCCAACTCCGATCCGGTTTATTTACAGAAAGTCTTTATTGAAGATCATGGTTGCGTTTACACTCCATCTTTGTGACTCTACGTCTGTACCGTTAGATCGCTGAAGTACCCTCTGAATCTGTCCCGCCTCTGCACCAATTTAAGAGGCTTGTGCTGGACCACCTCTTCCTCTCCTTCCTTTTCCGCAGGGTCTTTCTGCCCCCCTGGGTTCCCCCTCGCCGGGACTCGCCCGAGGCTGAATCCTCTGACGCCTCCGCCCCCCTCCTTCTCGCTTTGGGGCCGGGCTCCTCCCCAGGGCTCTCCTCACTTCCGCGCGCCTCTACCTTTGAACTTGGCGCGCGTACGTTGCTTCTGACCTTTCTCTCGACCGCTACACTGCTCCCGGTGCTACTCTCCACCCCTTCCGGCTGAGCGTCCTGCTCCGATCTTCTCCCCCTGTCTCCTTCACGCTCTGCTCCCTCTGACACCCTGGTAACTCCACCCCCTTCACTCCGTTCCGGCTGAGAAGCTGGCTCCTGTGTCCTACTCCTACTGAGGCTTCTCCCTTCGCCCCCCTGTTCCTCCCTGCTTCCCCCTTGGCCCCCCTTTGGTCTGACCAGGGGGGCTCCCTTCTGGGAGTCTTCTGACTCACTGGACAAACTCATGGACGACCTTTGGTCATCGTCATCCTCCTCCTCATCTCTCTGGGATTCTTCCCCCTCGCTCTCTGTCTCCTCCCCCATCTGCTCTTCTCTCCCTGAAACCCTGACATCCATCCCCCCCTCGAAGCCCCCCCTTCCCCCCTCCCGCTCGTCGGGTGCAGGTCGTGGAAGCTGCGGCTCTTCGGGGGTAGATTCGGGATACAGGTCGTCTACTTCAATGTCCTCTGCTGGCAGTTCTGTGTATGTGTATTCGAACCCGGGTTCTTCACCCAACGCGGTCTCAGTCTCTTCACCCATTGCTACTTCCTCTGGTGCTGCCCGCCAAGGACCTATCATCCACCTCTTACGCCATTCCTCCTCTGGTTGCTCCTCCCACCAATAAGGGGTTCCCGTGTCCACTCCCGAACACGATCCCCTGGGCGGGCTTGATTCTGGTGTTCTTTCCTCGGGGGAAGAGAAACCCCTGAACGTGCTATCTGACAATGTGGGCGTGAAAAGCCAGTCATCAAAGTACTCAGCTGGCATGGGTCTATGTGGGAAAAGTGCATGGAACTCATCTTTCAAAAGGGGTTCGTCTAACGCGTAGCCTGGCACCCAACTATTGGCAGTGGCTGGGGTGCCCTCTCTGGCGAGAAAGTATTCAACTCCCTCTTCCCCCCATCTCGAGTCCAGTATCTCTGTGACCTCGTTGAGTGGTTCGGCCCTAGGCGACCCCCCCTCTTGGGTGACTCTGTGCGTGGGTCTGGTACTGTTCCTGACTCTTGAAACCTGTGTGGGGCTTTGTAGGGAGTGAGCACCGACCTATGAAAGACCGGGTGCACTCTGGAGCCTTCTGGAAGGGCCAGGCGAAATGCTACAGGATTGATCCTAGCCTCAACCTGGTATGGTCCTAGCTGCCTGTGTTCTAGCTTCTTCTTGGCTAACGATCTGGCTGGCATCGCTTGGGCCGCTAACCATACCCAATCTCCCACCTGGATGTCCTCTCCCTCCCTTCTGTGCTTGTCCGCCTGCACCTTATAGGCCTGTTTGGCCAGCTCCAAATGTCTCCGCAGCTCCTCGTGCACCTCTTGCAACTCTGCTGCGAACTGGTCGGCCTCTTGAGGCACCTCCCCTCCCGGTGCCATAAGCCTCGGAAAGGTTCTGGGATGACGGCCATTGTTCGCGAAGAACGGTGTCACCCCGGTCGATGCGTGCTTCGTGTTGTTGTAGGCAAACTCAGCCATCGGCAGGTAGTCCACCCACGCTGCGGGTCGCTGATTGGCGTAACACCTCAGGTACTGCTGCATGATCGCGTTGACCCTCTCTGCTTGGCCGTTGGTTTGTGGATGTCTCGCCGACGCTAGGTTGATCTTGACATGCAGGATACCCAGAAGCTTCTGCCAGAAGTTGGAAACAAATTGGCGCCCCCTGTTGGACAGGACGGACTGCGGTAGTCCATGCACTCTGAACACGTGGTCGATGAAGAGTTTGGCGGTCTGTTCTGCCGTCGCCACCTTGGCACAAGGAATGAAGTGCGCCATCTTGGTGAACAAGTCCACAACCACCAGTACCGCCGTCTTGCCCCTGGAGCTGGGTAGGTCAGTAACAAAGTCCAGTGCTACCCTCTCCCACGGCTGCTGTGGCGTTTCCAGCGGTTCCAACAATCCCGCCGGCTTCTGGTGTACTGGTTTGGACCTCTGACAGGTGTCACACCTGGCGACGTAATCCGCCACCTCTCCCCGCATCTGGGGCCACCAAAAGTCCCTGGCCACTAATTCTAGTGTCTTCTCCTTGCCGAAGTGGCCCGCACTGGGAGCGTCGTGCAATTGCTGCAGAACCTTTGCGCGCAGTTCGTCGTTAGGCACGTAAAGGGCACCCTTGCGAGTTAAGAGTCCGTCCCGCAACTGGAACTCATCGCCGCATTGCGACCCGTTGCGTAGCTCCTCCATCTTGGACTGTGCAAACTGATCCGCTTGCAACGCGCGTCGCACTGCGTCCAGGTCGACTGTGATGGCAGCGCACGCCCACGCCTGCGGTGCGAAAATGTGCTTCGCTGCAATTGGTGTCGTCTCCTCCAGGTATTGCGGTTTCCTGGATAGTGCGTCTGCTATAACATTTGAGTCCCCCGGGATGTATTCTATTTTGAAGTCGAAATCCGCAAAGAATTCTGCCCAGCGCATGTGTCTTTGGGTCTGCAGCTTTGCCGTTCGCCAATACTCTAAGTTCTTGTGATCCGTGCGGACCTGCACTGTGTGCTTGGCTCCTATGAGGAAGTGCCGCCACGCTTTGAAAGCTGCATGAATGGCCAACAGCTCCCTGTCCCATATGGTGTAGTTCCGCTCCGTCTTGCTGAGCTTCCGGGAGTAGAAGGCGCCCGGCCTCCAATTGCCGTGCGGATCCTCTTGCAGAAGGACAGCTCCCACCGCTCTGTCTGACGCGTCGGTTTCCACCCGCATGGGCCTGCCGGGATTCACGTGTAGTAGCTGCTCCTCGGAGGCGAAGAGGCTTTTAAGCTTCCGAAAAGAGCGCTCTGCCTGTTCCGTCCAAGCGAACTTCTTCTTCTTGGAACTGAGGGTGTCCGTGATTGCCGCCGTCTCCTTTGCAAAACCTCTGATGAATTTGCGATAAAAATTGGCAAATCCGATGAATCTCTGGACCTCCTTCCGATTGCGTGGGCTTTTCCAGTCCAACACCGCTTGGACCTTGACTCTATCCATAGCCAGCCCTTCGTCGGACAGCTTGTAGCCAAGGAAGTCCACCTCCGTCACATCAAACTGGCATTTCTCCAACTTGGCGTACAGCCTGTGCTCCTTCAACCTCTGTAGGACTTCCTTTACATCCTTCTCGTGAGCTTCCGGCGATTCCGAGAAGATCAGGATGTCGTCGAGAAAACACACACACTTCTTGTAGAGGAGTCCCGCCAACACGTGATGCATAAATGCTTGGAAAACGTGGCTGCCATTTTGGAGACCGAACGGCATAACTCTGTATTCATACGTGCCTAGAGGCGTGAACATGGCAGTCTTCCACTCATCGCCCTTCCGGATGCGGATGAGATTGTAAGCTCCACGCAAATCCAACTTGGTGAAGATCTTACCCTTCCTAACGGTCGCTAGGAGGTCGTCAATCCTGGGCATGGGGAAGGCCTTGGGCTTAGTCAGCCTGTTGATGAACCGGTAGTCCACGACCAGTCTTTTTTGGGGCGTGTCCTTCTTCTTCACAAAGAAAACAGGACTGCCTCCCACTGCTTTGGATTCCCGGATGAACCCACGCTGCAGATTATGCTCTATGAAGTCCCTGAGCTCTTGCATCTCGTCCTCAGACATGGAATACAGCTTTGCAGTTGGCAGCTGCGCCCCCGGCACCAGGTCGATCGCACAGTCGTAAGGCCTGTGAGGCGGCAACTGGTCAGCTTCTTTCTCGCAGAAAACCTCTAAGAATCCTTTGTACTTGTGAGGCACTGCCTGTACCATGCCCAGTTGCAGCTGCTGCTCGGCCCCCTCCTCCTGATTGGTTTGGATGCAATGCTGAACACAATACGATGAGCAGAAGGTGATTTGCCGCTGGTACCACGCTACAGCGGGACTATGCCTCTCCAGCCAACTCATGCCCAACACAATGGGCGTGTCTGACAGGTGGGTGACATTGAAGCTAATGACTTCTCGATGATTTCCAATTTGCATCACCATGGGAGGCGTCTGCTGCACAACTTGCCCTCCCAGCAGTTTCCTGCCGTCCACTGTGACCACATTCAGAGGCGTCGTTGCAGGCAGGAGTGCTATGCTATGCTGCTTGACAAATTGTATCCCCACAAAATCTGCATTGCTTCCCGAATCGATCGTGATGGGAACCTCCAGGGATTGTCCATTTGGCAGCTGAAGGGTTGCAGTGAGTTGCACTGCTGGCTTGGGTGGTAAAGGGTCTGTGCGTTGCAAGGATGCTGGGGACTGTTCTACAGATCCGCCTGGCTGAGCCCCAGTAGCTCCGCTTCCAGCCAGGCACTGTCGTTTCCCTGAGGCTGCTCTCTGTGCACCACTTCCGCTGCCACTGTTGCTAGAGCTGCAGTGTGCTTTTGGAGCCTCTGGGGGCACTCTTTGGCCATATGCTGTGCACTGTCACAGATGTAACATTTCCTGGTCCCTCTAGGAGGCTTCGCCTTCACTGCACCGGAAACAGGGGCTCTGGATGGTGTCTGAGCCCTAGCACCACCAATTTCCATCGGCTCTTCTCCTTGCCTCCCCAAGGGCGAAGGGTGCGTCCGGCTGAAGTCCCTGGGGACAAAAGGGGGGGTTCTCGCTGGTGCACGCGCCTGGGGTCCCTCCCCCTCGTGCCACGGGCGCCCCTCATGCCGTATTCCAATAGCCAAAGCCCGGTGCACTAGGTCTTCTAGGGTCTGGGGTCTATCTCCCCTGGCGATCTCATCCTTGACGGGGGGGCTAAGACCTTCCCAGAAAAGATCTCTGGCGGGTTTACTATCCTTCTCCCAGCCCAACGCAGTTAGTAATGCAACGAATTTAGAATGATATTGACGTACAGTGGCTTTGCCTTGCCGCAGTCCGTGCATCTGCTTGCGAGCAATGTCCACATCCACAGAGGACTGGAAACAAGCATCCATCGCTTTAATAAACTCATCAGAATCGCGGCGGGCAGGGCCATCTTCGCGCCACAAATTGCGCAGCCAAGTCCTGGCCTCCCCATGCAGATGCGAAATTATGAACCCCACTCTCTCCTCCTCATCTTTAAAATCATGACGGAGCAAATGCAGTGCATACACGACGTCTGCCCTGAAGTTAGGGTAGTCTTCTAGGTTGCCATTAAAGTGCGTAACTAGGGCGCCCCCCCGCCGTCCAAGTGCAACGCCCTCCGATCTGGACCCCGGAACCCCTGCCCTGCTTGCCTGCTCCCACCTTGTTCGCAGGTCCTGGCAAGTCTTGTCCAGTTCGTCATTCTTCTTCTGCGATGCAATGACTGCAGCTGTGAGTTCGGTAACCTGATTCCTCAGCGTAAGCAGCTGTTCCTCCGCGCTCATGGCTGCTCCCGTTGGTGAGCTTTGCAAAAAAAAAATTTTTTGCGTTCTGTGGAGGGTACTTACTGTCAGAGCCACCCGTCTGGTCCCAGCTCACAAGAGACCCAACTCCGATCCGGTTTATTTACAGAAAGTCTTTATTGAAGATCATGGTTGCGTTTACACTCCATCTTTGTGACTCTACGTCTGTACCGTTAGATCGCTGAAGTACCCTCTGAATCTGTCCCGCCTCTGCACCAATTTAAGAGGCTTGTGCTGGACCACCTCTTCCTCTCCTTCCTTTTCCGCAGGGTCTTTCTGCCCCCCTGGGTTCCCCCTCGCCGGGACTCGCCCGAGGCTGAATCCTCTGACGCCTCCGCCCCCCTCCTTCTCGCTTTGGGGCCGGGCTCCTCCCCAGGGCTCTCCTCACTTCCGCGCGCCTCTACCTTTGAACTTGGCGCGCGTACGTTGCTTCTGACCTTTCTCTCGACCGCTACACTGCTCCCGGTGCTACTCTCCACCCCTTCCGGCTGAGCGTCCTGCTCCGATCTTCTCCCCCTGTCTCCTTCACGCTCTGCTCCCTCTGACACCCTGGTAACTCCACCCCCTTCACTCCGTTCCGGCTGAGAAGCTGGCTCCTGTGTCCTACTCCTACTGAGGCTTCTCCCTTCGCCCCCCTGTTCCTCCCTGCTTCCCCCTTGGCCCCCCTTTGGTCTGACCAGGGGGGCTCCCTTCTGGGAGTCTTCTGACTCACTGGACAAACTCATGGACGACCTTTGGTCATCGTCATCCTCCTCCTCATCTCTCTGGGATTCTTCCCCCTCGCTCTCTGTCTCCTCCCCCATCTGCTCTTCTCTCCCTGAAACCCTGACACATATCAACGAAAAGAACTCACTCTGAAACTCACCTACAGGTGGTACCTAAGACCAAGAAAACTAGCGCTAATACGCCCAGGAACCTCACCAAAATGCTGGAGAGGGTGCACCTCCACAGGCACATACCTCCACATGTGGTGGGAATGCCCCAAAATCCAACTATTCTGGACAACAGCCATACGAGAAATATGTAAAATAACTAAGCAAGTACTAGAGATCACCCCAGAAGTGGCCCTACTAAACATCTTCCAAGACAACAATGCCCACTTACACCACAAAGAACTCATAACCCACCTACTTTCAGCAGCCAGAAACAGCATAACCAGACACTGGAGAGACCTGTCAGGAGTAAGCATGGACCAATGGTACCAAATAGTATGGGAAACAGCCCTACTAGAAAAATTAACCAATAAACTGAAACTGACACGGGGACAAACAGAAGAAGATGCCTTTATCCTGGTATGGCTCCCCTTTATCACAAACACAGCCCAAAAAGACAATGACAATAATCCACCAACAGCATACAAATCAATATGGCTAACCTAATCCAAAACACCCACCCACCCCACTCTCACACGAAAACAAAGGTCACCACAGCCAATCACAAACAAACAACCACACCCTAGGCCAACCCTAACCTCTCTCACCACCAAAGGAACACAAGTGAACAGCAGAGAACCGGCACGAGTAACGCTGACATCAAACCCTACACACATTAAGCCAAATAGAAACAGGTTCACCACACTTTCTCATCCTGGTCTTCTTTTATCTTCTTCCAGCTGCCTATGGTTGTGAAGGAGATTTACAACCATCTCCACCAGATCCCCGACACCCGCACTAAGGAAGAGACGCTTTCGGCTATTGTCAGCCTAGCCACCAAGCGCCTGCAGCCGGTCGTAGACAGCCTGTTGGACTGCTCAATGGAGCGTGATGAGTAAGTTTTTGTGATGTGAAAATGGGGAGGGGTAGATTTAAGGGGTTTCTTCATTTATATTTATTTATATTGAATTTCGTACTTGCAAAAAATTGTGCTCCGAGTTGTGGTTTCTTTCTTTGCTAATGTATGTGCAATATAAAGAAAATATCAAAGGCCTGACTTTTTTTAAGAAAAGGAAAAAGGAAAAAATCTGTTTTGAAAAATTGCAGAAGTGCCGCAGCGATCTGGAAGGCGTTGGTCACAGATCCGTATTCCAGCGTCAAGCTGCTGAGACCCCTCCTGAAAAGGCTGCAGGATGAAGACCCCAAAGCGGAAGTCACTTCCAGGCGACGCAGCACTTCTCAAATGCCAATGGCGGTACGAAACCACTCAGTTTCTCTCTCCTGGATTGTTTTGAATGGGAGCTGGATGGGGCTGGGGGCTTCTTGCTGGGAGGGGGTGCATCTTAATAAGTGGTCCATCCTGTGAGCACCTGCTTTGTATGCAGAAGGGCCCCAGCATCTCCATGTCGGGGAGTCCCTAGCCTGAAACCCTGGACAGCCACTGCTAGTCAGTGTAGACAACACTGAGTGAGATGGACCGGGGCTCTGAGTCGTGTCTGAGTCTGAGGTCTTGATCTGACGATGACCTCTGCTGAATGCCATTCTCCTGTCCTTGTCCCTCCAGGCTACCAACGCTCTGTGTCATATCCTGTCGTTCCCTGAGGCTGCAGGTATCCTGAAGAGCAAGTTCCACCACCTGCTGTTTGCACTTAGCACTCGGATCTGTTTTGTCCATGAGGCGAGAAGAAGAGGTTCGAGGGCGGCAAGTCTAATCCCAGAGCCCTCTTCGCATCTCGATCTGCTGACGTAAGGGACCTGCTAATGCATTTGGGGGGCCCCTCCCTTCTCTCTCTGACCCATAGCGGTGATGGCTCAGCCCTCCCCCAAGAGATAGGCTTCATTTGGACATGGAGGTTCTGCTTAGGTTAGATAGCTAGGAGACCCAGGCTTCCCCAACCCCTGTGCTCTTCAGTCGCTTTGGACCACAACTCCCACCAGCCCCAGCCAGCACAACTGGACTGAAGATGGGAGTTGTAGCCCAAAACATCTGAAGGACCCTAGGATGGGAGAGGATGTTGGAGACTCTCCCGCACGATGGGCTGATTTGGGTGTGGTGGCCTCACGTGTCATGAAACCTTAAGTCTCCATCACAGCCGAAAGGTTGCCGCTTGTGCTGGAAACATGTGGGAGGCTGCAGGGGGTGATGGTTGGGGTTGGACTGCAAGATGTCAAGGACCTAAAACTCCCCAGATGAACCTACCCAGACCTTGCGCTCATCATCGGAAGCCCCTCTTCACGTGCCTCCTCCACACAAGAAGGGGCCTTTTCTGTGGTGGCTCCCCATTAGTGGGTTGCTCTCCCCAGGGAGGCTTGCCTGGTGCCTTTAGATGCCAGGCAAAAATGGTCCTCTTCAATCAGGCCATTGGCTGATTAACCTCCTATGCCCTTTCAACTGTGTTTGTTGGAGGGAGGGGAGTTATTGGTTTGCTTTGATTCTTGTTTTTATTCTGTATTTTGTGCTTTTTAACTTGCATTTTTATGTTGTGAACTGCCCGGAGATCTACAGGTGAAGGGCAGTATACAAATTTTTAAAATATAATATTCTTAATTCCTTCACTTGACTCAGGACCGCTGTGCAGGCCCTGAAACAACTGATTGGGCGTGTTGAATACCTTGATGATTTTGAGGTTTTGGGGTTGCAAAGCTGCTGGGATATGCTGTCAAGTCCAGAAAGCTTTTTCAACGGCATTCGTCTTCTGGCAAGGTAAGAAGTTGAAAAGGACTGGCAGGTGAGGCATGAAGAGCAAGGCCTGCTTTTTGGGGAAATGGGGATAAACTTCTTATTTATTTCAGAAAATGTACCATATTGTTCACTCTATAAGACACAATTTTCCCCTCCTAAAAAGTAAGGGGAAATGTGTGTGCGTCTTATGGAGCGAATGCAGGCGGGAGGCTCTGCTCAGCGTTCAAGTAACCTGGTGGTGGTTGTTGTTGTGCAGGAACGCTGAGTCAGCTTCAGGCTTGTGAATCCTTTGTCTCTTACTCTTATGTTTCAGGACCTTGTTCACCTCCTCGACAGAACAGTACAAGAGGATTGCCCGATTGGCACGGGAATATATGTGCTGTCAAAACAATAAGAAGAGAGCCATCGGCATGGCGTTTTACTTGGAGGTAGGAACTGGAAACAGGGAATGCCTGTTCTAATGTTTCTAATGGTTTCTTTATTCCTCACAATTTAACTGTCAAATGTTCTTTAGCATTTACACATTTTTTATTTAATTGTACAACTTCAGCTGCATTCACTGCTATCATGTCTAATATATATGGACAATATTTTTTTGATAGAAGATGAATGTATACGTAATAAAAGATGCACTTACAGTGGCTTTGCTCCAACCTAGGGGATGTCCGACTCTGATACAGACACCTCCATGACCTAGCGCGCAAGTTACTGCAGGCAGCAATCATACAGGTATTCCGTTAATGGGTGGACAAGTCTTCACCTTTGGAAGGCTAAGATTTTTCTTAAAATTACATTTTTATATGTACTATTGGAAACACCTGAAAGCTGGTATAAGTTCATATATATTTATTTTTGCCTGCTTTAAAGATTGATTTTTGTGTGTCTGCTGGTTTATTATATATCTTTTTTTCTCTTTGTTCCGCTATGTATCGGGGTGGGGAGACTAAATAATAATAATAATAATAATAATAATAATAATAATAATAATAATAATAATAATAATAATTTGCTCATCCAAATAAGCTTTTTTCATTTATTTATTGAGGCCACTAAGTCTTTGAACTGAAGAGATTTCTCCAGTTTCAAGCCTCATCTCATGCTCTTTATGAGCCAGGTCCAAACCCTCCTGCAGTTCAGACCCAGCTTAGGATGTGTTTGGTTCAGCATGATTCCAACCAGCTCATACTCCTTCCTTCCCTTTCCCACCAAAATGTACCTGACTGTGAGAGCAGAGGCAAATTAGATTGGGAGGGCCATGCCCAGCCCTAGAGGTTGGAATGCGGGGTCCAGGCCCACCAGAAACCAGCGGAGAACTCCATAGTTCCAAATGGAAGCACCAGTCTAGCTTCTGCTGCGGCCAGATTGGGATGAGAAGGGGCAGGAGGGGTCATGCGTGGCTGGGTGCTTCTTGCTGGTGACCATTGAACTGAAGTGAGCTGCTTTGGGGGCCAACCTGAATCAATCCCAAAATACCGGTAACCCGTTCAAGAGGTGCGTTTTAGAAACTGAGCTCACACTCCAACTGTAAAACCATGACATTATATGCTTATGAAATACGTGATATTTGTTGTCTGATAAGGGGGGGCGGCAGCTCTGTACTTTCCATGGGTCACAACAAGCCAGGGGGTCAAAACAAGGCACCACCTTCTCAGGTGAATATCAGGCTTGAGGACATAAATGTTGCTCGACTTTATCTGGTGTCACTTAGGCTCTGACGGGGAGACCACCTGTGCTGCTGCCTCTACCTGTTCTGGCTGTCAAAGCCTCGACGACCTGCGCTGCTGCCTATGCCTCTTCTGGCTGTCAAAGCCTCGACAACCTGCGCTGCTGCCTATGCCTCTTCTGGCTGTCAAAGCCTCAACGAACTGCGCTGCTGCCGCCGCCTCTTTTGGCTGTCAAAACCACACTGACCTGCGCTGCTGCCGCTGCCCTGTATGGCTGTCAAAGGCTCGACGACCTGCGCTGCTGCCTTCACCTCTTCTGGCTGTCAAAGCCTCGGCGACCTGTGCTGCTGCCTATGCCTCTTCTGGCTGTCAAAGCCTCGACGAACTGCGCTGCTTCCGCAGCCCCTTCTGGCTGTCAAAGCCTCGACGATCTGCGCTGCTGCCTATTCCTCTTCTGGCTGTCCAAGCCTCGATGACCTGTGCTGCTGCCTATGCCTCTTCTGGCTGTCAAAGCCTCGACGATCTGCGCTGCTGCCTCTTCCTTTTCTGGCTGTCAAAGACTCAACAACCTGTGCTGCTGCCTATGCCTCTTCTGGCTGTCAAAGCCTCAACGACCTGTGCTGCTGCCTATGCCTCTTCTGGCTGTCAAAGCCTCGACAACCTGCCCTGCTGCCTCCGCCTCTTCTGGCTGTCAAAGCCTCAACGACCTGTGCTGCTGCCTCCGCCTCTTCTGGCTGTCAAAGCCTCGACCACCTGTGCTGCTGCCTATGCCTCTTCTGGCTGTCAAAGCCTCGACAACCTGCCCTGCTGCCTCCGCCTCTTCTGGCTGTTAAAGCCTCGACGACCTGTGCTGCTGTCTATGCTTCTTCTGGCTGTCAAAGCCTCGACAACCTGCGCTGCTGCCTCCGCCTCTTCTGGCTATCAAAGACTCGACGACCTGTGCTGCTGCCTATGCCTCTTCTGGCAGTAAAAGCCTCGACAACCTGCACTGCTGCCTCCAACTCTTCTGGCTGTCAAAGCCTCGATGACCTGCGCTGCTGCCGCCGCCTCTTCTGGCTGTCAAAACCACAGTGACCTGTGCTGCTGCCGCTGACCCTTACGGCTGTCAAAGCCTCGACAATATGCGCTGCTGCCTCTTCCTTTTCTGGCTGTCAAAGCCTTGATGACCTGCGCTACTGCCTCCGCCCCTTCTGGCTGTCAAAGCCTCAACGACCTGTACTGCTGCCTATGCCTCTTCTGGCTGTCAAAGCCTCGAAGACCTGCGCTGCTGCCTCCGCCACTTCTGGCTGTCAAAGCCTCGACGATCTGCGCTGCTGCCTATTCCCTTTCTGGCTGTCCAAGCCTCGATGACCTGTGCTGCTGCCTCCGCCTCTTCTGGCTGTCAAAGCCTCGACAATCTGCACTGCTGCCTCCGCCTCTTCTGGCTGTCAAAGCCTCGGCGACCTGCGCTGCTGCCGCTGCCCTGTATGGCTGTCAAAGGCTCGACGACCTGCGCTGCTGCCTTCACCTCTTCTGGCTGTCAAAGCCTCGGCGACCTGTGCTGCTGCCTATGCCTCTTCTGGCTGTCAAAGCCTCGGCGACCTGCGCTGCTGCCTCTGCCTCTTCTGGCTGTCAAAGCCTCGACGACCTGCGCTGCTGCCGCCGCCTCTTTTCGCTGTCAAAACCACACTGACCTGCGCTGCTGCCGCTGCCCTGTATGGCTGTCAAAGGCTCGACGACCTGCGCTGCTGCCTTCACCTCTTCTGGCTGTCAAAGCCTCGGCGACCTGTGCTGCTGCCTATGCCTCTTCTGGCTGTCAAAGCCTCGACGAACTGCGCTGCCTCCGCAGCCCCTTCTGGCTGTCAAAGCCTCGACGATCTGCGCTGCTGCCTATTCCTCTTCTGGCTGTCCAAGCCTCGATGACCTGTGCTGCTGCCTATGCCTCTTCTGGCTGTCAAAGCCTCGACGATCTGCGCTGCTGCCTCTTCCTTTTCTGGCTGTCAAAGACTCAACAACCTGTGCTGCTGCCTATGCCTCTTCTGGCTGTCAAAGCCTCAACGACCTGTGCTGCTGCCTATGCCTCTTCTGGCTGTCAAAGCCTCGACAACCTGCCCTGCTGCCTCCGCCTCTTCTGGCTGTCAAAGCCTCAACGACCTGTGCTGCTGCCTCCGCCTCTTCTGGCTGTCAAAGCCTCGACCACCTGTGCTGCTGCCTCCGCCTCTTCTGGCTGTCAAAGCCTCGACAACCTGCCCTGCTGCCTCCGCCTCTTCTGGCTGTCAAAGCCTCGACGACCTGTGCTGCTGTCTATGCTTCTTCTGGCTGTCAAAGCCTCGACAACCTGCGCTGCTGCCTCCGCCTCTTCTGGCTATCAAAGACTCGACGACCTGTGCTGCTGCCTATGCCTCTTCTGGCAGTAAAAGCCTCGACAACCTGCACTGCTGCCTCCAACTCTTCTGGCTGTCAAAGCCTCGATGACCTGCGCTGCTGCCGCCGCCTCTTCTGGCTGTCAAAACCACAGTGACCTGTGCTGCTGCTGCTGACCCTTACGGCTGTCAAAGCCTCGACAATATGCGCTGCTGCCTCTTCCTTTTCTGGCTGTCAAAGCCTTGATGACCTGCGCTACTGCCTCCGCCCCTTCTGGCTGTCAAAGCCTCAACGACCTGTACTGCTGCCTATGCCTCTTCTGGCTGTCAAAGCCTCGAAGACCTGCGCTGCTGCCTCCGCCACTTCTGGCTGTCAAAGCTTCGACGATCTGCGCTGCTGCCTATTCCTTTTCTGGCTGTCCAAGCCTCGATGACCTGTGCTGCTGCCTCCGCCTCTTCTGGCTGTCAAAGCCTCGACAATCTGCACTGCTGCCTCCGCCTCTTCTGGCTGTCAAAGCCTTGACGACCTGTGCTGCTGCCTCCGCCTCTTCTGGCTGTCAAAGCCTCGGCGACCTGCGCTGCTGCCTCCGCCTCTACTGGCTATCAAAGCCTCGGCGACCTGCGCTGCTGCCTCTGCCTCTTCTGGCTGTCAAAGCCTCGACGACCTGCGCTGCTGCCGCCGCCTCTTTTCGCTGTCAAAACCACACTGACCTGCGCTGCTGCCGCTGCCCTGTATGGCTGTCAAAGGCTCGACGACCTGCGCTGCTGCCTTCACCTCTTCTGGCTGTCAAAGCCTCGGCGACCTGTGCTGCTGCCTATGCCTCTTCTGGCTGTCAAAGCCTCGACGAACTGCGCTGCTTCTGCAGCCCCTTCTGGCTGTCAAAGCCTCGACGATCTGCGCTGCTGCCTATTCCTCTTCTGGCTGTCCAAGCCTCGATGACCTGTGCTGCTGCCTATGCCTCTTCTGGCTGTCAAAGCCTCGACGATCTGCGCTGCTGCCTCTTCCTTTTCTGGCTGTCAAAGACTCAACAACCTGTGCTGCTGCCTATGCCTCTTCTGGCTGTCAAAGCCTCAACGACCTGTGCTGCTGCCTATGCCTCTTCTGGCTGTCAAAGCCTCGACAACCTGCCCTGCTGCCTCCGCCTCTTCTGGCTGTCAAAGCCTCAACGACCTGTGCTGCTGCCTCCGCCTCTTCTGGCTGTCAAAGCCTCGACCACCTGTGCTGCTGCCTATGCCTCTTCTGGCTGTCAAAGCCTCGACAACCTGCCCTGCTGCCTCCGCCTCTTCTGGCTGTCAAAGCCTCGACGACCTGTGCTGCTGTCTATGCTTCTTCTGGCTGTCAAAGCCTCGACAACCTGCGCTGCTGCCTCCACCTCTTCTGGCTATCAAAGACTCGACGACCTGTGCTGCTGCCTATGCCTCTTCTGGCAGTAAAAGCCTCGACAACCTGCACTGCTGCCTCCAACTCTTCTGGCTGTCAAAGCCTCGATGACCTGCGCTGCTGCCGCCGCCTCTTCTGGCAGTCAAAACCACAGTGACCTGTGCTGCTGCCGCTGACCCTTACGGCTGTCAAAGCCTCGACAATATGCGCTGCTGCCTCTTCCTTTTCTGGCTGTCAAAGCCTTGATGACCTGCGCTACTGCCTCCGCCCCTTCTGGCTGTCAAAGCCTCAACGACCTGTACTGCTGCCTATGCCTCTTCTGGCTGTCAAAGCCTCGAAGACCTGCGCTGCTGCCTCCGCCACTTCTGGCTGTCAAAGCCTCGACGATTTGCGCTGCTGCCTATTCCTCTTCTGGCTGTCCAAGCCTCGATGACCTGTGCTGCTGCCTCCGCCTCTTCTGGATGTCAAAGCCTCGACAACCTGCACTGCTGCCTCCAACTCTTCTGGCTGTCAAAGCCTCGATGACCTGCGCTGCTGCCGCCGCCTCTTCTGGCTGTCAAAACCACAGTGACCTGTGCTGCTGCCGCTGACCCTTACGGCTGTCAAAGCCTCGACAATATGCGCTGCTGCCTCTTCCTTTTCTGGCTGTCAAAGCCTTGATGACCTGCGCTACTGCCTCCGCCCCTTCTGGCTGTCAAAGCCTCAACGACCTGTACTGCTGCCTATGCCTCTTCTGGCTGTCAAAGCCTCGAAGACCTGCGCTGCTGCCTCCGCCACATCTGGCTGTCAAAGCCTCGACGATCTGCGCTGCTGCCTATTCCTTTTCTGGCTGTCCAAGCCTCGATGACCTGTGCTGCTGCCTCCGCCTCTTCTGGCTGTCAAAGCCTCGACAATCTGCACTGCTGCCTCCGCCTCTTCTGGCTGTCAAAGCCTTGACGACCTGTGCTGCTGCCTCCGCCTCTTCTGGCTGTCAAAGCCTCGGCGACCTGCGCTGCTGCCTCCGCCTCTACTGGCTATCAAAGCCTCGGCGACCTGCGCTGCTGCCTCTGCCTCTTCTGGCTGTCAAAGCCTCGACGACCTGCGCTGCTGCCGCCGCCTCTTTTCGCTGTCAAAACCACACTGACCTGCGCTGCTGCCGCTGCCCTGTATGGCTGTCAAAGGCTCGACGACCTGCGCTGCTGCCTTCACCTCTTCTGGCTGTCAAAGCCTCGGCGACCTGTGCTGCTGCCTATGCCTCTTCTGGCTGTCAAAGCCTCGACGAACTGCGCTGCTTCCGCAGCCCCTTCTGGCTGTCAAATCCTCGACGATCTGCGCTGCTGCCTATTCCTCTTCTGGCTGTCCAAGCCTCGATGACCTGTGCTGCTGCCTATGCCTCTTCTGGCTGTCAAAGCCTCGACGATCTGCGCTGCTGCCTCTTCCTTTTCTGGCTGTCAAAGACTCAACAACCTGTGCTGCTGCCTATGCCTCTTCTGGCTGTCAAAGCCTCAACGACCTGTGCTGCTGCCTATGCCTCTTCTGGCTGTCAAAGCCTCGACAACCTGCCCTGCTGCCTCCGCGTCTTCTGGCTGTCAAAGCCTCAACGACCTGTGCTGCTGCCTCCGCCTCTTCTGGCTGTCAAAGCCTCGACCACCTGTGCTGCTGCCTATGCCTCTTCTGGCTGTCAAAGCCTCGACAACCTGCCCTGCTGCCTCCGCCTCTTCTGGCTGTCAAAGCCTCGACGACCTGTGCTGCTGTCTATGCTTCTTCTGGCTGTCAAAGCCTCGACAACCTGCGCTGCTGCCTCCACCTCTTCTGGCTATCAAAGACTCGACGACCTGTGCTGCTGCCTATGCCTCTTCTGGCAGTAAAAGCCTCGACAACCTGCACTGCTGCCTCCAACTCTTTTGGCTGTCAAAGCCTCGATGACCTGCGCTGCTGCCGCCGCCTCTTCTGGCAGTCAAAACCACAGTGACCTGTGCTGCTGCCGCTGACCCTTACGGCTGTCAAAGCCTCGACAATATGCGCTGCTGCCTCTTCCTTTTCTGGCTGTCAAAGCCTTGATGACCTGCGCTACTGCCTCCGCCCCTTCTGGCTGTCAAAGCCTCAACGACCTGTACTGCTGCCTATGCCTCTTCTGGCTGTCAAAGCCTCGAAGACCTGCGCTGCTGCCTCCGCCACTTCTGGCTGTCAAAGCCTCGACGATCTGCGCTGCTGCCTATTCCTCTTCTGGCTGTCCAAGCCTCGATGACCTGTGCTGCTGCCTCCGCCTCTTCTGGCTGTCAAAGCCTCGACAATCTGCACTGCTGCCTCCGCCTCTTCTGGCTGTCAAAGCCTTGACGACCTGTGCTGCTGCCTCCGCCTCTTCTGGCTGTCAAAGCCTCGGCGACCTGCGCTGCTGCCTCCGCCTCTACTGGCTATCAAAGCCTCGGCTACCTGCGCTGCTGCCTCTGCCTCTTCTGGCTGTCAAAGCCTCGACGACCTGCGCTGCTGCCGCCGCCTCTTCCTGCTGTCAAAACCACAATGACCTGCGCTGCTGCTGCTGCCGCTGCCCTGTATGGCTGTCAAAGGCTCGACGACCTGCGCTGCTGCCGCTGACCCTTACGGCTGTCAAAGCCTCGCCGATATGCGCTGCTGCCTCTTTCTTTTCTGGCTGTCAAAGCCTTGATGACCTGCGCTACTGCCCCCGCCTCTTCTGGCTGTCAAAGCCTCAATGACCAGCGCTGCTGCCGCTGACCCTTATGTCTGTCAAAGCCTCGACGATATGCGCTGCTGCTTCCGTGTCTTATGGCTGTCAAAGCCTCGACGACCTGTGCTGCTGCCTATGCCTCTTCTGGCTGTCAAAGCCTCGATGACCTGCGCTGCTGCCTATGCCTCTTCTGGCTGTGAAAGCCTCGACAACCAGCCCTGCTGCCTCCGCCTCTTCTGGCTGTCAAAGCCTCGACCACCTGTGCTGCTGCTTATGCCTCTTCTGGCTGTCAAAGCCTCGGCGACCTGCGATGCTGCCTCCGCCTCCTCTGGCTGTCAAAGCCTCGACGACCTGCGCTGCTGCCGCCGGCTCTTCCTGCTGTCAAAACCACAGTGACCTGTGCTGCTGCCGCTGCCCTGTATTGCTGTCAAAGACTCGACGACCTGCGCTGCTGCCGCTAACCAATATGGCTGTCAAAGCCTCGAGGACCTGCGCTGCTGCCGCCACCTCTTCTGGCTGTCAAAACCACAATGACCTGCGCTGCTGCCGCTGCCCTGTATGTCTGTCAAAGACTCGACGACCTGTGCTGCTGCCTATACCTCTTCTGGCTCTCAAAGCCTCGACAACCTGTTCTGCTGCCAATGCCTCTTCTGGCTGTCAAAGCCTCGGCGACCTGCGCTGCTGCCTCCGCCTCTTCTGGCTGTCAAAGCCTCGACGACCTGCGCTGCTGCCTATGCCTCTTCTGGCTGTCAAAACCACAATGAACTGCGCTGCTGCCGCTGCCCTGTATGGCTTTCAAAGACTCGACAACCTGCGCTGCTGCCGCTGACCCTTATGGCTGTCAAAGCCTCGACGATATGCGCTGCTGCCTCTTCCTTTTCTGGCTGTCAAAGCCTTGATGACCTGCGCTGCTGCCTCCGCCTCTTCTGGCTGTCAAAGCCTCGACGACCTGCGCTGCTTCCGCAGCCCCTTCTGGCTGTCAAAGCCTCGACGATCTGCGCTGCTGCCTATTCCTCTTCTGGCTGTCCAAGCCTCGATGACCTGTGCTGCTGCCTATGCCTCTTCTGGCTGTCAAAGCCTCGACGATCTGCGCTGCTGCCTCTTCCTTTTCTGGCTGTCAAAGACTCAACAACCTGTGCTGCTGCCTATGCCTCTTCTGGCTGTCAAAGCCTCAACGACCTGTGCTGCTGCCTATGCCTCTTCTGGCTGTCAAAGCCTCGACAACCTGCCCTGCTGCCTCCGCCTCTTCTGGCTGTCAAAGCCTCAACGACCTGTGCTGCTGCCTCCGCCTCTTCTGGCTGTCAAAGCCTCGACCACCTGTGCTGCTGCCTATGCCTCTTCTGGCTGTCAAAGCCTCGACAACCTGCCCTGCTGCCTCCGCCTCTTCTGGCTGTCAAAGCCTCGACGACCTGTGCTGCTGTCTATGCTTCTTCTGGCTGTCAAAGCCTCGACAACCTGCGCTGCTGCCTCCACCTCTTCTGGCTATCAAAGACTCGACTTCCTGTGCTGCTGCCTATGCCTCTTCTGGCAGTAAAAGCCTCGACAACCTGCACTGCTGCCTCCAACTCTTTTGGCTGTCAAAGCCTCGATGACCTGCGCTGCTGCCGCCGCCTCTTCTGGCAGTCAAAACCACAGTGACCTGTGCTGCTGCCGCTGACCCTTACGGCTGTCAAAGCCTCGACGATATGCGCTGCTGCCTCTTCCTTTTCTGGCTGTCAAAGCCTTGATGACCTGCGCTGCTGCCTCCGCCTCTTCTGGCTGTCAAAGCCTCGACGACCTGCGCTGCTGCCTCCACCTCTTCAGGCTGTCAAAACCACAATGACCTGTGCTGCTGCCGCTGTATGTCTGTATGGCTGTCAAAGACTTGACGACCTGCGCTGCTGCCGCTGACCCTTATGGCTGTCAAAGCCTCGACAATATGCGCTACTGCCTCCGCGTCTTCTGGCTGTCCAAGCCTCGACGACCTGTGCTGCTGCCTATGCCTCCTCTGGCTGTCAAAGTCTTGATGACCTGCGCTGCTGCCTCCGCCTCTTCTGGCTGTCAAAGACTCGACGACCTGTGCTGCTGCCTATGCCTCTTCTGGCTGTCAAAGCCTTGATGACCTGCACTGCTGCCTCCGCCTCTTCTGGCTGTCAAAGCCTCGACAACCTGCCCTGCTGCCTCCGCCTCTTCTGGCTGTCAATGACTCGATGACCTGTGCTGCTGCCTATACCTCTTCTGGCTGTCAAAGCCTCGACAACCTGTGCTGCTGCCTATGCCTCTTCTGGCTGTCAAAGCCTCGACAACCTGCTTTGCTGCCTCTGCCTCTTCTGGCTGTCAAAGCCTCGACAACCTGTGCTGCTGCCTTTGCCTCTTCTGGCTGTCAAAACCACAATGACCTGCGCTGCCGCCGCTGCCCTATATGGCTGTCAAAGACTCGACGACCTGCGCTGCTGCCGCTAACAATTATGGCTGTCAAAGCCTAGAGGACCTGCGCTGCTGCCGCCACCTCTTCTGGCTGTCAAAACCACAATGACCTGCGCTGCTGCCGCTGCCCTGTATGTCTGTCAAAGACTCGACGACCTGTGCTGCTGCCTATACCTCTTCTGGCTGTCAAAGCCTCGACAACCTGTGCTGCTGCCTATGCCTCTTCTGGCTGTCAAAGCCTCGACAACCTGCGCTGCTGCCTCCGCCTCTTCTGGCTGTCAAAGCCTCAACGACCTGTGCTGCTGCCTATGCCTCTTCTGGCTTTCAAAGCCTCGACAACCTGCGCTGATGCCTCCGCCTCTTCTGGCTGTCAAAGGCTAGACGACCTGTGCTGCTGCTTATGCCTCTTCTGGCTGTCAAAGCCTCGACAACCTGCGCTGCTGCTTCCGCCTCTTCTGGCTGTCAAAGCCTCGACGACCTGCGCTGCTGCTGCCACCTCTTCTGGCTGTCAAAACCACAGTGACCTGCGCTGCTGCCGCTGACCCTTACGGCTGTCAAAGCCTCGACGATATGAACTGCTGCCTCTTCCTTTTCTGGCTGTCAAAGCTTTGATGACCTGCGCTACTGCCTCTGCCTCTTCTGGCTGTCAAAGCCTCAACGACCTGTGCTGCTGCCTCTGCCTCTTCTGGCTGTCAAAGCCTCGAAGACCTGCGCTGCTGCCTCCACCTCTTCTGGCTGTCAAAGCCTCGACGACCTGTGCTGCTGCCGCTGCCCTGTATGCCTGTCAAAGCCTCAACGACCTGCTCTTCTGCCTCTTCCTTTTCCGGCTTTCATAGCCTTGATGACCTGCACTGCTGCCGCAGCCCCTTCTGGCTGTCCAAGCCTCGATGACCTGTGCTGCTGCCTATGCCTCTTCTGGCTGTCCAAGCCTCGATGACCTGCGCTGCTGCCTCTTCCTCTTCTAGCTGTCAAAGCCTCGACGATCTGCGCTGCTGCCTCTTCCTATTCTGGCTATCAAAGCCTCGATGACCTGTGCTGCTGCCTATGCCTCTTCTGGCTGTCAAAGCCTCGACGATATGCGCTGCTGCCTATGCCTCTTCTGACTGTCAAACAACGGCGACCGGTGCTGCTGCCTCCGCCTCTTCTGGCTGTCAAAGCCTCGATGATATGCGCTGCTGCCTCCGCCCCTTCTGGAGGTCAAAGCCTCGACGACCTGTACTGCTGCCTATGCCTCTTCTGGCTGTCAAAGCCTCGAAGACCTGCGCTGCTGCCTCCGCCACTTCTGGCTGTCAAAGCCTCGACGATTTGCGCTGCTGCCTATTCCTCTTCTGGCTGTCCAAGCCTCGATGACCTGTGCTGCTGCCTCCGCCTCTTCTGGCTGTCAAAGCCTCGACAACCTGCACTGCTGCCTCCAACTCTTCTGGCTGTCAAAGCCTCGATGACCTGCGCTGCTGCCGCCGCCTCTTCTGGCTGTCAAAACCACAGTGACCTGTGCTGCTGCCGCTGACCCTTACGGCTGTCAAAGCCTCGACAATATGCGCTGCTGCCTCTTCCTTTTCTGGCTGTCAAAGCCTTGATGACCTGCGCTACTGCCTCCGCCCCTTCTGGCTGTCAAAGCCTCAACGACCTGTACTGCTGCCTATGCCTCTTCTGGCTGTCAAAGCCTCGAAGACCTGCGCTGCTGCCTCCGCCACATCTGGCTGTCAAAGCCTCGACGATCTGCGCTGCTGCCTATTCCTTTTCTGGCTGTCCAAGCCTCGATGACCTGTGCTGCTGCCTCCGCCTCTTCTGGCTGTCAAAGCCTCGACAATCTGCACTGCTGCCTCCGCCTCTTCTGGCTGTCAAAGCCTTGACGACCTGTGCTGCTGCCTCCGCCTCTTCTGGCTGTCAAAGCCTCGGCGACCTGCGCTGCTGCCTCCGCCTCTACTGGCTATCAAAGCCTCGGCGACCTGCGCTGCTGCCTCTGCCTCTTCTGGCTGTCAAAGCCTCGACGACCTGCGCTGCTGCCGCCGCCTCTTTTCGCTGTCAAAACCACACTGACCTGCGCTGCTGCCGCTGCCCTGTATGGCTGTCAAAGGCTCGACGACCTGCGCTGCTGCCTTCACCTCTTCTGGCTGTCAAAGCCTCGGCGACCTGTGCTGCTGCCTATGCCTCTTCTGGCTGTCAAAGCCTCGACGAACTGCGCTGCTTCCGCAGCCCCTTCTGGCTGTCAAAGCCTCGACGATCTGCGCTGCTGCCTATTCCTCTTCTGGCTGTCCAAGCCTCGATGACCTGTGCTGCTGCCTATGCCTCTTCTGGCTGTCAAAGCTTCGACGATCTGCGCTGCTGCCTCTTCCTTTTCTGGCTGTCAAAGACTCAACAACCTGTGCTGCTGCCTATGCCTCTTCTGGCTGTCAAAGCCTCAACGACCTGTGCTGCTGCCTATGCCTCTTCTGGCTGTCAAAGCCTCGACAACCTGCCCTGCTGCCTCCGCGTCTTCTGGCTGTCAAAGCCTCAACGACCTGTGCTGCTGCCTCCGCCTCTTCTGGCTGTCAAAGCCTCGACCACCTGTGCTGCTGCCTATGCCTCTTCTGGCTGTCAAAGCCTCGACAACCTGCCCTGCTGCCTCCGCCTCTTCTGGCTGTCAAAGCCTCGACGACCTGTGCTGCTGTCTATGCTTCTTCTGGCTGTCAAAGCCTCGACAACCTGCGCTGCTGCCTCCACCTCTTCTGGCTATCAAAGACTCGACGACCTGTGCTGCTGCCTATGCCTCTTCTGGCAGTAAAAGCCTCGACAACCTGCACTGCTGCCTCCAACTCTTTTGGCTGTCAAAGCCTCGATGACCTGCGCTGCTGCCGCCGCCTCTTCTGGCAGTCAAAACCACAGTGACCTGTGCTGCTGCCGCTGACCCTTACGGCTGTCAAAGCCTCGACAATATGCGCTGCTGCCTCTTCCTTTTCTGGCTGTCAAAGCCTTGATGACCTGCGCTACTGCCTCCGCCCCTTCTGGCTGTCAAAGCCTCAACGACCTGTACTGCTGCCTATGCCTCTTCTGGCTGTCAAAGCCTCGAAGACCTGCGCTGCTGCCTCCGCCACTTCTGGCTGTCAAAGCCTCGACGATCTGCGCTGCTGCCTATTCCTCTTCTGGCTGTCCAAGCCTCGATGACCTGTGCTGCTGCCTCCGCCTCTTCTGGCTGTCAAAGCCTCGACAATCTGCACTGCTGCCTCCGCCTCTTCTGGCTGTCAAAGCCTTGACGACCTGTGCTGCTGCCTCCGCCTCTTCTGGCTGTCAAAGCCTCGGCGACCTGCGCTGCTGCCTCCGCCTCTACTGGCTATCAAAGCCTCGGCTACCTGCGCTGCTGCCTCTGCCTCTTCTGGCTGTCAAAGCCTCGACGACCTGCGCTGCTGCCGCCGCCTCTTCCTGCTGTCAAAACCACAATGACCTGCGCTGCTGCTGCTGCCGCTGCCCTGTATGGCTGTCAAAGGCTCGACGACCTGCGCTGCTGCCGCTGACCCTTACGGCTGTCAAAGCCTCGCCGATATGCGCTGCTGCCTCTTTCTTTTCTGGCTGTCAAAGCCTTGATGACCTGCGCTACTGCCCCCGCCTCTTCTGGCTGTCAAAGCCTCAATGACCAGCGCTGCTGCCGCTGACCCTTATGTCTGTCAAAGCCTCGACGATATGCGCTGCTGCTTCCGTGTCTTATGGCTGTCAAAGCCTCGACGACCTGTGCTGCTGCCTATGCCTCTTCTGGCTGTCAAAGCCTCGATGACCTGCGCTGCTGCCTATGCCTCTTCTGGCTGTGAAAGCCTCGACAACCAGCCCTGCTGCCTCCGCCTCTTCTGGCTGTCAAAGCCTCGACCACCTGTGCTGCTGCTTATGCCTCTTCTGGCTGTCAAAGCCTCGGCGACCTGCGATGCTGCCTCCGCCTCCTCTGGCTGTCAAAGCCTCGACGACCTGCGCTGCTGCCGCCGGCTCTTCCTGCTGTCAAAACCACAGTGACCTGTGCTGCTGCCGCTGCCCTGTATTGCTGTCAAAGACTCGACGACCTGCGCTGCTGCCGCTAACCAATATGGCTGTCAAAGCCTCGAGGACCTGCGCTGCTGCCGCCACCTCTTCTGGCTGTCAAAACCACAATGACCTGCGCTGCTGCCGCTGCCCTGTATGTCTGTCAAAGACTCGACGACCTATGCTGCTGCCTATACCTCTTCTGGCTCTCAAAGCCTCGACAACCTGTTCTGCTGCCAATGCCTCTTCTGGCTGTCAAAGCCTCGGCGACCTGCGCTGCTGCCTCCGCCTCTTCTGGCTGTCAAAGCCTCGACGACCTGCGCTGCTGCCTATGCCTCTTCTGGCTGTCAAAACCACAATGAACTGCGCTGCTGCCGCTGCCCTGTATGGCTTTCAAAGACTCGACAACCTGCGCTGCTGCCGCTGACCCTTATGGCTGTCAAAGCCTCGACGATATGCGCTGCTGCCTCTTCCTTTTCTGGCTGTCAAAGCCTTGATGACCTGCGCTGCTGCCTCCGCCTCTTCTGGCTGTCAAAGCCTCGACGACCTGCGCTGCTTCCGCAGCCCCTTCTGGCTGTCAAAGCCTCGACGATCTGCGCTGCTGCCTATTCCTCTTCTGGCTGTCCAAGCCTCGATGACCTGTGCTGCTGCCTATGCCTCTTCTGGCTGTCAAAGCCTCGACGATCTGCGCTGCTGCCTCTTCCTTTTCTGGCTGTCAAAGACTCAACAACCTGTGCTGCTGCCTATGCCTCTTCTGGCTGTCAAAGCCTCAACGACCTGTGCTGCTGCCTATGCCTCTTCTGGCTGTCAAAGCCTCGACAACCTGCCCTGCTGCCTCCGCCTCTTCTGGCTGTCAAAGCCTCAACGACCTGTGCTGCTGCCTCCGCCTCTTCTGGCTGTCAAAGCCTCGACCACCTGTGCTGCTGCCTATGCCTCTTCTGGCTGTCAAAGCCTCGACAACCTGCCCTGCTGCCTCCGCCTCTTCTGGCTGTCAAAGCCTCGACGACCTGTGCTGCTGTCTATGCTTCTTCTGGCTGTCAAAGCCTCGACAACCTGCGCTGCTGCCTCCACCTCTTCTGGCTATC
Organism: Podarcis melisellensis; assembly: GCF_964234715.1. Classification (NCBI taxonomy): domain Eukaryota; kingdom Metazoa; phylum Chordata; class Lepidosauria; order Squamata; family Lacertidae; genus Podarcis; species Podarcis melisellensis. The sequence goes on from NC_138539.1 coordinate 92,465,160, forward strand.
AAAGACTCGACTTCCTGTGCTGCTGCCTATGCCTCTTCTGGCAGTAAAAGCCTCGACAACCTGCACTGCTGCCTCCAACACTTTTGGCTGTCAAAGCCTCGATGACCTGCGCTGCTGCCGCCGCCTCTTCTGGCAGTCAAAACCACAGTGACCTGTGCTGCTGCCGCTGACCCTTACGGCTGTCAAAGCCTCGACGATATGCGCTGCTGCCTCTTCCTTTTCTGGCTGTCAAAGCCTTGATGACCTGCGCTGCTGCCTCCGCCTCTTCTGGCTGTCAAAGCCTCGACGACCTGCGCTGCTGCCTCCACCTCTTCAGGCTGTCAAAACCACAATGACCTGTGCTGCTGCCGCTGTATGTCTGTATGGCTGTCAAAGACTTGACGACCTGCGCTGCTGCCGCTGACCCTTATGGCTGTCAAAGCCTCGACAATATGCGCTACTGCCTCCGCGTCTTCTGGCTGTCAAAGCCTCGACGACCTGTGCTGCTGCCTATGCCTCCTCTGGCTGTCAAAGCCTTGATGACCTGCGCTGCTGCCTCCGCCTCTTCTGGCTGTCAAAGACTCGACGACCTGTGCTGCTGCCTATGCCTCTTCTGGCTGTCAAAGCCTTGATGACCTGCACTGCTGCCTCCGCCTCTTCTGGCTGTCAAAGCCTCGACAACCTGCCCTGCTGCCTCCGCCTCTTCTGGCTGTCAATGACTCGATGACCTGTGCTGCTGCCTATACCTCTTCTGGCTGTCAAAGCCTCGACAACCTGTGCTGCTGCCTATGCCTCTTCTGGCTGTCAAAGCCTCGACAACCTGCTTTGCTGCCTCTGCCTCTTCTGGCTGTCAAAGCCTCGACAACCTGTGCTGCTGCCTTTGCCTCTTCTGGCTGTCAAAACCACAATGACCTGCGCTGCCGCCGCTGCCCTATATGGCTGTCAAAGACTCGACGACCTGCGCTGCTGCCGCTAACAATTATGGCTGTCAAAGCCTAGAGGACCTGCGCTGCTGCCGCCACCTCTTCTGGCTGTCAAAACCACAATGACCTGCGCTGCTGCCGCTGCCCTGTATGTCTGTCAAAGACTCGACGACCTGTGCTGCTGCCTATACCTCTTCTGGCTGTCAAAGCCTCGACAACCTGTGCTGCTGCCTATGCCTCTTCTGGCTGTCAAAGCCTCGACAACCTGCGCTGCTGCCTCCGCCTCTTCTGGCTGTCAAAGCCTCAACGACCTGTGCTGCTGCCTATGCCTCTTCTGGCTTTCAAAGCCTCGACAACCTGCGCTGATGCCTCCGCCTCTTCTGGCTGTCAAAGGCTAGACGACCTGTGCTGCTGCTTATGCCTCTTCTGGCTGTCAAAGCCTCGACAACCTGCGCTGCTGCTTCCGCCTCTTCTGGCTGTCAAAGCCTCGACGACCTGCGCTGCTGCTGCCACCTCTTCTGGCTGTCAAAACCACAGTGACCTGCGCTGCTGCCGCTGACCCTTACGGCTGTCAAAGCCTCGACGATATGAACTGCTGCCTCTTCCTTTTCTGGCTGTCAAAGCTTTGATGACCTGCGCTACTGCCTCTGCCTCTTCTGGCTGTCAAAGCCTCAACGACCTGTGCTGCTGCCTATGCCTCTTCTGGCTGTCAAAGCCTCGAAGACCTGCGCTGCTGCCTCCACCTCTTCTGGCTGTCAAAGCCTCGACGACCTGTGCTGCTGCCGCTGCCCTGTATGCCTGTCAAAGCCTCAACGACCTGCTCTTCTGCCTCTTCCTTTTCCGGCTTTCATAGCCTTGATGACCTGCACTGCTGCCGCAGCCCCTTCTGGCTGTCCAAGCCTCGATGACCTGTGCTGCTGCCTATGCCTCTTCTGGCTGTCCAAGCCTCGATGACCTGCGCTGCTGCCTCTTCCTCTTCTAGCTGTCAAAGCCTCGACGATCTGCGCTGCTGCCTCTTCCTATTCTGGCTATCAAAGCCTCGATGACCTGTGCTGCTGCCTATGCCTCTTCTGGCTGTCAAAGCCTCGACGATATGCGCTGCTGCCTATGCCTCTTCTGACTGTCAAACAACGGCGACCGGTGCTGCTGCCTCCGCCTCTTCTGGCTGTCAAAGCCTCGATGATATGCGCTGCTGCCTCCGCCCCTTCTGGAGGTCAAAGCCTCGACGACCTGTGCTGCTGCCTATGCCTCTTCTGGCTGTCATAACCACAATGACCTGCACTGATAAGGAGGGGCGGCAGCTCTGTACCTTCCATGGGTCACAACAAGCTTGGGGGTCAAAACAAGGCATCACCTTCTCAGGTGAATATCAGGCTTGAGGACATAAATGTTGCTCGACTTTATCTGGTGTGACTTAGGCTCTGACGGTGAGACCACCTGTGCTGCTGCCTCTACCTGTTCTGGCTGTCAAAGCCTCGACGACCTGCGCTGCTGCCTATGCCTCTTCTGGCTGTCAAAGCCTCGACAACCTGTGCTGCTGCCTCCGCCTCTTCTAGCTGTTCAAGCCTCGACGACCTGTGCTGCTGCCTATGCCTCTTCTGGCTGTCAAAGCCTTGACAACCTGCGCTGCTGCCTCCGCCTCTTCTGGCTGTCAAAGACTCGACGACCTGTGCTGCTGCCTATGCCTCTTCTGGCTGTCAAAGCCTCGACAACCTGCGCTGCTGCCTTTGCCTCTTCTGGCTGTCAAAGCCTTGACGACCTGCGCTGCTGCCGCCGCCTCTTCTGGCTGTCAAAACCACAATGACCTGCGCTGCTGCCGCTGCCCAATATGGCTGTCAAAGACTCGACGACCTGCGCTGCTGCCGCTGACCCTTAGGGCTGTCAAAGCCTCGACGATATGTGCTGCTGCCTCTTCCTTTTCTGCCTATCAAAGCCTCGATGACCTGTGCTGCTACCGCAGCCCCTTCTGGCTGTCAAAGCCTCGACGATCTGCGCTGCTGCCTCTTCCTCTTCTGGCTATCAAAGCCTCGATGACCTGTGCTGCTGCCTATGCCTCTTCTGGCTGTCAAAGCCTCGACAACCTGCCCTGCTGCCTCCGCCTCTTCTGGCTGTCAAAGCCTCAACGACCTGTGCTGCTGCCTATGCCTCTTCTGGCTGTCAAAGCCTCGACGACCTGCGCTCCTGCCTCCGCCTCTTCTGGCTGTCAAAGCCTCGACGACCTGTGCTGCTGCCGCTGCCCTGTATGCCTGTCTAAGCCTCAACGACCTGCGCTTCTGCCTCTTCCTTTTCCGGCATTCATAGCCTTGATGACCTGCGCTGCTGCAGCACCCCCTTCTGGCTGTCCAAGCCTCGACGACCTGTGCTGCTGCCTCCGCCTCTTCTGGCTGTCCAAGCCTCGATGACCTGCGCTGCTGCCTCTTCCTCTTCTGGCTATCAAAGCCTCGATGACCTGTGCTGCTACCGCAGCCCCTTCTAGCTGTCAAAGCCACGACGATCTGCGCTGCTGCCTCTTCCTTTTCTGGCTGTCAAAGCCTTGATGACCTGGGCTGCTGCCCCCGCCTCTTCTAGCTGTCAAAGCCTCGACGATCTGCGCTGCTGCCTCCACCTATTCTGGCTGTCAAACCCACAATGACCTGTGCTGCTGCCACTGCCCTGTATGGCTGTCAAAGACTCGACGACCTGCGCTGCTGCCGCTGACCCTTATGGCTGTCAAAGCCTCGACGATATGCGCTGCTGCCTCCGCCTCTTCTGGCTGTCAAAGCCTCAACGACCTGTGCTGCTGCCTATGCCTCTTCTGTCTGTCAAAGCCTCGACAACCTGCCCTGCTGCCTCCACCTCTTCTGGCTGTCAAAGACTCGACGACCTGTGCTGCTGCCTCCGCCTCTTCTGGCTGTCAAAGCCTCGACAACCTGCCCTGCTGCCTCCGCCTCTTCTGGCTGTCAATGACTCGATGACCTGTGCTGCTGCCTATACCTCTTCTGGCTGTCAAAGCCTCGACAACCTGTGCTGCTGCCTATGCCTCTTCTGGCTGTCAAAGCCTCGACAACCTGCTTTGCTGCCTCTGCCTCTTCTGGCTGTCAAAGCCTCGACAACCTGTGCTGCTGCCTTTGCCTCTTCTGGCTGTCAAAACCACAATGACCTGCGCTGCCGCCGCTGCCCTATATGGCTGTCAAAGACTCGACGACCTGAGCTGCTGCCGCTAACAATTATGGCTGTCAAAGCCTCGAGGACCTGCGCTGCTGCCGCCACCTCTTCTGGCTGTCAAAACCACAATGACCTGCGCTGCTGCCGCTGCCCTGTATGTCTGTCAAAGACTCGACGACCTGTGCTGCTGCCTATACCTCTTCTGGCTGTCAAAGCCTCGACAACCTGTGCTGCTGCCTATGCCTCTTCTGGCTGTCAAAGCCTCGACAACCTGCGCTGCTGCCTCCGCCTCTTCTGGCTGTCAAAGCCTCAACGACCTGTGCTGCTGCCTATGCCTCTTCTGGCTTTCAAAGCCTCGAAGACCTGCACTGCTGCCTCCGCCACTTCTGGCTGTCAAAGCCTCAACGATCTGCGCTGCTGCCTATTCCTCTTCTGGCTGTCCAAGCCTCGAACACCTGTGCTGCTGCCTCCGCCTCTTCTGGCTGTCAAAGCCTCGACAATCTGCACTGCTGCCTCCGCATCTTCTGGATGTCAAAGCCTTGACGACCTGTGCTGCTGCCTATGCCTCTTCTGGCTGTCAAAGCCTCGGCGACCTGCACTGCTGCCTCCGCCTCTTCTGGCTATCAAAGCCTCAGCGACCTGCGCTGCTGCCTCCGCCTCTTCTGGCTGTCAAAGCCTCGACGACCTGCGCTGCTGCCGCCGCCTCTTCCTGCTGTCAAAACCACAATGACCTGCGCTGCTGCTGCTGCCGCTGCCCTGTATGGCTGTCAAAGGCTCAACGACCTGCGTTGCTGCGCTGACCCTTACGGCAGTCAAAGCCTCGCCGATATGCGCTGCTGCCTCTTCCTTTTCTGGCTGTCAAAGCCTTGATGACCTGCGCTACTGCCCCCGCCTCTTCTGGCTGTCAAAGCCTCAACGACCAGCGCTGCTGCCGCTGCCCTGTATGGCTGTCAAAGACTCGACGACCTGCGCTGCTCCCGCTGACCCTTATGGCTGTCAAAGCCTCGACGATATGCGCTGCTGCCTATGCCTCTTCTGGCTGTCAAAGCCTTGACGACCTGTGCTGCTGCCTATGCCTCTTCTGGCTGTCAAAGCCTCGATGACCTGCGCTGCTGCCTATGCCTCTTCGGGCTGTGAAAGCCTCGAAAACCTGCCCTGCTGCCTCCGCCTCTTCTGGCTGTCAAAGCCTCGACCACCTGTGCTGCTGCTTATGCCTCTTCTGGCTGTCAAAGCCTCGGCGACCTGCGATGCTGCCTCCGCCTCCTCTGGCTGTCAAAGCCTCGACGACCTGCGCTGCTGCCGCCGGCTCTTCCTGCTGTCAAAACCACAGTGACCTGTGCTGCTGCCGCTGCCCTGTATTGCTGTCAAAGACTCGACGACCTGCGCTGCTGCCGCTAACTATTATGGCTGTCAAAGCCTCGAGGACCTGCGCTGCTGCCGCCACCTCTTCTGGCTGTCAAAACCACAATGACCTGCGCTGCTGCTGCTGCCGCTGCCCTGTATGTCTGTCAAAGACTCGACGACCTGTGCTGCTGCCTATCCCTCTTCTGGCTGTCAAAGCCTCGACAACCTGTGCTGCTGCCTCCGCCTCTTCTGGCTGTCAAAGCCTCGACGACCTGTGCTGCTGCCTATGCCTCTTCTGGCTGTCAAAGCCTTGACAACCTGCGCTGCTGCCTCCGCCTCTTCTGGCTGTCAAAGACTCGACGACCTGTGCTGCTGCCTATGCCTCTTCTGGCTGTCAAAGCCTCGACAACCTGCGCTGCTGCCTTTGCCTCTTCTGGCTGTCAAAGCCTTGACGACCTGCGCTGCTGCCGCCGCCTCTTCTGGCTGTCAAAACCACAATGACCTGCGCTGCTGCCGCTGCCCTATATGGCTGTCAAAGACTCGACGACCTGCGCTGCTGCCGCTGACCCTTAGGGCTGTCAAAGCCTCGACGATCTGTGCTGCTGCCTCTTCCTCTTCTGGCTATCAAAGCCTCGATGACCTGTGCTGCTGCCGCAGCCCCTTCTGGCTGTCAAAGCCTCGACGATCTGTGCTGCTGCCTCTTCCTCTTCTGGCTATCAAAGCCTCGATGACCTGTGCTGCTGCCTATGCCTCTTCTGGCTGTCAAAGCCTCGACAACCTGCCCTGCTGCCTCCGCCTCTTCTGGCTGTCAAAGCCTCAACGACCTGTGCTGCTGCCTATGCCTCTTCTGGCTGTCAAAGCCTCGACGACCTGCGCTGCTGCCTCCGCCTCTTCTGGCTGTCAAAGCCTTGACGACCTGTGCTGCTGCCGCTGCCCTGTATGCCTGTCTAAGCCTCAACGACCTGCGCTTCTGCCTCTTCCTTTTCCGGCATTCATAGCCTTGATGACCTGCGCTGCTGCAGCACCCCCTTCTGGCTGTCCAAGCCTCGACGACCTGTGCTGCTGCCTCCGCCTCTTCTGGCTGTCCAAGCCTCGATGACCTGCGCTGCTGCCTCTTCCTCTTCTGGCTATCAAAGCCTCGATGACCTGTGCTGCTACCGCAGCCCCTTCTAGCTGTCAAAGCCATGACGATCTGCGCTGCTGCCTCTTCCTTTTCTGGCTGTCAAAGCCTTGATGACCTGTGCTGCTGCCCCCGCCTCTTCTAGCTGTCAAAGCCTCGACGATCTGCGCTGCTGCCTCCACCTATTCTGGCTGTCAAACCCACAATGACCTGTGCTGCTGCCACTGCCCTGTATGGCTGTCAAAGACTTGACGACCTGCGCTGCTGCCGCTGACCCTTATGGCTGTCAAACCCCCAACGATATGCGCTGCTGCCTCCGCGTCTTCTGGCTGTCAAAGCCTCGACGACCTGTGCTGCTGCCTATGCCTCTTCTGGCTGTCAAAGCCTCGATGACCTGCGCTGCTGCCTCCGCCTCTTCTGGCTGTCAAAGCCTCAACGACCTGTGCTGCTGCCTATGCCTCTTCTGTCTGTCAAAGCCTCGACAACCTGCCCTGCTGCCTCCACCTCTTCTGGCTGTCAAAGACTCGACGACCTGTGCTGCTGCCTCCGCCTCTTCTGGCTGTCAAAGCCTCGACCACCTGTGCTGCTGCCTATGCCTCTTCTGGCTGTCAAAGCCTCGACAACCTGCCCTGCTGCCTCCGCCTCTTCTGGCTGTCAAAGCCTTGACGACCTGTGCTGCTGTCTCTGCCTCTTCTGGCTGTCAAAGACTCGACGACCTGTGCTGCTGCCTATGCCTCTTCTGGCAGTCAAAGCCTCGACAACCTGCACTTCTGCCTCCGCCTCTTCTGGCTGTCAAAGCCTCGACGACCTGCGCTGCTGCCGCCGCCTCTTCTGGCTGTCAAAACCACAGTGACCTGCGCTGCTGCCACTGCCCTGTATGGCTGTCAAAGGCTCGACGTCCTGCGCTGCTGCCGCTGACCCTTACGGCTGTCAAAGCCTCGACAATATGCGCTGCTGCCTCTTCCTTTTCTGGCTGTCAAAGCCTCAACGACCTGTACTGCTGCCTATACCTCTTCTGGCTGTCAAAGCCTCGAAGACCTGCGCTGCTGCCTCCGCGTCTTCTGGCTGTCAAAGCCTCGACGACCTGTGCTGCTGCCTATGCCTCTTCTGGCTGTCAAAGCCTCGATGACCTGCGCTGCTGCCTCCGCCTCTTCTGGCTGTCAAAGCCTCAACGACCTGTGCTGCTGCCTATGCCTCTTCTGTCTGTCAAAGCCTCGACAACCTGCCCTGCTGCCTCCACCTCTTCTGGCTGTCAAAGACTCGACGACCTGTGCTGCTGCCTCCGCCTCTTCTGGCTGTCAAAGCCTCGACAACCTGCCCTGCTGCCTCCGCCTCTTCTGGCTGTCAATGACTCGATGACCTGTGCTGCTGCCTATACCTCTTCTGGCTGTCAAAGCCTCGACAACCTGTGCTGCTGCCTATGCCTCTTCTGGCTGTCAAAGCCTCGACAACCTGCTTTGCTGCCTCTGCCTCTTCTGGCTGTCAAAGCCTCGACAACCTGTGCTGCTGCCTTTGCCTCTTCTGGCTGTCAAAACCACAATGACCTGCGCTGCCGCCGCTGCCCTATATGGCTGTCAAAGACTCGACGACCTGCGCTGCTGCCGCTAACAATTATGGCTGTCAAAGCCTCGAGGACCTGCGCTGCTGCCGCCACCTCTTCTGGCTGTCAAAACCACAATGACCTGCGCTGCTGCCGCTGCCCTGTATGTCTGTCAAAGACTCGACGACCTGTGCTGCTGCCTATACCTCTTCTGGCTGTCAAAGCCTCGACAACCTGTGCTGCTGCCTATGCCTCTTCTGGCTGTCAAAGCCTCGACAACCTGCGCTGCTGCCTCCGCCTCTTCTGGCTGTCAAAGCCTCAACGACCTGTGCTGCTGCCTATGCCTCTTCTGGCTTTCAAAGCCTCGACAACCTGCGCTGATGCCTCCGCCTCTTCTGGCTGTCAAAGGCTAGACGACCTGTGCTGCTGCTTATGCCTCTTCTGGCTGTCAAAGCCTCGACAACCTGCGCTGCTGCTTCCGCCTCTTCTGGCTGTCAAAGCCTCGACGACCTGCGCTGCTGCTGCCACCTCTTCTGGCTGTCAAAACCACAGTGACCTGCGCTGCTGCCGCTGACCCTTACGGCTGTCAAAGCCTCGACGATATGAACTGCTGCCTCTTCCTTTTCTGGCTGTCAAAGCTTTGATGACCTGCGCTACTGCCTCTGCCTCTTCTGGCTGTCAAAGCCTCAACGACCTGTGCTGCTGCCTATGCCTCTTCTGGCTGTCAAAGCCTCGAAGACCTGCGCTGCTGCCTCCACCTCTTCTGGCTGTCAAAGCCTCGACGACCTGTGCTGCTGCCGCTGCCCTGTATGCCTGTCAAAGCCTCAACGACCTGCTCTTCTGCCTCTTCCTTTTCCGGCTTTCATAGCCTTGATGACCTGCACTGCTGCCGCAGCCCCTTCTGGCTGTCCAAGCCTCGATGACCTGTGCTGCTGCCTATGCCTCTTCTGGCTGTCCAAGCCTCGATGACCTGCGCTGCTGCCTCTTCCTCTTCTAGCTGTCAAAGCCTCGACGATCTGCGCTGCTGCCTCTTCCTATTCTGGCTATCAAAGCCTCGATGACCTGTGCTGCTGCCTATGCCTCTTCTGGCTGTCAAAGCCTCGACGATATGCGCTGCTGCCTATGCCTCTTCTGACTGTCAAACAACGGCGACCGGTGCTGCTGCCTCCGCCTCTTCTGGCTGTCAAAGCCTCGATGATATGCGCTGCTGCCTCCGCCCCTTCTGGAGGTCAAAGCCTCGACGACCTGTGCTGCTGCCTATGCCTCTTCTGGCTGTCATAACCACAATGACCTGCACTGATAAGGAGGGGCGGCAGCTCTGTACCTTCCATGGGTCACAACAAGCTTGGGGGTCAAAACAAGGCATCACCTTCTCAGGTGAATATCAGGCTTGAGGACATAAATGTTGCTCGACTTTATCTGGTGTGACTTAGGCTCTGACGGTGAGACCACCTGTGCTGCTGCCTCTACCTGTTCTGGCTGTCAAAGCCTCGACGACCTGCGCTGCTGCCTATGCCTCTTCTGGCTGTCAAAGCCTCGACAACCTGTGCTGCTGCCTCCGCCTCTTCTAGCTGTTCAAGCCTCGACGACCTGTGCTGCTGCCTATGCCTCTTCTGGCTGTCAAAGCCTTGACAACCTGCGCTGCTGCCTCCGCCTCTTCTGGCTGTCAAAGACTCGACGACCTGTGCTGCTGCCTATGCCTCTTCTGGCTGTCAAAGCCTCGACAACCTGCGCTGCTGCCTTTGCCTCTTCTGGCTGTCAAAGCCTTGACGACCTGCGCTGCTGCCGCCGCCTCTTCTGGCTGTCAAAACCACAATGACCTGCGCTGCTGCCGCTGCCCAATATGGCTGTCAAAGACTCGACGACCTGCGCTGCTGCCGCTGACCCTTAGGGCTGTCAAAGCCTCGACGATATGTGCTGCTGCCTCTTCCTTTTCTGCCTATCAAAGCCTCGATGACCTGTGCTGCTACCGCAGCCCCTTCTGGCTGTCAAAGCCTCGACGATCTGCGCTGCTGCCTCTTCCTCTTCTGGCTATCAAAGCCTCGATGACCTGTGCTGCTGCCTATGCCTCTTCTGGCTGTCAAAGCCTCGACAACCTGCCCTGCTGCCTCCGCCTCTTCTGGCTGTCAAAGCCTCAACGACCTGTGCTGCTGCCTATGCCTCTTCTGGCTGTCAAAGCCTCGACGACCTGCGCTCCTGCCTCCGCCTCTTCTGGCTGTCAAAGCCTCGACGACCTGTGCTGCTGCCGCTGCCCTGTATGCCTGTCTAAGCCTCAACGACCTGCGCTTCTGCCTCTTCCTTTTCCGGCATTCATAGCCTTGATGACCTGCGCTGCTGCAGCACCCCCTTCTGGCTGTCCAAGCCTCGACGACCTGTGCTGCTGCCTCCGCCTCTTCTGGCTGTCCAAGCCTCGATGACCTGCGCTGCTGCCTCTTCCTCTTCTGGCTATCAAAGCCTCGATGACCTGTGCTGCTACCGCAGCCCCTTCTAGCTGTCAAAGCCACGACGATCTGCGCTGCTGCCTCTTCCTTTTCTGGCTGTCAAAGCCTTGATGACCTGGGCTGCTGCCCCCGCCTCTTCTAGCTGTCAAAGCCTCGACGATCTGCGCTGCTGCCTCCACCTATTCTGGCTGTCAAACCCACAATGACCTGTGCTGCTGCCACTGCCCTGTATGGCTGTCAAAGACTCGACGACCTGCGCTGCTGCCGCTGACCCTTATGGCTGTCAAAGCCTCGACGATATGCGCTGCTGCCTCCGCGTCTTCTGGCTGTCAAAGCCTCGACGACCTGTGCTGCTGCCTATGCCTCTTCTGGCTGTCAAAGCCTCGATGACCTGCGCTGCTGCCTCCGCCTCTTCTGGCTGTCAAAGCCTCAACGACCTGTGCTGCTGCCTATGCCTCTTCTGTCTGTCAAAGCCTCGACAACCTGCCCTGCTGCCTCCACCTCTTCTGGCTGTCAAAGACTCGACGACCTGTGCTGCTGCCTCCGCCTCTTCTGGCTGTCAAAGCCTCGACAACCTGCCCTGCTGCCTCCGCCTCTTCTGGCTGTCAAAGCCTCGACGACTTGTGCTGCTGTCTATGCCTCTTCTGGCTGTCAAAGCCTCGACAACCTGCGCTACTGCCTCCGCCTCTTCTGGCTGTCAAAGACTCGACGACCTGTGCTGCTGCCTATGCCTCTTCTAGCAGTCAAAGCCTCGACAACCTGCACTGCTGCCTCCGCCTCTTCTGGCTGTCAAAGCCTCGACGACCTGCGCTGCTGCCGCCGCCTCTTCTGGCTGTCAAAACCACAGTGACCTGCGCTTCTGCCGCTGCCCTGTATGGCTGTCAAAGGCTCGACGACCTGCGCTGCTGCCGCTGACCCTTACGGCTGTCAAAGCCTCGACAACCTGCACTGCTGCCTCCGCCTCTTCTGGCTGTCAAAGCCTCGACGACCTGCGCTGCTGCCGCCGCCTCTTCTGGCTGTCAAAACCACAGTGACCTGCGCTGCTGCCGCTGCCCTGTATGGCTGTCAAAGGCTCGACGACCTGCGATGCTGCCGCTGACCCTTACGGCTGTCAAAGCCTCGACAATATGCGCTGCTGCCTCTTCCTTTTCTGGCTGTCAAAGCCTCAACGACCTGTACTGCTGCCTATACCTCTTCTGGCTGTCAAAGCCTCGAAGACCTGCACTGCTGCCTCCGCCACTTCTGGCTGTCAAAGCCTCAACGATCTGCGCTGCTGCCTATTCCTCTTCTGGCTGTCCAAGCCTCGAACACCTGTGCTGCTGCCTCCGCCTCTTCTGGCTGTCAAAGCCTCGACAATCTGCACTGCTGCCTCCGCATCTTCTGGATGTCAAAGCCTTGACGACCTGTGCTGCTGCCTATGCCTCTTCTGGCTGTCAAAGCCTCGGCGACCTGCACTGCTGCCTCCGCCTCTTCTGGCTATCAAAGCCTCAGCGACCTGCGCTGCTGCCTCCGCCTCTTCTGGCTGTCAAAGCCTCGACGACCTGCGCTGCTGCCGCCGCCTCTTCCTGCTGTCAAAACCACAATGACCTGCGCTGCTGCTGCTGCCGCTGCCCTGTATGGCTGTCAAAGGCTCAACGACCTGCGTTGCTGCCGCTGACCCTTACGGCAGTCAAAGCCTCGCCGATATGCGCTGCTGCCTCTTCCTTTTCTGGCTGTCAAAGCCTTGATGACCTGCGCTACTGCCCCCGCCTCTTCTGGCTGTCAAAGCCTCAACGACCAGCGCTGCTGCCGCTGCCCTGTATGGCTGTCAAAGACTCGACGACCTGCGCTGCTCCCGCTGACCCTTATGGCTGTCAAAGCCTCGACGATATGCGCTGCTGCCTATGCCTCTTCTGGCTGTCAAAGCCTTGACGACCTGTGCTGCTGCCTATGCCTCTTCTGGCTGTCAAAGCCTCGATGACCTGCGCTGCTGCCTATGCCTCTTCGGGCTGTGAAAGCCTCGACAACCTGCCCTGCTGCCTCCGCCTCTTCTGGCTGTCAAAGCCTCGACCACCTGTGCTGCTGCTTATGCCTCTTCTGGCTGTCAAAGCCTCGGCGACCTGCGATGCTGCCTCCGCCTCCTCTGGCTGTCAAAGCCTCGACGACCTGCGCTGCTGCCGCCGGCTCTTCCTGCTGTCAAAACCACAGTGACCTGTGCTGCTGCCGCTGCCCTGTATTGCTGTCAAAGACTCGACGACCTGCGCTGCTGCCGCTAACTATTATGGCTGTCAAAGCCTCGAGGACCTGCGCTGCTGCCGCCACCTCTTCTGGCTGTCAAAACCACAATGACCTGCGCTGCTGCTGCTGCCGCTGCCCTGTATGTCTGTCAAAGACTCGACGACCTGTGCTGCTGCCTATCCCTCTTCTGGCTGTCAAAGCCTCGACAACCTGTGCTGCTGCCTCCGCCTCTTCTGGCTGTCAAAGCCTCGACGACCTGTGCTGCTGCCTATGCCTCTTCTGGCTGTCAAAGCCTTGACAACCTGCGCTGCTGCCTCCGCCTCTTCTGGCTGTCAAAGACTCGACGACCTGTGCTGCTGCCTATGCCTCTTCTGGCTGTCAAAGCCTCGACAACCTGCGCTGCTGCCTTTGCCTCTTCTGGCTGTCAAAGCCTTGACGACCTGCGCTGCTGCCGCCGCCTCTTCTGGCTGTCAAAACCACAATGACCTGCGCTGCTGCCGCTGCCCTATATGGCTGTCAAAGACTCGACGACCTGCGCTGCTGCCGCTGACCCTTAGGGCTGTCAAAGCCTCGACGATATGTGCTGCTGCCTCTTCCTTTTCTGCCTATCAAAGCCTCGATGACCTGTGCTGCTACCGCAGCCCCTTCTGGCTGTCAAAGCCTCGACGATCTGTGCTGCTGCCTCTTCCTCTTCTGGCTATCAAAGCCTCGATGACCTGTGCTGCTGCCTATGCCTCTTCTGGCTGTCAAAGCCTCGACAACCTGCCCTGCTGCCTCCGCCTCTTCTGGCTGTCAAAGCCTCAACGACCTGTGCTGCTGCCTATGCCTCTTCTGGCTGTCAAAGCCTCGACGACCTGCGCTGCTGCCTCCGCCTCTTCTGGCTGTCAAAGCCTTGACGACCTGTGCTGCTGCCGCTGCCCTGTATGCCTGTCTAAGCCTCAACGACCTGCGCTTCTGCCTCTTCCTTTTCCGGCATTCATAGCCTTGATGACCTGCGCTGCTGCAGCACCCCCTTCTGGCTGTCCAAGCCTCGACGACCTGTGCTGCTGCCTCCGCCTCTTCTGGCTGTCCAAGCCTCGATGACCTGCGCTGCTGCCTCTTCCTCTTCTGGCTATCAAAGCCTCGATGACCTGTGCTGCTACCGCAGCCCCTTCTAGCTGTCAAAGCCATGACGATCTGCGCTGCTGCCTCTTCCTTTTCTGGCTGTCAAAGCCTTGATGACCTGTGCTGCTGCCCCCGCCTCTTCTAGCTGTCAAAGCCTCGACGATCTGCGCTGCTGCCTCCACCTATTCTGGCTGTCAAACCCACAATGACCTGTGCTGCTGCCACTGCCCTGTATGGCTGTCAAAGACTTGACGACCTGCGCTGCTGCCGCTGACCCTTATGGCTGTCAAACCCCCAACGATATGCGCTGCTGCCTCCGCGTCTTCTGGCTGTCAAAGCCTCGACGACCTGTGCTGCTGCCTATGCCTCTTCTGGCTGTCAAAGCCTCGATGACCTGCGCTGCTGCCTCCGCCTCTTCTGGCTGTCAAAGCCTCAACGACCTGTGCTGCTGCCTATGCCTCTTCTGTCTGTCAAAGCCTCGACAACCTGCCCTGCTGCCTCCACCTCTTCTGGCTGTCAAAGACTCGACGACCTGTGCTGCTGCCGCCGCCTCTTCTGGCTGTCAAAGCCTCGACCACCTGTGCTGCTGCCTATGCCTCTTCTGGCTGTCAAAGCCTCGACAACCTGCCCTGCTGCCTCCGCCTCTTCTGGCTGTCAAAGCCTCGACGACCTGTGCTGCTGTCTCTGCCTCTTCTGGCTGTCAAAGACTCGACGACCTGTGCTGCTGCCTATGCCTCTTCTGGCAGTCAAAGCCTCGACAACCTGCACTTCTGCCTCCGCCTCTTCTGGCTGTCAAAGCCTCGACGACCTGCGCTGCTGCCGCCGCCTCTTCTGGCTGTCAAAACCACAGTGACCTGCGCTGCTGCCACTGCCCTGTATGGCTGTCAAAGGCTCGACGTCCTGCGCTGCTGCCGCTGACCCTTACGGCTGTCAAAGCCTCGACAATATGCGCTGCTGCCTCTTCCTTTTCTGGCTGTCAAAGCCTCAACGACCTGTACTGCTGCCTATACCTCTTCTGGCTGTCAAAGCCTCGAAGACCTGCGCTGCTGCCTCCGCCACTTCTGGCTGTCAAAGCCTCGACGATCTGCGCTGCTGCCGCTGCCCTGTATGGCTGTCAAAGACTCGACGACCTGCGCTGCTGCCGCTGACCCTTATGGCTGTCAAAGCCTCGACGATATGTGCTGCTGCCTATGCCTCTTCTGGCTGTCAAAGCCTTGACGACCTGTGCTGCTGCCTATGCCTCTTCTGGCTGTCAAAGCCTCGATGACCTGCGCTGCTGCCTATGCCTCTTCTGGCTGTGAAAGCCTCGACAACCTGCCCTGCTGCCTCCGCCTCTTCTGGCTGTCAAAGCCTCGACCACCTGTGCTGCTGCTTATGCCTCTTCTGGCTGTCAAAGCCTCGGCGACCTGCGATGCTGCCTCCGCCTCCTCTGGCTGTCAAAGCCTCGACGACCTGCGCTGCTGCCGCCGGCTCTTCCTGCTGTCAAAACCACAGTGACCTGTGCTGCTGCCGCTGCCCTGTATTGCTGTCAAAGACTCGACGACCTGCGCTGCTGCCGCTAACCATTATGGCTGTCAAAGCCTCGAGGACCTGCGCTGCTGCCGCCACCTCTTCTGGCTGTCAAAACCACAATGACCTGCGCTGCTGCCGCTGCCCTGTATGGCTTTCAAAGACTCGACAACCTGCGCTGCTGCCGCTGACGCTTATGGCTGTCAAAGCCTCGACGATATGCGCTGCTGCCTCTTCCTTTTCTGGCTGTTGAAGCCTTGATGACCTGCGCTGCTGCCCCCGCCTCTTCTGGCTGTCAAAGCCTCGACGACCTGCGCTGCTGCCTCCACCTCTTCAGGCTGTCAAAACCACAATGACCTGTGCTGCTGCCGCTGCCTTGTATGGCTGTCAAAGACTCGACGACCTGCGCTGCTGCCGCTGACCCTTATGGCTGTCAAAGTCTCGAGGACCTGCGCTGCTGCTGCCACCTCTTCTGGCTGTCAAAACCACAATGACCTGCGCTGCTGCCGCTGCCCTGTATGTCTGTCAAAGACTCGACGACCTGTGCTGCTGCCTATACCTCTTCTGGCTGTCAAAGCCTCGACAACCTGTGCTGCTGCCTATGCCTCTTCTGGCTGTCAAAGCCTCGGCGACCTGCGCTGCTGCCTCCGCCTCTTCTGGCTGTCAAAGCCTCGACGACCTGCGCTGCTGCCTATGCCTCTTCTGGCTGTCAAAACCACAATGACCTGCGCTGCTGCCGCTGCCCTGTATGGCTTTCAAAGACTCGACAACCTGCGCTGCTGCCGCTGACCCTTATGGCTATCAAAGCCTCGACGATATGCGCTGCTGCCTCTTCCATTTCTGGCTGTCAAAGCCTTGATGACCTGCGCTGCTGCCCCCGCCTCTTCTGGCTGTCAAAGCCTCGACGACCTGCGCTGCTGCCTCCACCTCTTCAGTTCTGTCAAAACCACAATGACCTGTGCTGCTGCCGCTACCCTGTATGGCTGTCAAAGACTCGACGACCTGCGCTGCTGCCGCTGACCCTTATGGCTGTCAAAGCCTCGACGATATGCGCTACTGCCTCCGCGTCTTCTGGCTGTCAAAGCCTCGACGACCTGTGCTGCTGCCTATGCCTCTTCTGGCTGTCAAAGCCTTGATGACCTGCGCTGCTGCCTCCGCCTCTTCTGGCTGTCAAAGACTCGACGACCTGTGCTGCTGCCTATGCCTCTTCTGGCTGTCAAAGCCTCAACGACCTGTGCTGCTCCCGATGCCTCTTCTGGCTGTCAAAGCCTTGACAACCTGCCCTGCTGCCTCCGCCTCTTCTGGCTGTCAATGACTCATCGACCTGTGCTGCTGCCTATACCTCTTCTGGCTGTCAAAGCCTCGACAACCTGTGCTGCTGCCTATGCCTCTTCTGGCTGTCAAAGCCTCGACAACCTGCTTTGCTGCCTCTGCCTCTTCTGGCTGTCAAAGCCTCGACGACCTGTGCTGCTGCCTTTGCCTCTTCTGGCTGTCAAAGCCTCGACGACCTGCGCTGCTGCCTCCGCCTCTTCTGGCTGTCAAAACCACAATGACCTGCGCTGCCGCCGCTGCCCTGTATGGCTGTCAAAGACTCGACGACCTGCGCTGCTGCCGCTAACAATTATGGCTGTCAAAGCCTCGAGGACCTGCGCTGCTGCCGCCACCTCTTCTGGCTGTCAAAACCACAATGACCTGCGCTGCTGCCGCTGCCCTGTATGTCTGTCAAAGACTCGACGACCTGTGCTGCTGCCTATACCTCTTCTGGCTGTCAAAGCCTCGACAACCTGTGGTGCTGCCTATGCCTCTTCTGGCTGTCAAAGCCTCGACAACCTGCGCTGCTGCCTCCGCCTCTTCTGGCTGTCAAAGCCTCGACGACCTGTGCTGCTGCCTATGCCTCTTCTGGCTGTCAAAGCCTCGACAACCTGCGCTGATGCCTCCGCCTCTTCTGGCTGTCAAAGACTAGACGACCTGTGCTGCTCCTTATGCCTCTTCTGGCTGTCAAAGCCTCGACAACCTGCGCTGCTGCTTCCGCCTCTTCTGGCTATCAAAGCCTCGACGACCTGCGCTGCTGCTGCCACCTCTTCTGGCTGTCAAAACCACAGTGACCTGCGCTGCTGCCGCTGCCCTGTATGGCTGTCAAAGGCTCGACGACCTGCGCTGCTGCCGCTGACCCTTACGGCTGTCAAAGCCTCGACAATATGCGCTGCTGCCTCTTC
Organism: Podarcis melisellensis; assembly: GCF_964234715.1. Taxonomy (NCBI): domain Eukaryota; kingdom Metazoa; phylum Chordata; class Lepidosauria; order Squamata; family Lacertidae; genus Podarcis; species Podarcis melisellensis. Next base: position 92,482,697 of record NC_138539.1, read on the forward strand.
CTTTTCTGGCTGTCAAAGCTTTGATAACCTGCGCTACTGCCTCCGCCTCTTCTGGCTGTCAAAGCCTCAACGACCTGTGCTGCTGCCTATGCCTCTTCTGGCTGTCAAAGCCTCGAAGACCTGCGCTGCTGCCTCCACCTCTTCTGGCTGTCAAAGCCTCGACGACCTGTGCTGCTGCCGCTGCCCTGTATGCCTGTCAAAGCCTCAACGACCTGCGCTTCTGGCTCTTCCTTTTCCGGCTTTCATAGCCTTGATGACCTGCGCTGCTGCCGCAGCCCCTTCTGGCTGTCCAAGCCTCGATGACCTGTGCTGCTGCCTATGCCTCTTCTGGCTGTCCAAGCCTCGATGACCTGCGCTGCTGCCTCTTCCTATTCTGGCTATCAAAGCCTCGATGACCTGTGCTGCTGCCTATGCCTCTTCTGGCTGTCAAAGCCTCGACGATATGCGCTGCTGCCTATGCCTCTTCTGGCTGTCAAACCTCGGCGACCGGTGCTGCTGCCTCCGCCTCTTCTGGCTGTCAAAACCACAATGACCTGCGCTGCTGCCGCTGACCCTTATGGCTGTCAAAGCCTCGATGATATGCGCTGCTGCCTCCGCCCCTTCTGGAGGTCAAAGCCTCGACGACCTGTGCTGCTGCCTATGCCTCTTCTGGCTGTCATAACCACAATGACCTGCGCTGATAAGGAGGGGCGGCAGCTCTGTACCTTCCATGGGTCACAACAAGCTTGGGGGTCAAAACAAGGCACCACCTTCTCAGGTGAATATCAGGCTTGAGGACATAAATGTTGCTCGACTTTATCTGGTGTCACTTAGGCTCTGACGGTGAGACCACCTGTGCTGCTGCCTCTACCTGTTCTGGCTGTCAAAGCCTCGACGACCTGTGCTGCTGCCTATGCCTCTTCTGGCTGTCAAAGCCTCGAAAACCTGCGCTGCTGCCTCCGCCTCTTCTGGCTGTCAAAGCCTCAACGACCTGTGCTGCTGCCTATTCCTCTTCTGGCTGTCAAAGCCTCAATGACCAGCCCTGCTGCCTCTGCCTCTTCTGACTGTCAAAGCCTCGATGACCTGTGCTGCTGCTTCTGCCACTTCTGGCTGTCAAAGCCTCGATGACCTGTGCTGCTGCTTCTGCCTCTTCTGGCTGTCAAAGCCTCAATGACCTGTGCTGCTCCCTCTGCTTCTTTTGGCTGTCAAAGCCTCAACGACCTGCGCTGCTGCCTCTTCCTTTTCTGGCTGTCAAAGCCTCGAGGACCTGCGCTGCTGCCGCCACCTCTTCTGGCTGTCAAAACCACAATGACCTGCGCTGCTGCCGCTGCCCTGTATGTCTGTCAAAGACAAGACGACCTGCGCTGCTGCAGCTAACCGTTATGGCTGTCAAAGCCTCGACAATAAGCTCTGCTGCCTCCACCTCTTCTGGCTGTCAAAGCCTCAACAACCTGTGCTGCTGCCTATACCTCTTCTGGCTGTCAAAGCCTCGACAACCTGTGCTGCTGCCTATGCCTCTTCTGGCTGTCAAAGCCTCGACAACCTGCGCTGCTGCCTCCGCCTCTTCTGGCTGTCAAAGCCTCAACGACCTGTGCTGCTGCCTATGCCTCTTCTGGCTGTCAAAGCCTCGACGAACTGTGCTGCTGCCTCCACCTCTTCTGGCTGTCAAAGCCTCGACAAACTGTGCTGCTGCCTCCGCCTCTTCTGGCTGTCAAAGCCTCGACGACCTGTGCTGCTGCCTATACCTCTTCTGGCTGTCAAAGCCTCGACAACCTGTGCTGCTGCCTATGCCTCTTATGGCTGTCAAAGCCTCAACAACCTGCGCTGCTGCCTCCGCCTCTTCTGGCTGTCAAAGCCTCGACGAACTGTGCTGCTGCCTCCACCTCTTCTGGTTGTCAAAACCACAATGACCTATTCTGCTGCCGCTGCCCTCTATGGCTGTCAAAGCCTCAACGACCTGTGCTGCTCCCTATGCCGCTTCTGGCTGTCAAAGCCTCGACAACCTGCCCTGCTGCCTCCGCCTCTTCTGGCTGTCAAAGACTCGACGACCTGCGCTGCTGCCGCCGCCTCTTCTGGCTGTCAAAACCACAATGACCTGCGCTGCTGCCGCTGCCCTATATGGCTGTCAAAGACTCGACGACCTGCGCTGCTGCCGCTGACCCTTAGGGCTGTCAAAGCCTCGACGATCGGCGCTGCCTCCTCTTCCTCTTCTGGCTATCAAATCCTCGATGACCTGTCCTGCTGCCTATGCCTGTTCTGGCTGTCAAAGCCTCGACAACCTGTGCTGCTGCCTATGCCTCTTCTGGCTGTCAAAGCCTCGACAACCTGCGCTGCTGCCTCCGCCTCTTCTGGCTGTCAAAACCACAATGACCTGCGCTGCTGCCGCTGACCTGTATGGCTGTCAAAGACTCGACGACCTGCGCTGCTGCCGCTAACCCTTATGGCTGTCAAAGCCTCAACGACCTGCACTGCTGCATCTTCCTTTTCTGGCTGTCAAAGCCTTGATGACCTGCGCTGCTGCCTCCGCCTCATCTGGCTGTCAAAGCCTCAACGACCTGTGCTGCTGCCTATGCCTCTTCTGGCTGTCAAAGCCTCAATGACCAGCCCTGCTGCCTCTGCCTCTTCTGGCTGTCAAAGCCTCGATGACCTGTGCTGCTGCCTATGCCTCTTCTGGCTGTCAATGCCTCAACGACCTGTGCTGCTGCCTGCACCTCTTCTGGCTGTCAAAGCCTCGAGGACCTGCGCTGCTGCCTCCTCCTCTTCTGGCTGTCAAAACCAAAATGACCTGCGCTGCTGCCGCTGCCCTGTATGTCTGTCAAAGACAAGACGACCTGCGCTGCTGCCGCTAACCATTATGGCTGTCACAGCCTCGACAATAAGCGCTGCTGCCTCCACCTCTTCTGGCTGTCAAAGCCTCGACGACCTGTGCTGCTGCCTATACCTCTTCTGGCTGTCAAAGCCTCGACAACCTGTGCTGCTGCCTATGCCTCTTCTGGCTGTCAAAGCCTCAACAACCTGCGCTGCTGCCTCCGCCTCTTCTGGCTTTCAAAGCCTCGACGACCTGTGCTGCTGCCTATGCCTCTTCTGGCTGTCAAAGCCTCGACAACCTGCGCTGCTGCCTCCGCCTCTTCTGGCTGTCAAAGCCTCGACGAACTGTGCTGCTGCCTCCCCCTCTTCTGGTTGTCAAAACCACAATGACCTGTGCTGCTGCAGCTGCCCTCTATGGCTGTCAAAGCCTCAACGACCTGTGCTGCTCCCTATGCCTCTTCTGGCTGTCAAAGCCTCGACAACCTGCCCTGCTGCCTCCGCCGCTTCTGGCTGTCAAAGACTCGACGACCTGTGCTGCTGCCTATACCACTTCTGGCTGTCAAAGCCTCGACGACCTGCGCTGCTCCCTATGCCTCTTCTGGCTGTCAAAGCCTTGACAACCTGCCCTGCTGCCTCCGCCTCTTCTGGCTGTCAAAGACTCGACGACCTGTGCTGCTGCCTATACCACTTCTGGCTGTCAAAGCCTCGACAACCTGTGCTGCTGCCTATGCCTCTTCTGGCTGTCAAAGCCTCGACAACCTGCGCTGCTGCCTCCGCCTCTTCTGGCTGTCAAAACCACAATGACCTGCGCTGCTGCCGCTGACCTGTATGGCTGTCAAAGACTCGACGACCTGCGCTGCTGCCGCTAACCCTTATGGATGTCAAAGCCTCAACGACCTGCACTGCTGCCTCTTCCTTTTCTGGCTGTCAAAGCCTTGATGACCTGCGCTGCTGCCTCCACCTCTTCTGGCCGTCAAAGCCTTGACGACCTGTGCTGCTGCCTACGCCTCTTCTGGCTGTCAAAGCCTCAATGACCAGCGCTGCTGCCTCTGCGTCTTCTGGCTGTCAAAGCCTCGATGACCTGTGCTGCTGCTTCTGCCTCTTCTGGCTGTCAAAGCCTCGTTGACCTGTGCTGCTGCCTATGCCTCTTCTGGCTGTCAAAGCCTCAACGACCTTTGCTGCTACCTCCGCCTCTTCTGGCTGTCAAAGCCTCGACGACCTGTGCTGCTGCCTATGCCTCTTCTGGCTGTCAATGCCTCAACGACCTGTGCTGCTGCCTGCACCTCTTCTGGCTGTCAAAGCCGCGACGACCTGTGCTGCTGCCTCCGCCTCTTCTGGCTGTCAAAACCACAACGACCTGCGTTACTGCCGCTGCCCTGTATGTCTGTCAAAGATTCGACGACCTGCGCTGCTGCCGCTAACCATTATGGCTGTCAAAGCCTCGACGATATGCGCTGCTGCCTCCACCTCTTCTGGCTGTCTAAACCTCGACGACCTGTGCTGCTGCCTATGCCTCTTCTGGCTGTCAAAGCCTCGACGACCTGCGCTGCCTCCGCCTCTTCTGGCTGTCAAAACCACAATGACCTGTGCTGCTGCCGCTGACCCTTATAGCTGTCAAAGCCTCGATGATATGCGCTGCTGCCTCCGCCCCTTCTGGAGGTCAAAGCCTCGACAATCTACTTTGCTGCCTCTGCCTATTCTGGCTGTCCAAGCCACGACGACCTGCGCTGCTGCCTCTGCCTCTTCTGGCTGTCAAAGCCTCGACAACCTGCCCTGCTGCCTCCGCCTCTTCTGGCTGTCAAAGCCCGACCACCTGTGCTGCTGCCTATGCCTCTTCTGGCTGTCAAAGCCTTGACCACCTGCGCTGCTGCCTCCGCCTCTTCTGGCTGTCAAAACCTCGACGACCTGCGCTGCTGCCGCCGGCTCTTCCTGCTGTCAAAACCACAGTGACCTGCGCTGCTGCCGCTGCCCTGTATGGCTGTCAAAGGCTCGACGACCTGCGCTGCTGCCTCCGCCCCTTCTGGAGGTCAAAGTTTCGACAATCTAATTTGCTGCCTCTGCCTCTTCTGGCTGTCCAAGCCACGACGACCTGCTCTGCTGCCTCTGCCTCTTCTGGCTGTCAAAGCCTTGACAACCTGCGCTGCTGCCTCCGCCTCTTCTGGCTGTCAAAACCTCGACGACCTGCGCTGCTGCCGCCGCCTCTTCCTGCTGTCAAAACCACAGTTACCTGCGCTGCTTCCGCTGCCCTGTATGGCTGTCAAAGGCTGGACGACCTGCGCTGCTGCCTCCGCCCCTTCTGGAGGTCAAAGCCTCGACAATCTAATTTGCCGCCTCTGCCTCTTCTGGCTGTCCAAGCCACGACGACCTGCGCTGCTGCCTCTGCTTCTTCTGGCTGTCAAAACCACAATGACCTGCGCTGCTGCCGCTGACTTGTATGGCTGTCAAAGACTCGACGACCTGCGCTGCTGCCGCTAAACCTTATGGCTGTCAAAGCCTCAACGACCTGCACTGCTGCCTCCGCCTCTTCTGGCTGTCAAAGCCTCGACGACCTGTGCTGCTGCCTATGCCTCTTCTGGCTGTCAAAGCCTCAATGACCAGCCCTGCTGCCTCTGCCTCTTCTGGCTGTCAAAGCCTCAACGACCTGTGCTGCTGCCTCTACCTGTTCTGGCTGTCAAAGCCTCGACGACCTGCCCTGCTGCCTATGCCTCTTCTGGCTGTCAAAGCCTCGACAACCTGTGCTGCTGCCTCCGCCTCTTCTGGCTGTCAAAGCCTCAACGACCTGTGCTGCTGCCTATGACTCTTCTGGCTGTCAAAGCCTCAGCGACCTTTGCTGCTACCTCCGCCTCTTCTGGCTGTCAAAGACTCGACGACCTGTGCTGCTGCCTCTGCCTCTTCTGGCTGTCAAAGCCTTGACAACCTGCGCTGCTGCCTCCGCCTCTTCTGGCTGTCAAAACCTCGACGACCTGCGCTGCTGCCGCCGGCTCTTCCTGCTGTCAAAACCACAGTGACCTGCGCTGCTGCCGCTGCCCTGTATGGCTGTCAAAGGCTCGACGACCTGCGCTGCTGCCTCCGCCCCTTCTGGAGGTCAAAGTTTCGACAATCTAATTTGCTGCCTCTGCCTCTTCTGGCTGTCCAAGCCACGACGACCTGCGCTGCTGCCTCTGCCTCTTCTGGCTGTCAAAGCCTTGACAACCTGCGCTGCTGCCTCCGCCTCTTCTGGCTGTCAAAACCTCGACGGCCTGCGCTGCTGCCGCCGCCTCTTCCTGCTGTCAAAACCACAGTGACCTGCGCTGCTGCCGCTGCCCTGTATGGCTGTCAAAGGCTCGACGACCTGCGCTGCTGCCTTCGCCCCTTCTGGAGGTCAAAGCCTCGACAATCTAATTTGCTGCCTCTGCCTCTTCTGGCTGTCCAAGCCACGACGACCTGCGCTGCTGCCTCTCCCTCTTCTGGCTGTCAAAACCACAATGACCTGCGCTGCTGCCGCTGACCTGTATGGCTGTCAAAGACTTGACGACCTGCGCTGCTACCGCTAACCCTTATGGCTGTCAAAGCCTCAACGACCTGCACTGCTGCCTCTTCCTTTTCTGGCTGTCAAAGCCTTGATGACCTGCGCTGCTGCCTCCGCCTCTTCTGGCTGTCAAAGCCTCGACGACCTGTGCTGCTGCCTATGCCTCTTCTGGCTTTCAAAGCCTCAATGACCAGCCCTGCTGCCTCTGCCTCTTCTTGCTTTTAAAAGCCTCGATGACCTGTGCTGCTGCCTATGCCTCTTCTGGCTGTCAATGCCTCAACGACCTGTGCTGCTGCCTGCACCTCTTCTGGCTGTCAAAGCCGCGACGACCTGTGCTGCTGCCTCCGCCTCTTCTGGCTGTCAAAACCACAATGACCTGCGTTGCTGCCGCTGCCCTGTATGTCTGTCAAAGATTCGACGACCTGCGCTGCTGCCGCTAACCATTATGGCTGTCAAAGCCTCGACGATATGCGCTGCTGCCTCCACCTCTTCTGGCTGTCTAAACCTCGACGACCTGTGCTGCTGCCTATGCCTCTTCTGGCTGTCAAAGCCTCGACGACCTGCGCTGCCTCCGCCTCTTCTGGCTGTCAAAACCACAATGACCTGTGCTGCTGCCGCTGACCCTTATAGCTGTCAAAGCCTCGATGATATGCGCTGCTGCCTCCGCCCCTTCTGGAGGTCAAAGCCTCGACAATCTACTTTGCTGCCTCTGCCTATTCTGGCTGTCCAAGCCACGACGACCTGCGCTGCTGCCTCTGCCTCTTCTGGCTGTCAAAGCCTCGACAACCTGCCCTGCTGCCTCCGCCTCTTCTGGCTGTCAAAGCCTCGACCACCTGTGCTGCTGCCTATGCCTCTTCTGGCTGTCAAAGCCTTGACAACCTGCGCTGCTGCCTCCGCCTCTTCTGGCTGTCAAAACCTCGACGACCTGCGCTGCTGCCGCCGGCTCTTCCTGCTGTCAAAACCACAGTGACCTGCGCTGCTGCCGCTGCCCTGTATGGCTGTCAAAGGCTCGACGACCTGCGCTGCTGCCTCCGCCCCTTCTGGAGGTCAAAGTTTCGACAATCTAATTTGCTGCCTCTGCCTCTTCTGGCTGTCCAAGCCACGACGACCTGCGCTGCTGCCTCTGCCTCTTCTGGCTGTCAAAGCCTTGACAACCTGCGCTGCTGCCTCCGCCTCTTCTGGCTGTCAAAACCTCGACGGCCTGCGCTGCTGCCGCCGCCTCTTCCTGCTGTCAAAACCACAGTGACCTGCGCTGCTGCCGCTGCCCTGTATGGCTGTCAAAGGCTCGACGACCTGCGCTGCTGCTTTCGCCCCTTCTGGAGGTCAAAGCCTCGACAATCTAATTTGCTGCCTCTGCATCTTCTGGCTGTCCAAGCCACGACGACCTGCGCTGCTGCCTCTCCCTCTTCTGGCTGTCAAAACCACAATGACCTGCGCTGCTGCCGCTGACCTGTATGGCTGTCAAAGACTTGACGACCTGCGCTGCTGCCGCTAACCCTTATGGCTGTCAAAGCCTCAACGACCTGCACTGCTGCCTCTTCCTTTTCTGGCTGTCAAAGCCTTGATGACCTGCGCTGCTGCCTCCGCCTCTTCTGGCTGTCAAAGCCTCGACGACCTGTGCTGCTGCCTATGCCTCTTCTGGCTGTCAAAGCCTCAATGACCAGCCCTGCTGCCTCTGCCTCTTCTTGCTTTTAAAAGCCTCGATGACCTGTGCTGCTGCCTATGCCTCTTCTGGCTGTCAATGCCTCAACGACCTGTGCTGCTGCCTGCACCTCTTCTGGCTGTCAAAGCCGCGACGACCTGTGCTGCTGCCTCCGCCTCTTCTGGCTGTCAAAACCACAATGACCTGCGTTGCTGCCGCTGCCCTGTATGTCTGTCAAAGATTCGACGACCTGCGCTGCTGCCGCTAACCATTATGGCTGTCAAAGCCTCGACGATATGCGCTGCTGCCTCCACCTCTTCTGGCTGTCTAAACCTCGACGACCTGTGCTGCTGCCTATGCCTCTTCTGGCTGTCAAAGCCTCGACGACCTGCGCTGCCTCCGCCTCTTCTGGCTGTCAAAACCACAATGACCTGTGCTGCTGCCGCTGACCCTTATAGCTGTCAAAGCCTCGATGATATGCGCTGCTGCCTCCGCCCCTTCTGGAGGTCAAAGCCTCGACAATCTACTTTGCTGCCTCTGCCTATTCTGGCTGTCCAAGCCACGACGACCTGCGCTGCTGCCTCTGCCTCTTCTGGCTGTCAAAGCCTCGACAACCTGCCCTGCTGCCTCCGCCTCTTCTGGCTGTCAAAGCCTCGACCACCTGCGCTGCTGCCTCCGCCTCTTCTGGCTGTCAAAACCTCGACGACCTGCGCTGCTGCCGCCGGCTCTTCCTGCTGTCAAAACCACAGTGACCTGCGCTGCTGCCGCTGCCCTGTATGGCTGTCAAAGGCTCGACGACCTGCGCTGCTGCCTCCGCCCCTTCTGGAGGTCAAAGTTTCGACAATCTAATTTGCTGCCTCTGCCTCTTCTGGCTGTCCAAGCCACGACGACCTGCGCTGCTGCCTCTGCCTCTTCTGGCTGTCAAAGCCTTGAAAACCTGTGCTGCTGCCTCTGCCTCTTCTGGCTGTCAAAACCTCGACGACCTGCGCTGCTGCCGCCGCCTCTTCCTGCTGTCAAAACCACAGTGACCTGCGCTGCTGCCGCTGCCCTGTATGGCTGTCAAAGGCTCGACGACCTGCGCTGCTGCCTCCGCCCCTTCTGGAGGTCAAAGCCTCGACAATCTAATTTGCTGCCTCTGCCTCTTCTGGCTGTCCAAGCCACGACGCCCTGCGCTGCTGCCTCTCCCTCTTCTGGCTGTCAAAACCACAATGACCTGCGCTGCTGCCGCTGACTTGTATGGCTGTCAAAGACTCGACGACCTGCGCTGCTGCCGCTAACCCTTATGGCTGTCAAAGCCTCAACGACCTGCACTGCTGCCTCTTCCTTTTCTGGCTGTCAAAGCCTTGATGACCTGCGCTGCTGCCTCCGCCTCTTCTGGCTGTCAAAGCCACGACGACCTGTGCTGCTGCCTATGCCTCTTCTGGCTGTCAAAGCCTCAATGACCAGCCCTGCTGCCTCTGCCTCTTCTGGCTGTCAAAGCCTCGATGACCTGTGCTGCTGCTTCTGCCTCTTTTGGCTGTCAAAACCTCAACGACCTGTGCTGCTGCCTCTACCTGTTCTGGCTGTCAAAGCCTCGACGACCTGCGCTGCTGCCTATGCCTCTTCTGGCTGTCAAAGCCTCGACAACCTGTGCTGCTGCCTCCGCCTCTTCTGGCTGTCAAAGCCTCGACGACCTGTGCTGCTGCCTATGACTCTTCTGGCTGTCAAAGCCTTGACAACCTGCGCTGCTGCCTCCGCCTCTTCTGGCTGTCAAAGACTCAACGACCTGTGCTGCTGCCTATGCCTCTTCTGGCTGTCAAAGCCTCGACAACCTGCGCTGCTGCCTCTGCCTCTTCTGGCTGTCAAAGCCTCGACGACCTGCGCTGCTGCCTCTTCCTCTTCTGGCTATCAAAGCCTCGATGACCTGTGCTGCTGCGTATGCCTCTTCTGGCTGTCAAAACCACAATGACCTGCGCTGCTGCCGCTGCCCTGTATGGCTGTCAAAGACTCGACGACCTGCGTTGCTGCCGCTGACCCTTATGGCTGTCAAAGCCTCGAAGATATGTGCTGCTGCCTCTTCCTTTTCTGCCTATCAAAGCCTTGATGACCTGTGCTGCTGCCGCAGCCCCTTCTGGCTGTCAAAGCCTCGACGATCTGCGCTGCTGCCTCTTCCTCTTCTGGCTATCAAAGCCTCGATGACCTGTGCTGCTGCTTATGCCTCTTCTGGCTGTCAAAGCCTCAGCGACCTGCGCTGCTGCCTCCGCGTCTTCTGGCTGTCAAAGCATCGAGGACCTGCGCTGCTGCCGCCGCCTCTTCTGGCTGTCAAAACCACAATGACCTGCGTTGCTGCCGCTGCCCAGTATGTCTGTCAAAGACTCGACGACCTGCGCTGCTGCCGCTAACCATTATGGCTGTCAAAGGCTCGACGATATGCGCTACTGCCTCCACCTCTTCTGGCTGTCTAAACCTCGACGACCTGTGCTGCTGCCTATGCCTCTTCTGGCTGTTAAAACCACAATGACCTGTGCTGCTGCCGCTGACCCTTATGGCTGTCAATGCCTCAATGATATGCGCTGCTGCCTCCGCCCCTTCTGGAGGTCAAAGCCTCGACGACCTGTGCTGCTGCCTATGCCTCTTCTGGCTGTCAAAGCTTCGACAGCCTGCGCTGCTGCCTCCGCCTCTTCTGGCTGTAAAAACCACAATGACCTGTGCTGCTGCCTATGCCTCTTCTGGCTGTCAAAGCCTCGATGATATGCGCTGCTGCCTCCGCCCCTTCTGGAGGTCAAAGCCTCGACAATCTACTTTGCTGCCTCTGCCTCTTCTGGCTGTCCAAGCCACGATGACCTGCGCTGCTGCCTCTGCCTCTTCTGGCTGTCAAAACCACAATTACCTGCGCTGCTGCCGCTGACCCTTATGGCTGTCAAAGATTCAACGACCTGCGTTGCTGCCGCTGACCCTTATGGCTGTCAAAGCCTCGACGATATGCGCTGCTGCCTCTTCCTTTTCTGCCTGTCAAAGCCTTGATGACATGCGCTGCTGCCTCCGCCTCTTCTGGCTGTCAAAGCCTCGACGACCTGCGTTGCTGCCGCTGACCCTTATGGCTGTCAAAGCCTCGACGATATGCGCTGCTGCCTCTTCCTTTTCTGCCTGTCAAAGCCTTGATGACATGCGCTGCTGCCTCCGCCTCTTCTGGCTGTCAAAGCCTCGACGACCTGCGCTGCTGCCTCCGCCTCTTCTGGCTATCAAAACCACAATGACCTGTGCTGTTGCCGCTGCCCTGTATGGATGTCCAAGACTCGACGACCTGCGCTGCTGCCTATGCTTCTTCTGGCTGTCAAAGCCTCGACGATATGCCCTGCTGCCTCCGCCTCTTCTGGCTGTCAAAACCACAATGACCTGTGCTGATGCCGCTGCCCTGTATGGCTGTCAAAGATTCTCGACCTGCCCTGCTGCCGCTAACCCTTATGGCTGTCAAAGCCTCGACAATATGCGCTGCTGCCTATGCCACTTCTGGCTGTCAAAAACTCGACGACCTGTGCTGCTGCCTGTTGGCTATTTGCAGTATGGTAGCGCTGCAGAGAGCTTGCTGGGGAGACCATGCATTAAAAAGAAAGGGACTCAAAAATAACTTAAACAAGGTTTTAATTACAAAAACAAAAACTCCTTATACACTAAATACATTAACAACAAACCAGACCCAACCACCAACCCAACCCCCAGGGTAATGGGAGAGCTAGGTGCTGCTCCTTATATACTACACCCAAAAGCTGACACACCTTAATCAATGCAACTCAGCAGCACCTGCTGTGTTTCACAGCTGTAACGCTGGGTCTCATTATCTTGCTCTGGCCCCTTAAAGACATACACATCAAGTGGAACAATGATGAACCTTTACATTTAAAGTAACCATTCAACATTTCCCCTGGGGTTCATCATTGTGGAACAAAAACATAAAGCATACTTTGTACATGTTTTTCATGTGTAACCTTTGGAAGTGCTTTAGTAAAAATGTCTGCAATTTGATTGTCACCTGGAACATATTTAAATACAATCATTTCATCTTCAATCAGTTTCTTTACAAACTGTAAACGTAACCTTTAGACTCTAGTGCGCTGCGTATTGGTTTCTGAACATAGGATAGCAAGTCCACTCTGGGAATCAAGGTAAACTTTTACTGGTAGTGTTACTTGCATCTGTAGGTCTGCAAATACTTGCAGATACCATTCTACATCACGGGTGGCCTGAACACATGCACATAATTCACTCTCTGTTGTGGAGAGACAAATAATGGTTTGTGTTTGGGACTTCCATTCAAATGGACAACTGTTATAACAAAACACCATACCAGACACACCCCTGCAATTATTTTGTTCCACTACATGAGATGCATCGCAGAAAATTTCAAAACCTTTGTCAATGCTTGTTGTAAACTGCAACCTGTAATGTTTGGTATTTTTAAGGTACATTACCACTCTCAGAGCAGAGAAACATTGCATAGTGGGCTTTTCCACATTGTGATGCATCTTTTAACAAAAGCTTAACTGTTTCATATTTTACAATTGGTGAATAACACAAGTCATAATCCTCGCCTGAAATTTCTTGAAAATCCCTAGCGACTAATCTTGCTTTGTACCTTACAACTTCATTTTTGTCATTCATTTTAACTCTGTAAACCCATTTTGAATCAATAAGTCTCATATCTGGGGTTTGTGGTACAAGAGACCAAGTGTTATGCTCTTTTAAAGAAGCTATCTCAGAGTTCATAGCTTTATACCAATTTTCAGCTTGGTGCTTAGGTAAATTCTGAACGTCATTGTAGCTTTTTGGCTCAAAAACCGCCTTATTGGCATACACAGTATTTAAATGTTCATCTGCAAATCGTTGTGGCTTCTGCCTCTTTCTATCTGAACGTCTCAGTCCAGAAGGAGAGTCAGACTCCTCAGACTTAATGGGACTAAGTGAACCACTAGTTTCAGGTTGTAAATCATCACTGTCAGATTGAAGAGGTGCCTGTAGGCTAAGCTCACGGTCAGAAAACTCAAGAGAATCTAACCTCCCCTTGGGTGCCTGTAACTTTAAATCAAACAAATTATCAGATTCAACAGGCTTTTTGTCTTTTTCCATTAATTCAGAAGTACTATTATTCCCTGCTGCTGCTGCTGCTTCTTCCTCCTCTTCCTCAGTATTATCTATACCATTAGTATCTTGGAAGACAGCAACTCCATTCCAATTTACAGTTTGTATCATGCTTCTGGTAATATGAAATTTGCCAGTTGCTGGTATGTAAATTCTGTACGCCCCCTGCTGGTAGCCCATTAATTTCCCCTGAACACTACGCTCACCCAATTTCTGCTTAGCGGGATAATGCATAATTACATCTGAACCCCAAATGCGTAGGCATTTCAGATTAGGGTGTTTTTTAAACAGCTTCTCATAGGGGGTGACATCTAAACTAGAATGGTAACTGTGATTTCTAACATAACAAAACGCATGGAGTGCTTCAGCCCAAAAGTCTTTGGGCAGACTAGCATCGTGCAGATAAGTTTTAACCCCTGCCTGCAAGTCACGCTGCACAACTTCAACAAGCCCATTTTGCCAGGGACTTCGGGGGCAAGATAACTCATGAGTAGTCCCCTGCGCTTCCAGGAATTTCTCAAAATCCTCAGAAACAAATTCCCCGCCCCGGTCAGAAAACAGGTTCTTAATTGGTTTGTTAAAGTGAGTTTTTACCCAGTTGCAAAAAGCTTTGTACTTTTCAAATGCTTGGGACTTCTCAGCTATTGCATAAGTCCAACAATATCTACTATATTGGTCTATCAGGGTAAGCCAGTACTTAGAACCTCCTAATGATGGTGGGAGTGGCCCAACTAAGTCACAATGTACACGCTCAAATGGCTCAGTTACTTTCCTATCTGAGCACCTACCCTTGCGTGCAACCTTAATCTTATTCTTGCAACAGGATAGACATTGCATAAAGAATTTACATGGTTTTAAGTTGAGGCCATTAACAATATTCTTTGTCTTAAGTACATCAGCAAAATTCAGGTGTCCCAGAATCCTGTGCGCCTCATGGAGACACCCGGAATGTGGCCTTACATTCCTCAACCCCTGGCTTGACTGTGAGTAGGTGCAAAAATACAGTCTATATAAACCATCAGATTCCCGGGCATACAATAGACGTTTGTTCCCCTCAAAAAACTCACACATTGACTTTAAGAAACGCACAGTTATGCCTTGATGAGCAAAACACCTTACTGACAATAAATTGTCCACTGATGGGCAGTAAATGCAGTTCACTATCGTAATGTTTAAAGAGTCAAGTTTAACAGTACCCCTGCCAAGCGACTGCAAGACTTGTGAATTGGCTAAATGTACATTACCAATTTCCTCTTCGAAAGAAATAAACAAGCTTCGATCATTGCAAATGTGCTGAGATGCTCCTGAGTCCACAATAAAAGACTCCCACTTGGCACCTTTAAATCTTTTACGACCTGTTGTCCGAGCATGAAAAGCTCGTGGCTCGTTTCTGTCTTTACGGTACAATGTCGGCTGCTGGGCTGACGACCGTGACTGACGAACAGAAACAGGCTTGGGAGTACTTTGCTTTCTTTTGGCTCTGCAGTCCTTTGCAAAATGTCCCTGCTTATTGCAGAACCAACAACGCTTTGCAGCTTTAAATGCAGTTGTATCACCACAAGTTTGCATATGGCGTTCCTCATTCTTTCTGGAAATAGAGTGCTTATGGCACAAGCCTCCCTTCTGTCCAACTCGCCCATTAATCTTGCCGTCACCCCTTCCACAGTTAATTGTGCTGGTGGAACGGCAGATATCTGGCTAGCTATACCATCGAAGTCCTCATTAAGGGAACAAAGAATGATAAAAACATACTGAATATCAGGTATCTCCATGTCCCTTCGCATTAATTCGCAGCGTATTGCCTCCAGACATCTCAAGTGTGCTGCCAAATCACCACCAGGCTGCAACTTTGTCTGGTACAGCTGCTTGAAAAACGTCAATGCAGATGCTGACTCTTTTCTAATATGCACTGCTGCAAGACTGTCCCACATTTCTTTGGCAGTTTGCTTATTCCTTATATAGACTACTTGCTGGTCGCTGACTGCCAAATTAATTACAGTGGTGCCTCGCAAGACGAAATTAATTCGTTCCGCAAGTCTTTTCGTCTTGCGAGTTTTTCGTCTTGCGAAGCACGGTTTCCCATAGGAATGCATTAAAAATCAATTAATGCGTTCCTATGGAAACCGCCTTCAGACCAGGTCTGGGGACAGTCTGTCCCCCGACCTCTTCTGAAGGCTGGCGGGGAGCGAAAGTCTTTGCTTCCCCCCCGCCTGCCTTCCCGGGACAGCGGAGACTTTTCCGCTGTCCCGGGGCGATCTTAAAATGCTGGCGGGCGGCAGCGAAGGCTTTGCTGCCGCCCGCCAGCATTTTAAAAGCCCCCGGGACAGCGGAGACTTTTCCGCTGTCCCAGGGCGATCTTAAAATGCTGGCGGGCGGCAGCGAAGGCTTCGCTGCCGCCCGCCAGCATTTTAAAAGCCCCCGGGACAGCGGAGACTTTTCCGCTGTCCCGGGGCGATCTTAAAATGCTGGTGGGCGGCAGCGAAGGCTTAAAAGCCCCCGGTTAGGCAGGCAAGGGGGGCCCCCCGCCTGCCTTCGGAAGAGGTCCTGGACCTCTTCCGAAGGCGGGCGGGGGACAAAAGTCTTTGTTCCCCCTGCCTGCCTTTCCGGGAGAGCGGGAAGGCAGTGCTGCCTTTTCCGCTCTCCCGGAAAGGCAGGCAGGGGGAAGCAAAGACTTTTGCCCCCCGCCAGCCTTCTGAAGGCTGGCGGGGGGCAAAAGTCTTTGCTCCCCCCCGCCTGCCTTCAAAAGCCGTCCGGGATAGCGGGAAGCGCTTCCCTGCTATCCCGGACCGCTTTAAAAATGCTGGCGATGGGGAGCAAAGCCTTTCGCCCCCGCTGGCCTTCCTGGACCTCTTCTGAAGTCCGGAGGGGGGGAAAAGGCTTTGCTCCTCACCGCCAGCATTTAAAAGAGGTCCCCGAGATTTCCCTATGGGCTTTCGTCTTGCGATGCAAGCCCATAGGGAAAATCGTCTAGCGAAGCGTTGCAAAAACTGAAAAACCCTTTCGTCTTGCGGGTTTTTCGTCTTGCGAGGCATTCGTCTTGCGGGGCACCACTGTATCGCCCTGGCTTTTGCATCTCCTTTCAATCAAGCATTAGTTACAGGGTCAGGAGGGTCATCAGTTACATAGGTCCATACTTCTCTAGAGGTTAAAAGCGCCTCCACCCGAAAAGACCATAAACTATAGTTCTCATCTGTCAGCTGTGGGAAGACCAGAGCCTTCTCAGCTTCTGGAACCCGGTCAACCATTCTGGAACTCTTCCAGACCCACAGAGCTACGCTAACAGGAGAAGGAGTTTTCAAACCTTTATCAGAGTCCAAAAATATGCAGTCATCCACTCAGCAGCTGGGCCCATAACCAAAGATGTTGGCTATTTGCAGTATGGTAGCGCTGCAGAGAGCTTGCTGGGGAGACCATGCATTAAAAAGAAAGGGACTCAAAAATAACTTAAACAAGGTTTTAATTACAAAAACAAAAACTCCTTATACACTAAATACATTAACAACAAACCAGACCCAACCACCAACCCAACCCCCAGGGTAATGGGAGAGCTAGGTGCTGCTCCTTATATACTACACCCAAAAGCTGACACACCTTAATCAATGCAACTCAGCAGCACCTGCTGTGTTTCACAGCTGTAAAGCTGGGTCTCATTATCTTGCTCTGGCCCTTCCTCTGGCCCCTTAAAGACATACACATCAAGTGGAACAATGATGAACCTTTACATTTAAAGTAACCATTCAACACTGCCTATGCCTCTTCTGGCTATCAAAGCCACAATGACCTGCGCTGCTGCCGCTGACCCTTATGGCTGTCAAAGCCTCGACGATATGCACTGCTGCCTCTTCCTTTTCTGGCTTTCAAAGCCTTGATGACCTGCGCTACTGCCTCTGTCTTTCTGGCTGTCACAGGCTCGACGATCTGCACTGCTGCCTCTGCCTCCTCTGGCTGTCAAAGCCTCGATGACCAGCCCTGCTACCTCTGCCTATTCTGGCTGTCAAAGCCTCAACGACCTGCGCTGCTGCCTCTTCCTTTTCTGGATTTCAAAGCCTTGATGACCTGCTTTGCTGCCTCTGCCTCTTCTGGCTGTCAATGCCTCGATGACCAGCCCTGCTGCCTCTGCCTCTTCTGGCTCTCAAAGCATTGACGATCTGTGCTGCAGCCTCTGCCTCTTCTGGCTATCAAAGCCTCGATGACCTGTGCTGCTGCCGCTACCCCTTCTGG
Organism: Podarcis melisellensis; assembly: GCF_964234715.1. Taxonomy (NCBI): domain Eukaryota; kingdom Metazoa; phylum Chordata; class Lepidosauria; order Squamata; family Lacertidae; genus Podarcis; species Podarcis melisellensis. Next base: position 92,499,970 of record NC_138539.1, read on the forward strand.
CTGTCAAAGCCTCGACGACCTGCGCTGCTGCCTCTTCCTTTTCTGGATTTCAAAGCCTTGATGACCTGCTTTGCTGCCTCTGCCTCTTCTGGCTGTCAATGCCTCGATGACCAGCCCTGCTGCCTCTGCCTCTTCTGGCTCTCAAAGCATTGACGATCTGTGCTGCAGCCTCTGCCTCTTCTGGCTATCAAAGCCTCGATGACCTGTGCTGCTGCCGCTACCCCTTCTGGCTGTCAAAGCCTCGACGACCTGCGCTGCTGCCACCGTCTCTTCTGGCTGTCAAAACCACAATGACCTGTGCTGCTGCCGCTGCCCTGTATGGCTGTCAAAGTCTCGACGACCTGTGCTGCTGCCGCTGACCCTTATGGCTGTCAAAGCCTCGACGATATGCGCTGCTGCCTCTTCCGTTTCTGGCTTTCAAAGCCTTGATGACTTGCGCTGCTGCCTCCGCCTCTTCTGGCTGTCAAAGCCTCGATGACCAGCCCTGCTGCCTCTGCCTCTTCTGGCTATCAAAGCCTCGACGATCTGCGCTGCTGCCTCTGCCTCTTCTGGCTATCAAAGCCTCGATGACCTGTGCTGCTGCCACTACCCCTTCTGGCTGTCAAAGCCTCGATGACCTATGCTGCTGCCACTGCCCCTTCTGGCTGTCAAAGCCTCGACGATATGCGCTGCTGCCTATGCCTCTTTTGGCTGTCAAAGCCTCGATGACCTGCACTGCTGCCTCTGCCTCTTCTGGCTGTCGAGGCCTCGATGACCTGCACTGCTGCCTCTTCCTTTTCTGGCTGTCAAAGCCTCGATGACCTGAGCTGCTGCCTCTTCCTTTTCTGGCTGTCAAAGCCTTGACGACCTGCGCTGCTGCCTCTGCCTCGTCTGGCTGTCAAAGCCTCGACGATCTGCGCTGCTGCCTCTGCCTCTTCTGGCTATCAAAGCCTTGATGACCTGTGCTGCTGCCGCTGCCTCTTCTGGCTGTCAAAGCCTCGACGACCTGCGCTACTGCGTCCGCCTCTTCTGGCTGTCAAAACCACAATGACCTCTGCTGCTGCCGCTGCCCTGTATGGCTGTCAAAGACTCGACGACCTGCGCTGCTGCCACTGACCCTTATGGCTGTCAAAGCCTCGACAATCTGCTTTGCTGCCTCTGCCTCTTCTGGCTGTCAAAGCCTCAACGACCTGTGCTGCTGCCTATGCCTCTTCTGGCTGTCAAAGCCTCGACAATCTGTGCTGCTGCCTCCGCCTCTTCTGGCTGTCAAAACCACAATGACCTGCGCTGCTGCCGCTGCCTTGTATGGCTGTCAAAGACTCGACGACCTGCGCTGCTGCCGCTAACCCTTATGGCTGTCATAGCCTCGACGATATGCGCTGCTGCCTACGCCTCTTCTGGCTGTCAAAGCCTCGACAACCTGCGCTGCTGCCTCCGCCTCTTCTGGCTGTCAAAGACTCGACGACCTGTGCTGCTGCCTATGCCTCTTCTGGCTGTCAAAGCCTCAACGACCTGCGCTGCTGCCTCTGCCTCTTCTGGCTGTCAAAGCCTTGACGACCTGCGCTGCTGCCGCCGCCTCTTCTGGCTGTCAAAACCACAATGACCTGCGCTGCTGCCGCTGCCCTGTATGGCTGTCAAAGTCTCGACGACCTGCGCTGCTTTGAGTAGAACAAATTGGAAACTTACAAAAGTAGAAAGATTCAATTTGGAATTGTAGCGGGGAGGCATAAACAGGAAGTCCGCCTTCCGCTTTTGTAAATAGAACAAAGCAAAGAGGCTGCAAGCTAGAGTCTTGGAAAGCCGATTGGAAAGGATTAATTTCAACCTCAAAAAATAGTAAATCCCCCCCTGGGAAGCAGGAGAAGGGGGAGGGGAAGTTTTGGACTATACTGTTCTGACAACTGTATATACCTGCGAGAGAGAGGGAAGGAAGCTAAAATTCCATTGCTCAGAACCTGGGAACGGGCTGCAAATAGGACAATAAGGCTGCCGTATCTGAAACGTGCTCTGACTCCTAGCTGTCAAAGAGAGATACATTGTTTTAAACTGTTTTTAACTGTCCCCCTCTGACTTTAAAAGGGAGGAAAAAAAGTAACTGAAAATTGAAACTAAATTTCCTGCTTGACTTATGTTTTAAAAGGAGTTATTTTGGATCAATACAAGCACGGATTGTAACTGTTTCCCCCTAGAGGAAGTTTTGGAAATTGTTATAAGAGCTGGATCAGGGGAATTTTCCACTAGAAAGATAAAACTGCCTGACTGTGGGATTGACCTTGGACTTTCTGAGTGTTATGGCAGATGGGAAAGAAAAAGTAGATTTGTCACTCCCAGAAAAAACAACAAGATCTGGGAAGTCTTGGCAGCAAAGAGCGTCAGCATCTGGTCCTTCTGCCTCACCTGCAGCTGTACCGACACAACCTAAACCAAGAGGAATGTCATCAGAAGAAGCTTTAGCGATTGCATTAGGTAAGATAAATGAATCTTTGGAAAAACTTAGCAGGAAGGTAGATGCGACAAATGTAAAAGTGGATGCGTCAAATGTGAAGGTGGACGCTGCAAATACCAAAATTGATATAAATACAGAAAGTATAAATAGTTTGGGACAAAAGGTGAATACCAACATAGAAGCCATACAGAAATTGATACAGGAATCTGCTTCGACCCGTCAGATTGCAGAGGAAACTAAGGAAAAAGTTGCTGCTGTGGAAGTCAAGGTAACTCAATTGGAAACAAAGAGAGTCCCAGATATACAGAGACAAGTTGAGGACCATAAGTTGATTCTTTCTATGATTGAGCTCAAGGAAAAACAGACGAACTTGAGGATCAGAGCTGTACCTGAATTGGAGAAGGATAGTTTGATAGAATTTCTTACGCAGGAATTTGCAGAGTTTTGGAATCTGGATTTGGAACAAGAAGGAGTGAAAATCGTGAGTGCTTTTAGGCTTGGAAGAGGAGGGAAGAAGAATAGAGTAAGAGACTGTTTGATTACCCTCCGATCTAAAGAAGAGAGAGATAAAATTTTGGGTTGGCACTTTCAGAAGACTTTGGAAATATTGCAGACAAGAGTGGAAATATTTAAAGATATCCTGAAATACCTTTTGGACCTTAGGTCCAATTACGGAGATTTGGTTGCTCTGCTGAGAAGGAACAGAATTATCTTCAGGTGGGAATTTCCCCAAGGCCTATCCTTTAGCTTTAAAGGAAGGAAAATAAAAATAAGATCAGTTGTGGACAAAGAAAAATTTCTGAGCAATCACGAAGAGGATCTACAGAAGGGACTTGGAAAAGAACCAGGAGCATCGGACAGAAGATCACCAGATAGAGGACTAGAGCAAAGAGCACTGGACAGAAGATCACCTATACTGGACATAGCAAAGCTATCTTTTGGACTGGACTGCCCAGCGAAAGGGATACCAACACCACCGACAGAACAAGAGCAAGCACTGGGCGCAGTTGGAGGAGATTTAAAGTAACTATATCATGGCACTGCAAATATTAAGCTGGAATGTTAATGGGATGAACTCCCCTGAAAAAAGACGAAGAGTCTTTCATGTATTAAAAAAAGAACAATTGGACTTGATTTGTTTACAAGAAACACATGTGTCAGAGCCACCCGTTTGGTCCTAGCTCACAAGAGACCCAACTCCGATCCGGTTTATTTACAGAAAGTCTTTATTGAAGATCATGGTTGCGTTTACATTCCATCTTTGTGACTCTACGTCTGTAACGTTAGACCGCTGAAGTCCCCTCTGAATCTGTCCCGCCGAGGCACCAATTTAAGAGGCTAGTCCTGGACCACCTCTTCCTCTCCTTCCTTTTCCGCAGGGTCTTTCTGCCCCCCTGGGTTCCCCCTCGCCGGGACTCGCCCGAGGCTGAATCCTCTGACGCCTCTGCCCCCCTCCTTCTCGCTTTGGGGCCGGGCTCCTCCCCAGGGCTCTCCTCACTTCCGCGCGCCTCTACATTTGAACTTGGCGCGCGTACGTTGCTCCTGACCTTTCTCTCGACCGCTACACTGCTCCCGGTGCTGCTCTCCACCCCTTCCGGCTGAGCGCCCTGCTCCGATCTCCTTCCCCTGTCTCTTTCTTGCTCTGCTCCCTCTGACACACTGGTAACTCCACCCCCTTCACTCCGTTCCGGCTGAGAAGCCGGCTCCTGTCTCCAACTCCCTCTGGGGCTTCTCCCTTCGCTCCCCTGCTCCTCACTGCTTCCCCCTTGTCCCCCCTTTGGTCTGACCAGGGGGGCCCCCTTTTGGGAGTCCTCTGACTCACTGGTCAGACTCATGGACGACCTTTGGGCATCGTCATCCTCCTCCTCATCTCTCTGGGATTCTTCCCCCTCGCTCTCTGTCTCCTCCCCCATCTGCTCTTCTCTCCCTGAAACCCTGACAACATGTGATAAGGCTACATAGGAAAATATTGACAAATAAAAGATTGGGACATGAATTTATTTCATCAGACAAGGTTAAAAAAAGAGGAGTAGTACTTTACGCAAAGGTGACCCTATCACCGAAATTTCTTTTCAAAGATGACCAAGGAAGATTTGTGGCAATTGAAATCCAATCACAAGGAGAGAATTTTTTGATATTAGGCATATACGCACCAAATGAGGGAAAATCGGAATTTTTCAAGAAGTTACATGAGACTCTGATGGACTATATGGATTATAATATGATTTTGATGAGGGATATGGAGTGGTGTCTACAAATATGGGCAAGGCACAGAGACAGGTAGTCACTAAGAATGGCAGACTACCAAAGACTTTCTTTGATATGACTGACAATATGGATTTAGTTGACATTTGGAGAATAAAAAACCCTCTGGGAAGAGAGGGAACCTTCTTCTCTGAGGCCAAAATGACATGGACAAGAATTGACCAAATTTGGGTAACTAGAGGGCTGGCTCCAAAGACTAGAAAGGTGGAAATATGCCCTAAAACCTGTTCCAACCATAATGCTGTAAAGATGGAATTGAAACTAACACCAACTGGTTCCTTCAGATGGAGGGTGAATGACACATTGTTTAGGAATGAAGAAGTGACCAAGAAGGCCCAAAAAACTCTGAGAGACTATTTTGAGATAAATATGAACACCACTGTAGAAAAAAGAGTAATTTGGGACGCAAGCAAAGCAGTTATTAGAGGATTTTTGATACAACAGAATGCGATTCAAAAGAGAGTCCAAAATGAGAAAAAAGGTAAGATATTGGAGAAAATAAAGGAAGTAGAGAAGAAACTGAGAGTGAAACCAAAGTCGCAGGAGATTCTGAAAGAGATAAAGCTACACCAAGTACAATATATGAAAATGATGAACCAGGAAATAGAATGGAAAATTAAACAGATGAGACAAAAGACATTTGAATCGGCAAATAAATGTGGAAAACTGCTGGCTTGGCAAATGAAAAAAAGACAAAAACTTAACACTATCACAAATTTGGAAGTAGAAGGAAAAAATATACAGAATCCAGTGGAGATTAGAAAGTGTTTTCAGATGTATTTTAAACAACTATATACACAGGTGTCAGGGGTTCAGGAGCAGAGGCACAGGGGATAAAAGTTGGCGAAGCCGACTGTCAGGGTTTCTGGGAGAGAGGAGGAGATGACAGAGGAGACGGAGAGCGAGTGGGAGGAGGGGCAGAAGGATGAGGAAGAAGATGACGGAATTCTGAGGGAATCCACGAGTCTGAGCAGCGAGTCAGAGGATTCTCAAAAGGGGGTTACCTTAATCAAGCAAAAGGGAGGAGAAGGGAGAAGCGGAGAGGAGCCCAGTGGAAGACAGACGCAGCAAGAGGCGTCTCAGCCGGAACGGAGAAAAGGGGGTGGAGTCGTCAGCCTCTCGGAGGGAGCAGGATTAGGAGAGAACAGAGAAAGGGGGTTGGAGCAAGGTGTTCAGCCGGAAAGGGTGGAGAGCAGAACAAGGGGTGGTGTAGCGGTCGAAAGAAAGGTCAGCAGCAACGTACGCGCGCCAAGTTCAAACGTAGAGGCGCGCGGAAGTGGAGAGAGCTCAGGGGAGGAGCCCGGCCCTAAAGCCAGAAGGAGGGGGGAAGAGGCGGCAGAGGATTCAGCCTCAGGCGAGTCACGGAGAGAGGGAACCCAGGGGGGCAGGAAGACCCTGCGGAAAAGAAAGGAGAGGAAGAGGTGGTCTAGAGCCAGGCTATTAAGTTGGTGTGGAAGAGGGGAGGAGTCAGAGGGGACTTCAGCGGTCTAACGTGACAGACGTACGGCCACGATGCTGAACTGTACGAGAAGCAGAAATCTTCAATAAACTTTTCCTGTAAATAAACTGCAACGGAGTGAGGTCTCTTGTGAGCTGGGACCCGTCCTGGGTGGCCGTGACAGTAAGTCCCCTCTCAGAAAGCAAAAATTTTTTTTTTGCGAAGCTCACGAACGGGAGCAGCCATGAGCGCTGAGGAGCAGCTGGTTGCACTGCGGGATCAGGTTACCGCTCTCACATCGGCAGTCATTGCTTCGCAGAAGAAGAATGACGACTTGGAGAAGACGTGCCAGGATTTGCAGGCAAGGTGGGAACACGCGGACAGGGCGGGGGCCCCAGGTTCCAGAGCGGAGGGCATTGCGCTTGGACGGAGGGGGGGTGCCCTGGTTCCGCATTTTAATGGCAACTTGCAAGACTATCCCAATTTCAGAGCGGACGTCGTATATGCACTGCATTTACTCCGTCACGATTTTAAAGATGAGGAGGAGAAAGTGGGGTTCATTGTTTCGCACCTGCATGGGGAGGCCAGGGCTTGGCTACGCAATCTGTGGCGCGAAGATGGACCGGCCCGTCGCAATTCAACTGCGTTCATCAAAGCGATGGATTCTTGTTTTCAATCCTCTGTGGATGTGGACATTGCGCGCCGTCAAATGCACGGGCTGAGGCAGGGGAAAGCGACTGTGCGCCAATACCACTCTAAATTTTTTGCATTGCTCACCGCCTTAGATTGGCCAAAGGACAGTAAGCCGGTCAGGGATCTTTTTTGGGAGGGATTGAGCCCCCCCATCAAGGATGAGATCGCTAGGGGGGACAGACCCCAGACCCTAGAAGACGTGGTGCACCGGGCTTTAGCTATTGGAATTCGACATGAGGGACGTCCGTGGCACGAGGAGGACGGGTCCCAAGCGCGTGCGCAAGCGAGGACTCTCCCTTTTGTGCACAGGGATTTCAGCCGTGCGCACCCCTCGCCAATGGGGAAGGACAGCGAGGAGCCAATGGAGATTGGTGGTGCTAGGGCTCAGAAGCCATCCCAGAGCCCTGTCCCTGGTGCAGCCAAAGCGAAGCCTCCTAGAGGAACCAGGAAGTGTTACATCTGTGACAGTGCGCACCATATGGCGAAAGAGTGCCCCCAGAGGCTCCAGAAGCACACTGCAGCACTGGCAACTGTAACAGCAGAGGTGCAACCAGGGGAGCAGCTTCAGGGAAACGACAGTGCCTGGCTGGAAGCAGAGCTACTGGGGCTCAGCCAGGCGGATCTGTAGACAAGCCCCCAGCATCACTGCAGAGCGTGGACCCTTTGCCTCCCAGACCGGCAGTTCTGCTCACAGCAACACTCCAGTTGCCTGATGGGAGACTCCTCGAGGTTCCAATAACGATCGATTCGGGAAGCAACGCCGACTTCGTGGGACTGCAGTTCGTTAAGCAGCACAACATGGCGCTCCTGCCTGCAACGACGCCTCTAAACGTGGTCACGGTAGACGGCAGGAAGTTGCTGGGGGGGCAAGTGGTGCAGCAAACCCCTCCCATGATGATGCAGATTGGCAACCATCGAGAACTTATTAGTTTCAATGTCACCCACTTATCGGACACACCCATCGTGTTAGGCATGAGTTGGCTGGAGAGGCACAGTCCCGCGGTTGCGTGGTACCAGCGGCAGATCACCTTTTGTTCATCGTATTGTGCTCAGCATTGCTTTCAGACCGATCAGGGAGGAGAAGCCGAGCAGCAGTTGCATCTGGGTATGGTGCAAACGGTGCCTCACAAGTACCAGGACTTCTTGGAGGTTTTCTGTGAGAAGGAAGCTGACAAGTTGCCGCCTCACAGACCTTACGACTGCGCGATTGATTTAGTGCCAGGGGCGCAACTGCCTGCTGCCAAGCTGTACTCCATGTCGGAAGACGAGATGCAAGAGCTTCGGGAGTTCATAGACCATAACCTCAAGCGAGGTTTCATCCAGGAATCTAAAGCAGCGGGTGGCAGCCCTGTGTTCTTTGTGAAGAAGAAAAACACGCCCCAAAAAAGGCTTATAGTGGATTACAGGTTCATAAACAGCTTGACTAAGCCCAAAGCTTTCCCCATGCCCAAGATTGACGACCTTTTAGCGACCGTCAGGAGGGGCAAGATTTTCACCAAGCTGGACCTACGTGGAGCTTACAATCTCATCCGCATCCGGAAAGGAGATGAGTGGAAGACCGCCATGTTCACCCCTCTGGGCACATACGAATACAGAGTCATGCCTTTCGGTCTCCAAAATGGCAGCCACGTTTTTCAAGCATTTATGCACCACGTGCTAGCAGGTCTCCTCTACAAGAAGTGTGTCTGCTTTCTCGACGATATCCTGATTTTCTCGGAATCGTCGGAGGATCACGATAAGGACGTGAGGGAGGTCCTGCAGAGGCTGAAGGACCACAGGCTGTACGCCAAGTTGGAAAAATGCCAGTTTGATGTCAGAGAGGTTGATTTCCTTGGCTACAAGTTGTCCGACGAGGGACTGGCCATGGACAGGGCTAAGGTTCAAGCGCTGTTGGACTGGAAAAGCCCTCGAAATCGGAAAGAGGTCCAGAGGTTCATCGGCTTTGCCAATTTTTACCGCAAGTTTATTAAAGGTTTTGCGAACGCGACGGCGGCTATCACTGACACCCTCAGTTCCAAGAAGAAGAAGTTCGTCTGGACCGAACAAGCGGAGCGGTCCTTCCGGACGCTTAAAGGTCTTTTCGCCTCCGAAGAGCAGCTGCTCCACGTGAATCCCGGCAGACCCATGCGGGTAGAGACCGATGCGTCAGACAGAGCGGTTGGGGCCGTTCTTTTGCAAGAGGATTCGCAAGGCAACTGGAGACCGGGTGCGTTCTACTCCCGGAAGCTCAGCAAGACGGAGCGCAATTATACCATATGGGACAGGGAGTTGTTGGCCATTCATGCAGCTTTCAAAGCGTGGCGACACTTCTTAATAGGAGCCAAGCACACGGTGCAAGTCCGCACGGATCACAAGAACTTAGAGTATTGGCGGACGGCTAAGTTACAGACCCAGCGACACATGCGCTGGGCGGAGTTCTTTGCGGATTTCGACTTCAAAATAGAATACATCCCAGGAGACTCCAATGTTATTGCAGACGCGCTGTCCCGAAAGCCGCAATACTTGGAGGAAGCAGCTCCAATCGCAGCAAAGCACATTTTCGCACCGCAGGCGTGGACGTGCGCTACCATCGCAGTCGACCTGGACGCGGTGCGACGCGCGTTGCAAAGGGATCAGTTTGCACAGTCCAAGATGGAGGAGCTACGCGGAGGGTCGCGAGACAACGATGAGTTCCAATTGCAAGATGGACTTTTGACTCGTAAGGGTGCCCTTTACGTGCCCACCGACGATCTTCGAGCCAAGGTTCTGCAACAATTGCATGACGCCCCTAGTGCAGGCCATTTCGGCAAAGAGAAGACGATGGAATTGGTGGCTAGAGACTTTTGGTGGCCCCAGATGAGAGGAGAGGTGGCGGACTACGTCGCCAGGTGTGATATCTGCCAGAGGTCCAAACCAGTGCACCAGAAGCAGGCGGGATTGCTAGAACCGCTGGAGACACCGCAGCAACCGTGGGAGAGGGTAGCGTTGGACTTTGTTACGGACCTGCCCAGCTCCAGAGGTAAGACGGCGGTGTTAGTGGTGGTGGACTTGTTCACCAAGATGGCGCATTTCATCCCTTGTGCCAAGGTGGCGACGGCAGAACAGACCGCAAAGCTCTTCATCGATCACGTCTTCAGAGTGCATGGACTTCCGCAGTCCGTCTTGTCCGACAGGGGGCGCCAGTTTGTTTCCACTTTCTGGCGAAAGCTTCTGGGCATATTGCACGTCAAAATCAACCTGACATCGGCGAGACATCCACAAACCAACGGTCAAGCGGAGAGGGTCAACGCGATCATGCAGCAGTACCTGCGGTGCTACGCCAACCAGCGACCTGCGGCGTGGGTGGACTATCTGCCGATGGCTGAATTCGCCTACAACAACACGAAACACGCATCCACCGGGGTGACGCCTTTCTTCGCGAACAATGGCCGTCATCCCAGAACCTTCCCGAGATTTGCGGCACCAGGAGGGGGGGGGCCTCAAGATGCCGACCAGTTTGCAGCGGAGTTGCAAGAGGTGCACGAGGAGCTGCGGAGACATTTGGAGCTGGCAAAACAGGCGTATAAGGTGCAGGCCGATAAGCACAGGAGGGCGGGAGAGGACATCCAGATTGGGGACTGGGTGTGGTTAGCAGCCCACGCGATGCCGGCCAGGTCATTGGCCAAGAAGAAGTTAGGACACAGGCAGCTAGGGCCATATCAAGTTGAGGCTAAGATCAATCCGGTGGCTTTTCGTCTAGCCCTTCCGGAGGGTTCCAGGGTGCACCCGGTCTTTCATAGGTCGGTGCTCACTCCCTACAAAACCCCACACAGGTTTCAAGAGTCAGGAGCACTCCCAGAGCCACGTAGGAGGGCGCCTGAGGGGGGGGAATCGCCAAGACCAGAACCTCTTAACGAGGTCACAGAGATACTGGACTCGAGATGGGGGGAGGAGGGAGTTGAATATTTTCTAGCCAGGGAAGGCACTCCGGCCTCTGCCAATAGCTGGGTGCCGGGTTACGCGTTGGACGAACCCCTGTTGAAGGAGGAGTTCCATGCACTTTTTCCGCACAAGCCCATGCCCGAGGAGTATTTTGATGATTGGCTTTTCACGCCCACTTTGTCAGACAGCACGTTCGAGGGTTTCTCCTCACCCGAGGGCCATACGCCCGAAACAAGCCCGACCAGGGATCCGAGACTGGGGGGGGAGGAGACAGGCCCTTGTTGGTGGGTGGATCAGCCAAGGGAGGCATGGAGTCAGAGATGGATGGTAGGTCCTTGGCAGGCAGCGCCAGGAGAAGCAGCGATGGAGGAAGAGACTGTGAGGTCTGTGGGTGGGGAACCCGAGTTCGAACACACATATACGGAGATGACAGAGGAGAACGTTGAGGTGGACAACTTGTATCCTGAACCGACCCCGGAAGTACCACGTTTTCCTCAACCTGCACCCGGCGAGCGGGAGGGGGGAAGGGGGGGCTTCGAGGGGGGGATGGATGTCAGGGTTTCTGGGAGAGAGGAGGAGATGACAGAGGAGACGGAGAGCGAGTGGGAGGAGGGGCAGAAGGATGAGGAAGAAGATGACGGAATTCTGAGGGAATCCACGAGTCTGAGCAGCGAGTCAGAGGATTCTCAAAAGGGGGTTACCTTAATCAAGCAAAAGGGAGGAGAAGGGAGAAGCGGAGAGGAGCCCAGTGGAAGACAGACGCAGCAAGAGGCGTCTCAGCCGGAACGGAGAAAAGGGGGTGGAGTCGTCAGCCTCTCGGAGGGAGCAGGATTAGGAGAGAACAGAGAAAGGGGGTTGGAGCAAGGTGTTCAGCCGGAAAGGGTGGAGAGCAGAACAAGGGGTGGTGTAGCGGTCGAAAGAAAGGTCAGCAGCAACGTACGCGCGCCAAGTTCAAACGTAGAGGCGCGCGGAAGTGGAGAGAGCTCAGGGGAGGAGCCCGGCCCTAAAGCCAGAAGGAGGGGGGAAGAGGCGGCAGAGGATTCAGCCTCAGGCGAGTCACGGAGAGAGGGAACCCAGGGGGGCAGGAAGACCCTGCGGAAAAGAAAGGAGAGGAAGAGGTGGTCTAGAGCCAGGCTATTAAGTTGGTGTGGAAGAGGGGAGGAGTCAGAGGGGACTTCAGCGGTCTAACGTGACAGACGTACGGCCACGATGCTGAACTGTACGAGAAGCAGAAATCTTCAATAAACTTTTCCTGTAAATAAACTGCAACGGAGTGAGGTCTCTTGTGAGCTGGGACCCGTCCTGGGTGGCCGTGACACCGACGAATTTCTGGACCTCCTTCCGATTGCGCGGGCTCTTCCAGTCCAACACCGAGCGGACCTTGGTGCTGTCCATGGCGAGTCCCTTGTCGGACAGCTTGTAGCCCAGGAAATCCACCTCCGTCATGTCGAACTGGCACTTCTCCAGTTTGGCGTAAAGTCTGTGCTCCCGTAGTCTCTACAGGACCTCCTTGACGTCCCTCTCGTGAGTCTCCTGCGATTCTGAAAAAATCAGGATGTTGTCCAGGAAGCAGACGCACTTCTTGTAAAGGAGTCCCGCCAACACGTGGTGCATGAAGGCTTGAAAACAATGGGAGCCATTTTGTAAACCAAATGGCATAACTCTGTATTCATAGGTGCCCAAAGGCGTAAACATGGCCGTCTTCCACACATCGCCTCTCGCACACATATGAGGTTGTACGCCCCTCGAAGATCCAACTTGGTGAAGATGCGTCCCTTCCTCACCGTCACGAGTAGGTCGTCGATCTTGGGCATGGGGAATGCCGTGGGCTTCGTCCTCGAATTTATGACCCTGTAATCAACTACAAGCCTCTTTTGGGGCGTGTCCTTTTTCTTCACGAAAAACACGGGACTGCCCCCCACTGCTTTGGACTCCTGGATGAAACCTCACTTCAAGTTGTGATCTATGAACTCCATGAGTTCCTGCAGTTCGTCTTCCGACATGGAATACAGTTTCCCGGTCGGCAGCGTCGCCCCCGGTAGGAGGTCAATCTTGCAATCGTAGGGCCTGTGGGGAGGCAGCTTGTCCGCTTCCTTCTCGCAGAAAACCTCCAAAAACGCCGTGTACTTGTGGGGTACCGCTTGCAGCGTGCCTAAGTGTAGCTGCGGGTCATCCTCTTGCCCCTTTCCCCGGGCTAGTCAGGATGCAGTGTTCTGTGCAGTAGGAGGAGCAGAAAGTTAATTGACGCTGGTACCATGCCAATGCCGGGCTGTGCCTGTGCAGCCAACTCATGCCCAATACTACGGGGGTGTCCGACAGGTGGGTGACATTGAAGCTGATGACTTCCCGGTGATTTCCAATTTGCATCACCATCGGCGGCGTTTGCTTGACCACCTGCCCCCCCAGCAATTCTCTTCCATCGACCGTGACGACTTTCAGGGGCATCGTGGCTGGCAGGAGCGCTATGCGATGTTGCTTGATGAAATCCACTCCTATAAAGTCTGCATTACTACCAGAGTCAATGGTAATGGGCACTTCCATAGTGAATCCATTGGGTAGCTGGAGCGATGCAGTGAGTTGCACCACTGGTTTGGGCGGGAGTGGGTCTGTGGGCTGTAAAATCTCTGGGGACTGCTTCACTGACTCGCCTGGCTGGGCCCCAGGGCTTCCGCCTCCAGCCAGGCTTCGTCGTTTCCCTGTAGCTGTTCCTCTTGCTGCACTGCTCCTTTTACTGTTGCTGAGGCTGCAGTGTGCTTTTGGAGCCTCTGGGGACACTCTTTGGCCATGTGCTGTGCACTGTCGCAGATGTAGCACTTCCTGCTTCTTCTAGGAGGCTTCGCCTTGACTGCTCCTGGTGTTTGGGCTCTGGTTGCTGTCTGAGCCCTGGCACCACCTATCTCCATCGGCTCTTCTCCCCCTCCCAGTGGAGGCGTGGACTGGGCGCGCGCTGGCTCTCTGGGTAGGAAAGGAGCTGATCTGGCTGGTGTGCGTCCCAAACGTCCGTCATCTTTGCTCCAAGGGCGTTCTTCCAGACGCACCCCTATCGCCAGCGCTCTGTGGACTACTTCCGTGGTGCTGCTGGGTCTGTCCCCCCTTGCAATTTCATCCTTCACAGCCCCATTCAGCCCCTCCCAGAACAGGTCTCGGGCGGCTGCTGAGTCCTTTTCCCAGCGCATTTACCAACGCAAAAAAGCGGGAGTGATATTGTCTCACAGTGGCTTTCCCCAGCTTCAACCCATGCATTTCCCTTCTGGCCACATCCACATCAACTGTTGATTGAAAACAAGCGTCCATCGCCTTGATAAAAGCTGTTGAATTCTTGAGGGCGGGGTCATTTTCGCGCCACAAATTGCACAGCCACGATTTAGCTTCCCCATGCAGATGAGTTATTATGAACCCCACTTTCTCCTCCTCATCTCTAAAGTCTTTCCGAAGCAAATTGAGCGCGAAAACTATGTCTGCCCTGAAGTAAGGATACTGCTGCAGATTCCCGTCGAAATGGGATACGATGCTGCCCCCCCTCTTTCCGAGGCCAACTCCCTCCGGCTTGGGTCCTGGCAGCCCCTCTTTCTTCAAAATTTCCCACCTGGTTTGCAGATCCTGGCAGAACGCTGCTGTTTCTTCCTCTCTCTTTCTGGATGCTGCTACCTCCATGGAAAGCCTCGTGACTGCTTCTTGCAGGGCTGTCACTTTTTCCTCTGTAGCCATCCTTGCTGATCTTCGTGAGCTCACAAAATGCCAAGTTTTGCCCCCCGCTGCGCCAACTCACGCTGCGAAGGTTTTAGTGAGACGGAGTTTACTGTCAGAGCTGCCCAAGGTCCCAGCTCACAGAGGACCAACGCCAGTTCTTGTTATATACAAAAGTCTTTATTAAGGTTCAGTTTCAATTCCAAAGCCGCGGCGCGCAGCTCTACGTCTCAACCCTAGACCGCTGAAGCTCCGTCTGAATCTCCTCACCCCAGACACCAGTTCAAGACCCTAGCCTTGCTCCACCTCCTCCTTTGCTCCTTTCTCCTCTGGGTCCATCTGCCCGCCGGGGTGTTGCCCTTTCTGGACTCTTCTGATGCTGAAGAGTCCCCGGATTCTTCCCCCTGCCTCCGGCGTGCTTTAGGACCTGGCTCCCAATCCGCGCTCCCAGCTGTCCCGTGCGCCTGTGCATTTGAACTTGGTGCGCGCGCCCAGCCGGCAACCTTCCTCCTGACCGTTACACTGATTCTGTCACTTCGGGGGGGGGCTAGCTGGATCTGACTTCCCCTCTGTTCCCTCACTCAGCGATAGGGGCGTGGTCAGCCCTGACTCATCTTCTCTTTCCCCTGGAGGGGAAGCCGGTCCTGACACATGGGACTCTTCCCCCCCGCTACGCTCTGGTGGGGAAACTGGTCCCGATCTCCAGCTGCTGCTTTGGGAGTCACCGCTGGTCCCTTGCTTCTGGTGCGTCCCTCCCAGGACCCCCCTTGCTCTGGCTATCGGTGCTCCCTTCTGGGAATCTTCCGAATCACTGGACAGGCTCATGGAATCTCTTCCCCCACTGTCATCCTCACCTACGCTGCCCTCGGATTGTTCTCCTTCGCTCTCCGCTTCCTCTTTCCCCTGTGCCTCTGCTCCTGAACCCCTGACAGCATGGTTTGGACCACTGGGGCTAGCCGTCACCGGGGTGAACCACACCAGCTTACAAGTGGACGTGGACGCCATATGCAAGGAATTTTCCTAGACACTCAACGAAACCGAGCGGAACTACTCGCAAATTGACAAGGAGGGTCTGGCAATCGTGAAGGGAGTAAAAAAATTCCATGATTTCTTGTACGGGCGGCCCTTCACCGTGGTGACTGACCACAAGCCATTGCTTGGCTTGTTTGCTCCCGAAAAGCAGACCCCCCCAAGTGCTGTCTCCTCGCGTCCTCAGGTGGTCAATTTTCCTTGCCAGCTACCAGTATGCACTGATTCACCCCCTGGGAAGGCGATATGCCACGTGGATGCCCTCAGCAGGCTACCACTACCGGAAACAGGCCCCGACCCAGCACCTGCACAAGAGGTTATGAGCCTGGAGCGGCTTCCCGACTGCCCCATTCAGGCACAAGACGTTGCACACCATTCCAAGAAAGATAGGGTCATCTCCTGGGTCCTGGACTGGGTGTGGAGGGGATGGCCCAGCAGCAGCCCCGGGCCAGAATTCGCCGGCTACACAACCCGCAAACATGAACTGTCGGCCCACAAGGGGTGCCTGTTATGGGGAAGCAGGGTCGTTGTTCCCCAGCCCCTCCGCAAAAGGGTCCTCACAGCCCTACACAAGACACACCCAGGGGTAGTAGGAATGAAGGCCCTTGCCAGGAGTTATGTGTGGTGGCCGGGGATCGATGGAGAGATAGAGGCCTGGGTCAAACACTGCCAGGCCTGCCAAGAATCCCACCCAGATCCCCCAAGGGCCCCAGTCCAGTCCTGGGAGTCTGCCCGAACACCATGGTCACGCCTGCATGTGGACTTCGCTGGCCCCTTTCAGGGGAAAACATTCTTCATAGTGGTGGACTCCTACACCAAATGGCTGGAAGTCATACCGTCCACTTCTACGTCCGCAGCCATCCGGGTACTACGCAGGCTGTTTGCAACCCACGGGCTCCCTGACACTCTCGTCTCAGACAACGGGACTGCATTTACGTCAGAAGAATTCCAAACCTTCACAGCGCAGAACGCCATCCGCCACATCCGTTGGGCGCCATTCCACCCTGCCGCCAATGGCCAAGCAGAACACATGGTGCGGACCACCAAGGACACCCTTCACCGCATGACGCAAGGGGATTGGGAGTACCGCCTTGCCACATTCCTTCTAGCACAGCACAGCACCCCCAGCTCAACGACTGGCCGGAGCCCCGCTGAACTACTAATGGGTCGGCGCCTTGCAATCAGATTGGACCGCCTTCACCCCGATAGAGCTCAGGATGAGGTAGTGGTGGGGGGAGGCAGGAACCCCCAGACCTTCGAGGCCCAGGACCCAGTGTACGCAAAGAATTTTGGGGCAGGCCCTGCATGGGTACCCGTCACAGTCACCAGGGTCACTGGCCCCATGTTGTACGAGGTGCTAACAGATGGGGGGCAATGCTGGCACCGCCACTGCGACCAGATACGGCGACTATTCCCGGGAGAAAACCTGGAGGAGGAGGACAGGTCAGAGGAGTCCCAAGGGAACAGTGGGGCAGTGAGCAAATGTGGGTGGGTGGTGTTTGGAAATCCAAAGGGTATATAATTATAATTTGTTCTGTTTTTATTTGGTTTTGCTATTTGTATGGAAATTGGGAAAGTCGTGGAAGGGAAATTTTGGTCGACTTTAGGAAAAATAGTTAAGAAAGAATAAGTATAAGTATTGATGTTGAAGTTTGCATAAGTTAAAATTGGTTTTTAAAATGGGCTAAATTAATTGAAAATAAGGTTGGTAAAATAAATGGAAGAAATGGAAGAAAGTAGAAAAATAAAATAACAATATGTTAGATTAAATTATTAAGTTAAAGTGGAGAAATAAGTTAAGGATTTGCTGAATCGACAATTTAAATTGGAATACAAGAAGGGGAGGTGTGAGGAGGTCTGAGAAACAAGTTATATGAAAATAAGCAATTGAAATTTAGGTGTTTTTGTTTTATTTTTGTTTTGTGTGATTTATGAAAATGCCAATAAATATTCATTTTTTTAAAAAAAATTGAAAAGATGGAAAGGATGTGCTGAAATAAATAATCGATCTAGAATACAAAAAAGGGAGGTGTGAGGAGGTCAAGGAAATAAGCTAATGAAAGATAAGTAATGGGAAGATTTGTTGTATTTTTCTTTGTTTTTTCTTTATTGTTTAATGGATTTTATTTTTCTGTTTTTTCCCCTTTGTATTTTATCCTTTTTTCTTTACCTATTGTGATGTGTTGTATTGTTTTTTGTTTAAAATGATGTTTTTTATTTTTTCTATTTGTACCTCTCAAAACTTTAATAAATATTATTTTTTTAAAAAAAGAATCAATCCCACTGATTTCAGCGTATTCCCCTCCCAGCCAAGTGGGTCTAGAACAGAAGGCAAAACAGAGTTGACCTGAATTGCCTTCCTTGGCTTCTTCCACTTGGCTGCGTCTCCAGCGGCAAATGTCAATCCATTTTGTTGCGCAAAAGCCGATCCATTTTGCAATGCCAGACTGTCCAAGCCAGTGCTGGATTTACGTATATACGTAAAGCTAAACAAGCTATAGCTTAGGGCCCCACTTGCTTGGGAGCCCCCCAAAAATGTACATTTCCAAAATATAAGATAAAAAAGAAAATAAAACCTACATACAGCAACAGTGTTTTGTGTTGCGTAGGTGTCAGAGCTGCCTCCAGGTCCCAGCTCACAGAGGACCAACGCTAGCCAGTTGTAATGTACAAAAGTCTTTATTGAAGTTCAGTTTTCATTTACAAGCCGCAGCGTGCAGCTCTACGTCTAGAACCTAGACCGGCGAAGCTCCGTCTGAGTCTCCGCCCCCTGTACACCAGTTTAAGACTCTAGCCTTACTCCACCTCTTCCGTTGTTCTTTCCTCCTCTGGGTCCTTCTGCCCCCCGGGGTCTCCTCCTTTCTGGACTCTTCTGACGCTGACCCCCCTGACTCTTGTCCCTCCTTCCGGCGGGCTTTAAGACCTGGTTCCCTATCCGGGCTACCTGCTGTGCCGCTCGCCTGTACATTTGAACTTGGCGCGCGCGCCCAGCCTCCAACCTTCCTCTCGACCGTTTCCGCACTCTCCGATGGAGGCGTGGTCAATCCTGACTCATCTCCTCTCGCTGGTGGTGAGCAGCCTGATCCCGATACTTGGGACTCCTCCCCCCCACTGCGCTCTGGTGGGGAAGCTGGTCCTGATTTCCAACTGCTGCTCTCTGAGTCCCCTCTGGCCCCTTCTTCCTGGGATGTCCCCCTAGGCACCCCCCTTGCCCTGGCCATAGGCGCCCCCTTCTGTGAATCTTCCGATTCGCTGGAGAGACTCTGGGAATCCCTCGGACCACTGTCATCGCCTACGCTCCCCTCGGATTCCTCCCCCTCACTCTCCATTTCCTCCCTCTCCTGTGCCTCTGCTCCTGAGCCCCTGACAGTAGGCTCCTATTTTGTTATGTGCAAATGGCTTGAAATGCCTATTATGTCTTGGTTGACCACAAACTTGACATGAGCCAACAGTGTGACGCGGCAGCTGAAAAAGCCAATGCAATTCTGGGCTGCATCAATAGGAGTATAGCATCTAGATCAAGGGAAGTAATAGTGCCACTGTATTCTGCTCTGGTCAGACCTCACCTGGAGTACTGTGTCCAGTTCTGGGCACCACAGTTCAAGAAGGACACTGACAAACTGGAACGTGTCCAGAGGAGGGCAACCAAAATGGTCGAAGGCCTGGAAACGATGCCTTATGAGGAACGGCTAAGGGAGCTGGGCATGTTTAGCCTGGAGAAGAGGAGGTTAAGATGTGATATGATAGCCATGTTCATATATATTAAAGGATGTCATATAGAGGAGGGAGAAAGGTTGTTTTCTGCTGCTCCAGAGAAGCGGACACGGAGCAATGGATCCAAACTACAAGAAAGAAAATTCCACCTAAACATTAGGAAGAACTTCCTGACAGTAAGAGCTGTCATCATGCCAGATTTAAAGTGTTCATAAGTGAAGTAGCCAAGGAAATAATTTTAAAAAGAAAAAAACAAATAAACAATACAATTGTTAACAATACAATTAGAAAAGTTTGCTCTCTATCTGTGAATTTGGCCCCACAATCTTCTTTTGGATCTTGAAATCAGTTATCAAATTAATGGTTTCCATACTTCGTTGAACGTTCCTTGCCAATAGTCATCAGTGGGAAAGCATGAATTCATCAGAAATACATTAATTCTGGTCATTTTGAATATCAGCCAATGTTCACTGGCTACAAGATTCATTAGACAGGAAGAGAGGGGAACCAGCGCTAGCACAGTGGTTTAATCGTTGGTGGTGGTGCTCTTGTGTGCAGATGCTGCTCCAATTCCTCCTATTGTGAGAAATAGCAATGGTTCGTTAATTCAAGGCTACATGCCCGGCTATCTGCAGGCTCAGGGAAGAAAGGAGAACGACTCAAAGGAGCAACAGAGACATAAGCAGAGCCTTTCAATATGCATGCCCCAGTTGAACACACAAACATGGCCAGGCTAAAGGTGCAGCAGACCACCAGGAGAAGCCAATTCGCAAAATTCTTTGTGCACCCTTCATGCTCATCCAGGGCTGTCTTACCCATGGGTGCTAGGGGTGCAGGGCACCTGGGCGCCGGGCTCTCAGGGGCGCCAGGCCAAGAGTCCGGGGCCCGAGAGTTAAGTCCAGGGAAGAGCTTGCTCGTCGGTCGGAGCGCTACAGTGTGCTCTGCAGCTAAGGGCAGCTCTGCGCCACGAGTTCGGGGGCGACCGAGCCAGCGAGACGCTGAGGCAGCCGGCCGGCTCTGCCCTTCTGCGTGCCTGGGACTGGGCAACCGGGCAGAGGGGGGCAACTGGCAGATCTTTGTACTCCGGCGCCGCATATGCTCAGTCTCGCACAGGGCTGGTCATCTTGCATGACCTCAAGGACGCGCTTTACAACCGAGGGTGAGTGCTGAAGCACTGATATGAAACGGCAGGGGTCTTCTTCGTTCCTTTAGCCACCCCAATTGCCAGTCAAATATGCCATTCTAGTATAGCTAAGCCCAGGCCCACCCTGAGGAACCTTACTTGGTGTGTGATGAGGGTGGCTTACCTGGGCAAAATCCCTCTTCTAAGGAAAGGTCATCCACAGCTTTATTGGCTGAGGGAGCCGGCGTCCAGCTTCTGGGTCATGTGGCCAGCATGACTGAGCCGCTTCTGGCAAACCAGAATTTTTGCCGACTTCCCACCCTGTTTTCCATGGAGTTGTTTTTTCTCTCCTGCTGCACTCCGTCTTCTGTTTGTCAAATCATAACCCCAGTATTATAATCCAATTACTTACGTTGCTCATAGCTCAAATCCTGTCTACAAGTTTAGCGTACTTGTCAGAGCTGCCCAAGGTCCCAGCTCACAAAGGACCAACGCCAGTTCGTTACTATTTACAAAAGTCTTTATTGAAGTTCAGTTTCGATTTCAAAGCCGCGGCGCACAGCTCTACATCTCAAACTCTAGACCGCTGAAGCTCCGTCTGAATATCCTCCCCCCAGATACCAGTTTAAGACTCGAGCCTTGCTCCACCTCTTCCTTTGCTCTTTCCTCCTCTGGGTCCTCCTGTCCGCTGGGGTCTTCCCCTTTCTAGACTCTTCTGACGCTGAGTCCCCTGATTCTTCCCCCTGCCTCTGGCGGGCTTTAGGACCTGGTTCCCAATCCGAGATTTCTGCTGTCCCGCGCGCCTGTACATTTGAACTTGGCGCGCGCGCCCAGCCGGCAACCTTCCTCCTGACTGTTACACTGCTCCTGTCACTGCTTCCCCCTTCGGGGAGGCTAGCTGAACCTGACTTCCCCTCCGTTCCCTCACTCTGCGATGGAGGCGTGGCCTGCCCTGACTCATCTTCTCTCCCTGCTGGAGGAGAAACTGGCCCAGATACATGTGACTCTTCCCCCTCACTACGCTCTGGTGGAGGAGCTGGTCCTGATCTCCCGCTGCTGCTTTGGGAGTCCCCGCTGGCCCCTTGCTTCTGGTGTGTCCCCCCTGGGACCCCCCCTGCCCTGGCCATCGGCGCCCCCTCTGGGAATCTTCTGATTCGCTGGAGAGACTCATGGAATCTCTCGGGCCACTTTCATACTCCCCTATGCTGCCCTCAGATTCTTCCCCTTCGCTCTCCATTTCCTCTCTCCCCTGTGCCTCTGCTCCTGAGCCCCTGACAGTACTACAATCCGAAAAAGCCCTATTTGTCCACAAAACTGCTAATTTTGCTAGTTCTGCATAGTCCATTATCTCATCCCTTCTTTGGAACTTCTTTTTCCTTCCATTTCTGCGCATATAGAATCCTAGCTGCTGTTGTTACATATAGAAACAACTTTAACGAATTATAACGAATAGCAGGTCACCACAACCAAAAACTGCAGTATCTAGCTCACCATTGCAATGATAAACTCTAAAAATATAATTGACACAAGACATTTCAAGGAAAATTCATCAGAAACTATTCACTTTGGTTGTTGTTAGTGGCTGTGGACATGCCATAACATTACAGCACATGACTCCTTCCCCCCAAGAATCATGGGAACTGTAGTTGACCCATGTCAACTGGGACTATAGGTCCCAGTGCAACACATGCCTGGCTTATCCTAGAGATCACTGTGTGCAAAATTTGCGATGCCACTTGAGCCCAATATTTACCCTGCAATGCCAACCACCTTTGCCCAGGACAATGTACGACACCCTGGACTCAGCTCTTCAAAAATTATTAGAATTTGGACTAAGAAACAGGAGTGTTGTGGAAAGAAGGATATTTTAAAAAGACTGGAAGATCAGAATTATGAAATTGGGAAAAAACTTGAAATTTTTTTTTAAAACTCTTCCAAAAATCCCTTTAAAAGAATCAAGTCTTAAAAAAAAAGTCCTAAAAAGTATTTAAAAGAATCCTTTCCAAAAAATTTAAAAAATGTACAGTAGCCCCTTAGAGGTAGGTAGTTGATCTACCTACCTGAATCTGTGGGGAAACAAGAGGGAGAACGCAGGAACAAGTGAAAGAAGCTTTCTCCCGACAGCCAGAACATGGAAAGGCCTCCCCAAAAAAGGCTGGATGGTTACGTGGGAGCCGGTTAAAGTTAAATCCTTCGAAGACAGAGGTCCTCTGGCTGGGACGGGATGACATGGGACTGAGGGGGCAACTCCCATCTCTTGCGGGGGTGCAATTAGTGCCAGCACCGTCCGTTAAGAGTTTGGGTGTAATCTTTGATACCTCCCTCTCCATGGAGGCGCAGATTGCAGCTATTACAAAGGCGGCATTTTTTCATCTCCGCCAAGCTAAGCAGTTGGCTCCTTACCTCTCTCGCCCTGACCTAGCTACTGTGATCCACGCGACGGTCACCTCCAGACTGGATTATTGTAACTCGCTCTACGTGGGGCTGCCCTTGAGACTGACCCAAAAACTCCAGCAGGTGCAGAATGCCGCAGCGAGACTCCTTACGGGGTCTTCGCTGCGAGATCACATTCATCCGGTGCTATACCAGCTGCACTGGCTCCCGGTGGAGTACAGGATCAGGTTTAAGGTGCTGGTTTTAACCTTCAAAGCCCTATACGGCCTAGGACCCTCGTACCTACGGGACCGCCTCTCCTGGTATGCCCCACAGAGGAACTTACGGTCTTCAAACAAAAACATCTTGAAGGTCCCAGGCCACAGAGAGGTTAGGCTGGCCTCAACTAGAGCCAGGGCTTTTTCGGCTGCGGCTCCAACCTGGTGGAATGCTCTGTCACAAGAGACAAGGGCCCTGCAGGACTTGACATCTTTCCGTAGGGCCTGCAAGACAGAGCTGTTCCGCCAGGCCTTTGGTTAGGGCGCAGCCTGACTCCCTCCTTTGGCAACCTTTACAAAACTTTATGGTTGCCATCAATCTTGATTTTAATTAATTTTTATAATGTTTTATAATGTTGCACTATTTTGGTGTTGTTAGCCGCCCTGAGCCCGGCCTCGGCTGGGGAGGGCGGGATATAAATAAAATTTATTATTATTATTATTATTATTATTATTATTATTATTATTATTATTTAGTTTGGAATGTATAATTGGCTTTATTGTTTGTATTATGATGTGGCAAGATTTGATTTGATATCAATTGGAATGTTACTAATGGAGAATTAATTTTAAAAATATTTAAATATATATATATATATTCAAGCCATTAATAAGTTCTTAGGCCATATTCGATTAAGGTTTGCCGGATCATAAATCAGCAAATATAATGTAAATATAAAAAGAGATGAGCAAGAGGTCTCCTTTCCACTGGCATCATTTCATCATGTTCTCATAGTGTAGGGGGACAGTTAGTTAGGTTACCCTAAAAACTGCTTGTGAATTCCCCCCCCCAACCAGGCCTCAAAGCCTCAAGCACTTTTCAAACTGCACTTTTCAAAGTTTTTTTCCCTCTAAGGCTAAAAGCTTTTAGCTCAGCATCTTTCTATGTAACAAAGGTAGAGAACAGTGTCTTTTGCTTCTCAGGCTAGCTGACCTTGTCCAAGCACATTTAGCTTGCTGCAAACTGAGAGGGAAAAAGGGGGTTTGGAAAAAAGGATAAAACCCTGCTGTAAAATGTTTTTTCTGCGGCCTGTTTTGTGAATCCATCACACAGGTGCCACTGCCCCCCCCCCCCCGAATGGCAGAATAAAGCTCTTTCTATGGATTTAACCCCTTGGTGTCGTTTGACTCTTTTCGTCCCTGCCCGGGTGCAACGCTTTCCTACCCATGGTTAAAAAGGCCTAGAAAGGCTACAATAGTGCTGTGACCTCATGTCTCCAGGGGCTTGGGGGCCCTTAGCAACGCTGGTACACAGCGACCTCCATAGAGAGTGAGTGTGTTTTCTTTTCCTCCCCCAAGTCAGTGTGGTATATTTAGTTTTAATTTGGCATTTGTGTTCCCTTTTAATAAGAATAAGAATAAGAATGAGAATTTTTTATTTGTATCCTGCCCTCCCCGGCTGAGGCCGGGCTCAGAGCGGCTAACATCATAAAAAAAAAACACAGGAAGGACCTTTTAGGCAGAATTTTGTTCCAAAGCCAGAACCATTCAGCTCTTTCAGGGGCTGGCCAGGGTAAATGTGGTGGTATCATTACAACCCATGGAATTCCTTACTAATTAAACGTCTCCCTGATTTCACAAGAGGAATAACCATGCTCTATATAGCTCATGTCTGGGAAAAGGTGGCATTTTCCGAAAGTCTTACCATGAGGGTGCAATAAATGAGAATTAGCACCTAACAGCTTGTTTGGTTCCCTCCCCTGTACGTTTTAGGCTCACGTTCCCTTTTCCTCTGGGATGCGGTGCAGGCCGTGATTTGGGCTGACTTCCCAGAGAGCCATCCCATGAGCGGTGTGAGTTGTTCAACCACATACTAAATGAACAGAATATCCAGTCAGTCTTCAGTACCTATAAAAGAACTTCAGGGATAGGACCAGAAGCATTAGCCTCATCCTTAGGATCAGAAGCTGAGGCTCCCACAGATGAGTTGTTGTTTTCAACACAACCAAAGGTATGGCGTTTCACTCCTGCATCTGCTAGAGAACTGCCCCCCCCCTTTCCAACTAACTGAAAGTACAACCTGGGAATATACACAGAAGCCCAAATGATTATTTGGAGGCGGAACAGATACTGCTCGCAGCTGATGGGGTGCGGCTCTTCCCATGCGCCAGCTTCTTTATAGCGGATCGGTGTCGTGAAGCAACTGTCTCTTGTCTGCGTCCTGTTGTCCATGACTTCCCCTTTCTCCAGGTGGGGGGAAGAAGCCAGGGAGTTGTGGCGTCCTCAGGCACAGAGGTTTTCCAGGTAGCTAGTCCCAGGGTCCACTTCTGCAGGCAGCGCGCCTCCACCCGCACACAAGACAAACCGCCTGCAGGAGTCGACTCCAGCAAAGTGGCCCACCAAGGGGAGATCCTTCCAGCAAGGTTTCAGGGCAGACCTTCAGCCAGACCTAGTCTGTCCTGGGATCCACTCATAATGAGAAAACGAAAGCAAAACTATTCACACAGAAGGCAGGCCTTACATCCAGGCTTTTACTGACAGTACATTAAAAGACCTTTTCACAAGAGATACTGAAGATAATAAAACACAGCACCCAGAATTAGGAAGAGATAACCAGGCTGGAATAGTACTGTAGATCATGTCAGATCATTTTCCTCCACAGATTTTACAATATTCCTCGTGGGATCCACTTCCTCCCCCCTTGGATCTACATGAGCTTGCTATTTCCAGGTCTGTCAAATATTTGGTCATCCTTCTCACTCTGAGTAAAAAGACTTCCTCATTTCAATGTTTACAAATAAAAATACAATACCAAATACTTTGAATCATTCCCAGATTCTGTCAATTTCCAGGATAATATTTCCCAATTGCTAAATTTCCAGCAATCAAAACTGGAATATCATATTCCAGTCTTAATAGATTACCTAAAAATGACACTTTCTTATGCAGAGATTCTATTTATTTTCTTAAAATAATTTTTTATTGATTTTTCCATGGATTCTACTTCTAACACTATATCTTTAACAATTTTTCATATTTCGACCCTCCTCCCCTGGACTTCCCTCGTACTCACATTTTGTTTTATTTCCCTATTGTTCACCTTGCGTATTTGATGTTTCCCCAAAATTTCCTCAATACATATTGTTCAAACCCTGCCAATGAGTCCATTTCTTTATGCTGCCTCTTCATATATGTTGTAAATGGTTCACATTCTTGTTTAAAGTCTTTGTTGTCCTTTTCATGTAATTTTTCTGTTAGTTTTGCCGGTTCTGCATATTCCATGTTTCCCTTGCCATTGTTCTTTCGTTGGTATTTCTTCTGTCTTCCAAGTTTGCGCTAATAAAATTCTTGCCGCTGTTGTTACATACATAATTTCCAATTTTCTTTTTTTACATCTTGGTCTAAAATTCCTAGAAGGAATGCTTCTGGTTTCTTAACAAAAGTCTTTTTAAACAGTTTTTTCAATTCATTATATATCATTCCCCAATAATTCCTAATCTTTTTGCATCTTGCAGGATGGCTTTTTTCCTAAAACGAAGGAAGAAAAACAGAATCTACCCCTCATATGAGGATGAGGCCCCTGCCCTACTGCCGGCATTGGCAAAGCCTTCAACATCAGCGGCAGAGGCCAGACCGGCAGAGGCCAGACCCCTAGTCTTGCCAGGGCTGGTGAAGCAAGACCCAAGCCAGCAGCGGCCCTCAAAAAAGAAGAGCCTCGAGGACTCTGGGCCAGCGCTCCCAGGTGAGTAGGCAGAACCAGATCCCTTTTGGGTTCCCCTTGGCCTTAGACTTGGTGTTTACCTCTACGGATGTTGGTGATCTGACACTAACTAAAAGCGAAACAAAAGAAGTGCCATGGTCAGATCACTTCCTGGTGCAACTGGACTTCTCTGCGACCCTTCCCCTCTGCAGTGAGGTGGGACCGATTCAGATGGTCCGCCCCCGCTACTTAATGGATCCAACTGGTTTCCAGAGAGTGGCAGGGGATGTTTTATCCCAAGTTGATGGCCTCTTGGCTGATTCCCTGGTGGCCCGTTGGAATGCGGAGTTAACCAGGGCTATTGACTGTCTGGCTCCGAAGCGCCCTCTCCAATTGCATGGAGCCCGGACAGCTCCGTGGTTTTCCCCGGAGCTGAGGGCGAATCGTTGAGACGGCTAGAGCGCCGGTTATGGAAAACTCACTACAAATCAGACCGGACACAGGCTAGAGCTCAACGTCGAGTGTACCAAGTGGCAATGCAGAAAACAGCAGCAGGAGGCTTTTTCAGGTGGTTTGCAATCTATCAGAACCACTTGCACCACCAGGGCCTGGTAGGGACCCCAAGATCTCCTGCAATGCTTTTGCAAAGTTTTTTGCAGATAAAGTCGCTCAGATTCAGAAGGAGGTAGACTCCATGTGGACAGGCTGCTTGGACAAGTGAAACCAACCACCTGTCTCCTTGATCCTTGCCCATCTTGGCTGATAGGAAGGGCTGGGCGATGGGCTCTGCGGGGTGGTGAATGCTTCTCTCTGTGAGGGAGCCTTCCCAGACCCACTGAAAGAGGCGGTCATTAAACCGCTTCTTAAAAAAACATCTTTAGACCCAGCCAATTTGGCCAACTATCGCCCAGTCTAAATTTATCATTCTTGGGCAAGGTGATTGAGCGGGTAGTTGCCGAACATCTCCAAGCATGCCTGGAGGATGCGGACCATTTAGATCCCTTCCAATCGGGATTCAGGCCTCACCATGGGACTGAAACTGCCTTGGTCGCGCTGGTCGATGATCTCCGGCGGGCTAGGGACAAAGGTGAGAGCTGTTTCCTAGTTCTGCTGGATCTCTCAGTGGCCTTTGACACCATCGACCATAACATCCTTCTGGACCATCTAGAGGGGCTGGGAGCTGGGGGCACTGTTATATGGTGGTTCCGCTCCTTTCTCCTGGGCCGTGTCTAAAAAGTGGTGTTGGGGGATGGGTGTTCAGACCCCTGGGCTCTCACTTTTGGGGTGCCTCAGGGTTCCGTCCTCTCCCCCATGCTTTTTAATATCTATATGAAGCCGCTGGGAGAGATCATCAGGGGGTTTGGGCTGGGTGTTCATCAGTATGCAGAACCAGTGAAGGCGGTGAAGGTCCTGTGTGAGTGCCCGGAGGCGGTTGGAGGATGGATGGTGGCTAAGAGATTCAGGTTGAATCCCGACAAGACAGAAGTCCTGTTTTTGGGGGACAGGGGGCTGGCGGGTGTGGGGGATTTCCTGGTCCTGAATGGGGTAACTGTGCCCCTGAAGGACCAGGTGCGCAGCCTGGGAGTCACTTTGGACTCACAGCTGTCCATGGAGGCGCAGGTTAATTCTGTGTCCAGGGCAGCTGTCTACCAGCTCCACCTGGTATGCAGGCTGAGACCCTACCTGCCTGCGGTCTGTTTCACTAGAGTGGTACATGCTCTAGTTATCTCCCGCTTGGACTACTGCAACGCGCTCTACGTGGGGCTACCTTTGAATGTGACCCGGAAACTGCAATTAATCCAGGATGCGGCAGCTAGAATGATGACTGGGAGCGGCCGCCGGCAGCACATGAAACCGGTTCTGAGAGATCTGCATTGGCTCCCAGTACGTTTCCGAGCACAATTCAAAGTGTTGGTGCTGACCTTGAGAGCCCCAAACGGCCTCGGTCCTGTATACCTGAAGGAGCGTCTCCACCCCCATCGTTCAGCCCAGACACTGAGATCCAGCACCAAGGGCCTTCTGGCAGTTCCCTCATTGCAAGAAGTAAGGTTACAGGGAACCAGACAGAGGGCCTTCTCGGTAGTGGCGCCCACCCTGTGTAACGCCCTCCCTTCAGATGTGAAAGAAATAAGTAGCTATCCTATCTTTAAAAGACATCTGAAGGCAGCCCTGTTTAGGGAAGTTTTTAACATTTAACACTGTATTGTTTTTAATACTTGATTGGGAGCTGCCCAGAGTGGCTGGGGAAACTCAGCCAGATGGGCGGGGTATAAATAAATTATTATTATTATTATTATTATTATTATACAAGGCCGGGGTCTCTCCTGGTTTCCTTGATGTCTGGGTGCAAGCCCCCCCTCCTTGTTAAGAGGCGTGGAGCAGGGACTTCCGGGTGGCTGCCCCTGTTCTGCATTGCTGGGGGTTGGACTAGGTGACCCCGCAGGTCCCTTCAGACGCTACAGTTCTATGATCCCTGTTGAGATATGGCATGCACCCACTCATTGCAACAGGCGAGAAGCCCCCTGAGAAAGAACTTGCCGTCTTTTCTCGTGTATAAGACAAGGTTTTTTACCCCCAAAATCAAGTGCCAAATTGGGGCTCCTCTTCTACAGGGGGAGTGCTGAGGGGGGACGGGCGCTTGGTTGTAGCCGCCAGGAAGAGATTCCCAGCCATGATTTCTTTGCTGTGGAAAGGGCTGTTGTCCGACTGGCAGACGATAGGTGACTTGGTGGTTGATGCCTGCAATTGTGCAATTTGATTAATGGCTCCCTCGCCCCAAATAAAGCTCAACCACTCTGGGCAACCCCTCCCCAAAAAAGCTTAACAAGTCTTGGCAATCTGCCCCCATTTTCTAAATTTTGAGTGCCCCAAAATAGGGGGTGTCTTATATATGGGGGGCGTGTTATACATGGAAAAATACGGTACCTTTCATAGAATCATAGAATCATAGAGTTGGAAGAGACCACAAGGGCCATCGAGTCCAACCCCCTGCCAAGCAGGAAACACCATCAGAGCACTCCTGACATGTGGTTGTCAAGCCTCTGCTTAAAGACCTCCAAAGAAGGAGACTCCACCACACTCCTTGGCAGCAAATTCCACTGTCAAACAGCTCTTACTGTCAGGAAGTTCTTCCTAATGTTTAGGTGGAATCTTCTTTCTTGTAGTTTGGATCCATTGCTCCATGTCCGCTTCTCTGGAGCAGCAGAAAACAACCTTTCTCCCTCCTCTATGTGACATCCTTTTATATATTTGACCATGGCTATCATATCACCCCTTAACCTCCTCTTCTCCAGGCTAAACATGCCCAGCTCCCTTAGCCATTCCTCATAAGGCATCATTTCCAGGCCTTTGACCTTTTTGGTTGCCCTCCTCTGGACACGTTCCAGTTTGTCAGTGTCCTTCTTGAACTGTGGTGCCCAGAACTGGACACAGTACTCCAGGTGAGGTCTGACCAGAGCAGAATACAGTGGCACTATTACTTCCCTTGATCTAGATGCTATACTCCTATTGATGCAGCCCAGAATTGCATTGGCATTTTTAGCTGCCGCGTCACACTGTTGGCTCATGTCAAGTTTGTGGTCAACCAAGACTCCTAGATCCTTTTCACATGTACTGCTCTCAAGCCAGGTGTCACCCATCTTGTATTTGTGCCTCTCATTTTTTTTGCCCAAGTGCAATACTTTACATTTCTCCCTGTTAAAATTCATCTTGTTTGTTTTGGCCCAGTTCACTAATCTGTCAAGGTCATTTTGAAGTGTGATCCTGTCCTCTGGGGTGTTAGCCACCCCTCCCGGTTTGAACCCCTGACAGGTGTCATCTGCAAATTTGATCAGGATGCCCTTGAGTCCATCATCCAAGTCGTTGATAAAGATGTTGAATAAGACCGGGCCCAAGACAGAACCCTGTGGCACCCCACTAGTCACTCTTCTCCAGGATGAAGAGGAACCATTGATGAACACCCTTTGGGTTCGGTCAGTCAGCCAGTTACAAATCCACTGAGTGGTAGCATAGTCAAGACCGCATTTTACCATCTTCTTTACAAGAATATAATTGGGCACCTTGTCAAATGCCTTGCTGAAATCAAGGTAGGCTACATCCACTGCGTTCCCTTCATCTACCAGGCTTGTAATTCTGTCAAAAAACGAGATCAGGTTAGTCTGACATGACTTATTTTTCAGAAATCCATGCTGACTATTGGTGATCACAGCATTCCTTTCTAGGTGCTCACAGACTGTTTGCTTAATGATCTGCTCCAGAATCTTCCCTGGTATTTTTTTTTAATATAATTTTTATTAAGTTTATAGTATACAAAATCCAACTTCCAAACACTTATTTCCATAGATCTAGTGGACTCCCCCCATCTTCCGAACACTGCATTCTCTGTAAATTTAAAACCTCAGCAAATTGTTAACTTATTTTAACCATAATAATATATCTTCCATTTTATCGTGATATCTGGTCTCTAAACATTTCAGTCCACATCCATTGTTTTAGTTTCAACACAATAAAATTATTTCATTACACCACTTCTGTCTTGTTGTTCCTTATTTTCCAATTCAAAAAATTAACCGATGCTGAAGCTGTAATTTCCTAAAAAGGAGCATTTTTTAACATTCATACAACCTATAATGCCTTTTCAAATAGTCCTTAAATTTTTCCCAAACTTCCTCCGTTTCTTCTTCTCCCGAGTCTCGGATTCTGCCAGTCATTTCAGCCAGTTCCATATAGTCCATCAGCTGCGTCTGCCATTCTTCCAATGTGGGTAAATTTTGTGTCTTCCAATGCTTTGCCATCAGGATCCTTGCTGCTGTAGTAGCGTACATAAAGAAAATTCTATCTTTCTTGGCCACCCTCTGGTCTACCATGCCCAGGAGGAAGGCCTCCGGTTTCTTGGGTAAGGTAAATCTAAGTACCTTTTTTAGTTCATTATGTATCATCTCCCAGAAGGCCTTAACCTTCGGGCAGGTCCACCAGAGGTGTAAGAATGTCCCTTCCTCCTCTTTACATTTCCAACATTTGTTGTCAGACAGGTGATATATCTTTGCAAGCTTGACTGGGGTCATGTACCACCGGTATGTCATTTTCATAATATTTTCCTTCAGGGCACTACATGCCGTAAATTTCATTCCGGTGTTCCATAACCTTTCCCAGTCTTCAAACATAATGTTGTGCCCCAAATCCTGCGCCCACTTTATCATGGAGGATTTAACAATCTCATCCTGTGTATTCCATTTAAGCAACAAGTTGTACATTCTCGAAATTAACTTAGATTTTGGCTCAAGCAGCTCTGTCTCTAATTTCGACTTTTCCTCCTGGAAACCCACTTTTTTGTCCGCTTTAAAAACTTCCTGAATTTGAGCATAATGTAACCAATCTCGCACCTTGTTTTTTAACTTTTCCATACTCTGCAACCTCCAATTATCTCCAATTTTTTCAATTATTTCCCAATATTTAGGCCAGTGGGCCTCCATATTGAGTCTTTTCCGTGCTTTGGCCTCCATCGGTGAGAGCCACCTCGGAGTTTTACTCTCCAATAAGTCTTTATATTTTGACCAGACCATAAAAATTGCCCTTCTGACAATATGGTTTTTGAATGATCTATGAACTTTAACCTTGTCATACCACAAATATGCATGCCACCCAAAAGCATTATCAAATCCTTCCAGGTCGAGGACATCGGTGTTCTCCAATAAAATCCAATCTTTCAACCAGCAGAGGGCTGCAGATTCATAATATAACCTCAAGTCCGGCAGGGCAAACCCCCCTCTTTCTTTCGCATCCGTTAGTATTTTAAACTTAATTCGGGGCTTTTTGCCCTGCCAGACAAATTTAGAAATATCCCTCTGCCATTTTCCAAAACATTCCACCTTGTCCACGATCTGGAGGGCCTGAAACAGAAATAGCATTTTCGGCAATACATTCATCTTTATAGCAGCTATTCTACCCAACAAGGAAAGTTTCAGTCTTGACCATGTTTCCAAGTCTCTTTTGATCTCTAACCAACATTTCTCATAATTGTCCTTAAACAAATTCAAGTTTTTGGAGGTCAAGTGCACCCCTAAATACTTTACTTTTTTAACCACATTTAATTCCGTTTCTTTTCTGAACTCCTCTATTTCAATAGTTGTCAAATTTTTTGCTAGAACTTTAGTTTTTTGTTTATTCAGCTTAAATCCCGCCACCCGACCAAAGTCAGAAATTAATTCTAACGCTCTTTTAGTGCTAGAGGCTGGCTCCTGTAGTGTTAATACCAAGTCATCTGCAAATGCTTTCAATTTATATTGTTTCTCTCCGACCACAATTCCCTGTGCCAACCGGTCATTTCTAATCTTGTTCAATAGCACCTCCAGGACTGAGATAAACAACAGAGGAGACAGAGGGCACCCCTGTCGTGTCCCTTTTTCAATTTTGAACTCCTCTGTCACCACGTTGTTCACTATCAATTTAGCTTTTTGTTCTGAATAAATTGCTTCTATTCCATTTTCAAACCCCCGCCCTACTCCCATCCTTTCCAAATTTTTCTTCATAAACATCCAAGAAATGTTGTCAAAGGCTTTCTCCGCATCAATAAAGATCAACACCGCTCTTGTATTTGAATTTGTCTGTAAAAATTCCAAAATATCAATGATGTTTCTTGTGTTGTCAAATAAATGCCTACCGGGGAGAAAGCCTGCTTGGTCCTTATGAATCACTTCATTTAATACTTTCTTAAACCTACTTGCCAAAATGTCTGCAAAGATTTTGTAATCCACATTTAGGAGTGAGATAGGACGGTAGTTTTTAAGTTGAGTTTTTTCAGTTTCTAATTTTGGTATCAACGTGATGAAAGCTTCTTTCCACGTTTCTGGTGCCTTCCTCCCCTCCATAATCTGGTTGCAAACTTCCAACAGTGGTTGTATCAAAGAGTCCTTCAATACCTTATAGTATTTGGAAGTGAGTCCATCTGGTCCTGGAGACTTGCCTAGTTGAAGATTCTGAATGGCGCATTCAATTTCTTGGAGCGTAATGTTACAGTTCAGGGTTGCTCTCATTTCCTGAGGTATTCTTTGTAATCCATTAGTTATGAGAAATTGATCCACCTCCGAATCTTTTTGTGGCCTTTGTGAATAAAGTTCTCTGAAATATCTCTGGAAGCACTTTCTAATTTCCTCAGGTTTCTGAACCATTCTCCCTTCAATCTCTAGATTTGTAACTGTATTAAGCTTTTGTCTCTTTTTCAACTGCCAAGCCAACAGCTTCCCACACTTATTAGCTGATTCAAAGGATCTTTGTTTCATTTGTTTAATTTTCCATTCCACCTCTTGATTTATCAATTTCGAATATTGTGCCTGGAAAAACTTCACTTCTCTCAACACTTCCTTCGATTTAGGCCTGGATCTCAGTTTTTTCTCTCCTTCTCTTATTTTCTCCAAAATCTTCTCCTTCTTTTCATTCCAGAGCCTTTTTTTAATCGTGTTCTGCTGTATTAGAAACCCTCTCATAACTGCTTTACTTGCGTCCCAGATTGTTCTTTTTTCCACGGTTGTCTTTAAATTTATTTCAAAATAATCCTTTAAAACTTTTTGGGCCTTCTTAACAATCTCCTGATCTCTTAACAAAGCGTCATTCATTTTCCATCTGAAAGATCCGGTTGTGTTTAATCTCAGTTCCATTCTCAAAGCATTGTGGTCGGAGCAGGTTTTTGGGCAGATTTCCACTTTTCTAGTCTTGGGTGCCAGTCCTCTAGTTATCCATATTTGGTCGATTCGCGTCCATGTCATGTGGGCCTCAGAAAAGAAAGTTCCTTCTTTCCCTAGAGGGTTCTTGATCCTCCATATATCAGTCAAGTCCAAATTGTCAGTCATTTCGAAAAAAGTTTTTGGTAGTCTGCCGTCTTTCGTTATGTTAGCACTTTGCGACTTATCCATATTCACTGAGACGACTCCGTTCATATCTCCCAACATGATAATGTTGTTGTAATCCAAATAGTCCAGCATAGTCTCATGCAGCCTCTTGAAAAATTCCGATTTCCCTTCATTTGGGGCGTAGATTCCTAGAATTAAAAACTTTTCTCCTTGTGTCTGAATTTCAACCGCCAAAATTCTGCCCTGTTCATCTTTAAATACAAATTTTGGTGACAAGTTCTCCTTTGCATATATCACCACTCCTCTTTTCTTGACTTTGTCCGATGAAATAAATTCTTGGCCTAACCTTTTATTAATTAACACTTTTCTGTGGAGTCTTGTCACATGTGTTTCTTGCAAGCAGATAATGTCCAATTGTTCTTTTTTCAAAATATGAAATACTTTTCTCCTTTTTTCTGGAGAGTTCCCGCCATTTATGTTCCAACTAAGAAGCTGTAGAGACATCCTGGTCTAGTACTTGAGTATCACAGTTGGGTATCTATGTTATCCTCCGTTCCCGAAGGATGTGGTGCCGGTCCGCCTCCAGATGGTACGTGTCCTGGTGGTAATCCCGGTGGTGGGGGCCAAGAATCTGCGGCTCTCTTTTGGAGGTCCTCCTCGTTGTCATGCAGGAACTTCTGCTGGTCCTCTAGTGTTTTAATTCTTACCTTCTTTCCTTTATAGGTGAATGATAAACCTTGAGGGAATTCCCACCTGTAAGGAATTGCGTTGTACCTTAACAGTCTGGCCAAGTCTGTATATGAGGCTCTAAGGTCCAACAGATATTTGGGAATGTCTCTATAAATTTCTGCTCTTTTGCCTTCAACTTCCAGAGATTTTTTAAAATGTTGGCCTAGTATCTTGTCTCTTTCCTCTCTTGTTCTCAAGCAAACCAAACAGTCTCTGGACTTGTCTTTCTTAGCCGATCTTCCCAATCTGAAGGCCGTCACAATTTTGAAGTCTTTGTCTTCCTCAACCCCCCAAAATTTAGAAAATAACTGCGTCAAAAATTCCTCTAGGTTGCCCTGCTCCAGTTCTGGGACGGCCCTCAGCCTAAGATTGCATTCCTTACTTTTCAGTTCCACCATTGACAGGTAGGCTTGCTGTTCTCCTACCTGTCTTTTCAGAGGTCTTACTTCCCCTTTGATCTCCTCAACCTTTTTGCACACTTGCTCAGCTTTTTGATTGGCTTCCACAGCTAATTTATAGTTCTCAGCCGTAGCTCCTTGCAATTTCTCAATAGCCTGGGTATGCTGGGAAACCTGATCTGATAACTTACTGATAGTAGATGTAGCTCTATCAATTTTAGATGACTGATCGTCCACCTTCTTATTCAAAAGTGCCAATTGTTCCAAGATTTGTTTCAAGACTGGATCAGTTCCTCCAGTTGCCATTTCTTCTGTAGCAAGCGTTTCAACTTCTCCCTCCTGTGCCGTCAGCACAGTTGGTACAGAGGATCTACGTTGATGTGTTAACGTTGTTTGAACAAGCTGCCCAGCTCTCTTATCTTTTTCTTTAGCTTCCTTAGCTTTGGCTGCTCTTGTTTTCCCTGGGCCGCTCATTCCCCAGCTGCCTCTGTTCAAGGTCAAATAGTCTTTCAATCCATGAGAAAGGCAAGTCCAGAGTGTAAACAATTAAACCACAAAGAATCTCGATATAATACAGTTCCCAGGCCTCTATACCTCTGCAAATCCACCGGGGGGGGTGTTTCATGAGAAGGAAAGTTTCTTTTCCGCCATCAAAGTTCCTATCCACTTTTATAATCCCCAAGTTCAAAAAGGAGGTTTCCAGATAGTTCTGTTTCAAAATAGTGCCACAAGGTGACAGAAAGGTTCCAGTATCAATATTAAAGCGATAATGTATCCATCCATGCAACAATTTATACTTCAGAAGAAGTTTCAGCAGCCTGACAGTTCTCCTTTGCAACACTGGCAGCCCGACAGCTCGGTTGTCCCCTTTAACTCCACGTCACTCCACAGTAGGGGGAAGGTTCCGTAGCAAAATAAACCAAATGATTTAATCCTTCATTCCTTTTAATTTCTAAAAACACAGTCTATTGATGCCCCTTCGTACTATTTTCAAAGTCTCTTTTTAAGCGCTTCAGCCCACATCAAATTCTTTGCTTTGCTCTGATTAGCAGGGTCGGGAGACGGACTTCCTGTTACTCGCCTCCCGTTTTCAGCCGAATTAAATAAATTTAAGTCAATCTTTAGTACCCCTTACTCACGGGTAAATTGCAGCCAATTCCGATACTTTTCAAGAAGAAAGGTCGACGCTCATCAGCAGCAGCAGCGCGGCTTCACTTCCGCGAAAAGAGCGATGAACTCACAGCGCCGCTCCCCCTTTCACGTTCCGGAGCCTCTTACGAGGTCCCTTCCTCGCTTCTGGGGGGGCTTCTGGCACCCGCCGAGTCCCACGGCCGCAGGCTCGCTCTGCCTGCGGTTTATCTTAATGGGTCCCCGCTTTGCCGTAGCGGACGACCCTTTTTCGCGGAGCCCCTCTTCACTGGGTAAAGAGGACCGCCATTGCCGTTTTGCGCCGCCTCCGGACTGAAACTGCCTTGGTCGCGCTGGTCGATGATCTCCGGCGGGCTAGGGACAAAGGTGAGAGCTGTTTCCTAGTTCTGCTGGATCTCTCAGTGGCCTTTGACACCATCGACCATAACATCCTTCTGGACCATCTAGAGGGGCTGGGAGCTGGGGGCACTGTTATATGGTGGTTCCGCTCCTTTCTCCTGGGCCGTGTCTAAAAAGTGGTGTTGGGGGATGGGTGTTCAGACCCCTGGGCTCTCACTTTTGGGGTGCCTCAGGGTTCCGTCCTCTCCCCCATGCTTTTTAATATCTATATGAAGCCGCTGGGAGAGATCATCAGGGGGTTTGGGCTGGGTGTTCATCAGTATGCAGAACCAGTGAAGGCGGTGAAGGTCCTGTGTGAGTGCCCGGAGGCGGTTGGAGGATGGATGGTGGCTAAGAGATTCAGGTTGAATCCCGACAAGACAGAAGTCCTGTTTTTGGGGGACAGGGGGCTGGTGGGTGTGGGGGATTTCCTGGTCCTGAATGGGGTAACTGTGCCCCTGAAGGACCAGGTGCGCAGCCTGGGAGTCACTTTGGACTCACAGCTGTCCATGGAGGCGCAGGTTAATTCTGTGTCCAGGGCAGCTGTCTACCAGCTCCACCTGGTATGCAGGCTGAGACCCTACCTGCCTGCGGTCTGTTTCACTAGAGTGGTACATGCTCTAGTTATCTCCCGCTTGGACTACTGCAACGCGCTCTACGTGGGGCTACCTTTGAATGTGACCCGGAAACTGCAATTAATCCAGGATGCGGCAGCTAGACTGATGACTGGGAGCGGCCGCCGGCAGCACATGAAACCGGTTCTGAGAGATCTGCATTGGCTCCCAGTACGTTTCCGAGCACAATTCAAAGTGTTGGTGCTGACCTTGAGAGCCCCAAACGGCCTCGGTCCTGTATACCTGAAGGAGCATCTCCACCCCCATCGTTCAGCCCAGACACTGAGATCCAGCACCAAGGGCCTTCTGGCAGTTCCCTCATTGCAAGAAGTAAGGTTACAGGGAACCAGACAGAGGGCCTTCTCGGTAGTGGCGCCCACCCTGTGTAACGCCCTCCCTTCAGATGTGAAAGAAATAAGTAGCTATCCTATCTTTAAAAGACATCTGAAGGCAGCCCTGTTTAGGGAAGTTTTTAACATTTAACACTGTATTGTTTTTAATACTTGATTGGGAGCTGCCCAGAGTGGCTGGGGAAACTCAGCCAGATGGGCGGGGTATAAATAAATTATTATTATTATTATTATTATTATTATACAAAGGCCGGGGTCTCTCCTGGTTTCCTTGATGTCTGGGTGCAAGCCCCCCCTCCTTGTTAAGAGGCGTGGAGCAGGGACTTCCGGGTGGCTGCCCCTGTTCTGCATTGCTGGGGGTTGGACTAGGTGACCCCGCAGGTCCCTTCAGACGCTACAGTTCTATGATCCCTGTTGAGATATGGCATGCACCCACTCATTGCAACAGGCGAGAAGCCCCCTGAGAAAGAACTTGCCGTCTTTTCTCGTGTATAAGACAAGGTTTTTTACCCCCAAAATCAAGTGCCAAATTGGGGCTCCTCTTCTACAGGGGGAGTGCTGAGGGGGGACGGGCGCTTGGTTGTAGCCGCCAGGAAGAGATTCCCAGCCATGATTTCTTTGCTGTGGAAAGGGCTGTTGTCCGACTGGCAGACGATAGGTGACTTGGTGGTTGATGCCTGCAATTGTGCAATTTGATTAATGGCTCCCTCGCCCCAAATAAAGCTCAACCACTCTGGGCAACCCCTCCCCAAAAAAGCTTAACAAGTCTTGGCAATCTGCCCCCATTTTCTAAATTTTGAGTGCCCCAAAATAGGGGGTGTCTTATATATGGGGGGCGTGTTATACATGGAAAAATACGGTACCTTTCATAGAATCATAGAATCATAGAGTTGGAAGAGACCACAAGGGCCATCGAGTCCAACCCCCTGCCAAGCAGGAAACACCATCAGAGCACTCCTGACATGTGGTTGTCAAGCCTCTGCTTAAAGACCTCCAAAGAAGGAGACTCCACCACACTCCTTGGCAGCAAATTCCACTGTCAAACAGCTCTTACTGTCAGGAAGTTCTTCCTAATGTTTAGGTGGAATCTTCTTTCTTGTAGTTTGGATCCATTGCTCCATGTCCGCTTCTCTGGAGCAGCAGAAAACAACCTTTCTCCCTCCTCTATGTGACATCCTTTTATATATTTGACCATGGCTATCATATCACCCCTTAACCTCCTCTTCTCCAGGCTAAACATGCCCAGCTCCCTTAGCCATTCCTCATAAGGCATCATTTCCAGGCCTTTGACCTTTTTGGTTGCCCTCCTCTGGACACGTTCCAGTTTGTCAGTGTCCTTCTTGAACTGTGGTGCCCAGAACTGGACACAGTACTCCAGGTGAGGTCTGACCAGAGCAGAATACAGTGGCACTATTACTTCCCTTGATCTAGATGCTATACTCCTATTGATGCAGCCCAGAATTGCATTGGCATTTTTAGCTGCCGCGTCACACTGTTGGCTCATGTCAAGTTTGTGGTCAACCAAGACTCCTAGATCCTTTTCACATGTACTGCTCTCAAGCCAGGTGTCACCCATCTTGTATTTGTGCCTCTCATTTTTTTTGCCCAAGTGCAATACTTTACATTTCTCCCTGTTAAAATTCATCTTGTTTGTTTTGGCCCAGTTCACTAATCTGTCAAGGTCATTTTGAAGTGTGATCCTGTCCTCTGGGGTGTTAGCCACCCCTCCCGGTTTGAACCCCTGACAGGTGTCATCTGCAAATTTGATCAGGATGCCCTTGAGTCCATCATCCAAGTCGTTGATAAAGATGTTGAATAAGACCGGGCCCAAGACAGAACCCTGTGGCACCCCACTAGTCACTCTTCTCCAGGATGAAGAGGAACCATTGATGAACACCCTTTGGGTTCGGTCAGTCAGCCAGTTACAAATCCACTGAGTGGTAGCATAGTCAAGACCGCATTTTACCATCTTCTTTACAAGAATATAATTGGGCACCTTGTCAAATGCCTTGCTGAAATCAAGGTAGGCTACATCCACTGCGTTCCCTTCATCTACCAGGCTTGTAATTCTGTCAAAAAACGAGATCAGGTTAGTCTGACATGACTTATTTTTCAGAAATCCATGCTGACTATTGGTGATCACAGCATTCCTTTCTAGGTGCTCACAGACTGTTTGCTTAATGATCTGCTCCAGAATCTTCCCTGGTATTGATGTCAGACTGACTGGGCGGTAATTATTTGGGTCCTCTCTTTTCCCCTTTTTTGAAAATAGGGACAACATTTGCCCTCCTCCAGTCTGCCGGGACTTTGCCTGTTTTCCAGGAATTCTCAAAGATGACTGCCAGTGGTTCTGAAATCACATCTGCCAGTTCTTTTAATACTCTTGGATGCAGTTTGTCTGGCCCTGGAGACTTGAATACATCTAAACTAGTCAAGTATTCTTGTACTATCTCCTTAGTTATTCTGGGCTGTGTTTCCTCTGCTGAATCATTTGCTCCAAATTCTTCAGGTCGGGCATTGTTTTCTTTATTGGAGAAGACTGAGGCAAAGAAGGCATTGAGGAGTTCAGCCCTTTCTGTGTCCCCTGTTTGCGTTTCATCATCTTCTCCTCTGAGTGACCCCACTGTTTCTTTGTTCTTCCTTTTGCTACGAACATACCCATAAAAGCCTTTTTTGTTGCTTTTAACCTCTCTAGCAAGCCTGAGTTCATTCTGTGCTTTAGCTTTTCTGACTTTGTGTCTACACGTGCTGGCTATTTGTTTGAATTCCTCTTTGGTGGTTTCCCCCCTTTTCCATTTTTTGTACACATC
Organism: Podarcis melisellensis; assembly: GCF_964234715.1. Lineage (NCBI taxonomy): Eukaryota > Metazoa > Chordata > Lepidosauria > Squamata > Lacertidae > Podarcis > Podarcis melisellensis. Next base: position 92,540,807 of record NC_138539.1, read on the forward strand.
CTTTTTTAATCTTAACTCAGTTAAAAGTTCTTTAGGCTTCTTTAGGCACCTTCCATGTTTCCGTCTCATTGGTATTGCCTGAAGTTGTTCTTTTACTAGCTCCCTCTTAACAAACTCCCAGCCATCATGAACTCCCTTTCCTTTTAGTACTACTGTCCATGGGATCTCACCCAGCACTTCCCTAAGTTTTATGAAGTCGGCTTTCTTAAAGTCAAGAAATTGAGTCCTAGTATGCTTGGCTGCTCCTTTCCGCTGTATAGTAAACTTCAGAAGAGCATGATCACTCGCGCCTAATGATCCTTCTACTTCTACCCCACTAACCAGGTCATCAACATTGGTTAGGACCAGATCTAAAATGGCTGTTCCCCTTGTTGCTTCTCCCACTCTCTGGACAATAAAATTGTCTGCAAGGCCAGTGACGAATCTGTTTGACCTTATGCTCTTGGCTGAGTTTGACATCCAACAAATATCCGGGTAATTGAAGTCCCCCATTACTACTATCTCCCTTCCTTTTGCATGCTTGGCCATCTGTTCCAGGAAGGCATCATCTATGTCCTCCGTTTGGCTTGGGGATCTATAGTAAACTCCCACAATGAGGTCACTGTTATTCTTCTCTCCCTTTATTTTGACCCAAATGCTTTCACTTTGGCTTTGAGGTTCTAAATCTTGGATCTCTTCACAGATATACAGTGGTGCCCCGCAAGACGAACGCCTCGCAAGACGAAAAACCCGCTAGACAAAAGGGTTTTCCGTTTTGGAGGCGCTTCGCAAGAGGAATTTCCCTATGGGCTTGCGTCGCTTCTGACCTTCCTCTCGACCGCTACACTGCTCCCGGTACTACTCTCCGCCCCTCCCGGCAGGACGTCTTGCCCCGATCTCCTTCCCCTCTCTGCTTCCTGTTCTGCTCCCTCTGACACACTGGTAACTCCACCCCCTTCACTCCGTTCCGGCGGAGAAGCCGGTCCCGATCTCCAACTCCCACTGGGGGTTCTCCCTTCGCTCCCCTGCTCCTGACTGCTTCCCCCTTTGGCTCCCCTTGGCCTGACCAGGGGGGCTTCCTTTTGGGAATCCTCCGACTCACTGGGCAGACTCATGGACGACCTTTGGTCATTGTCATCCTCTTCCTCGTCGCTCTGGGATTCTTCCCCCTCGCTCTCTGTCTCCTCCCTCATCTGCTCTTCTCTCCCTGAACCCCTGACATCCATCCCCCCCTCGAAGCCCCCCCTTCCCCCCTCCCGCCCGTCGGGTGCAGGTTGTGGGAGCTGCGGCTCTTCGGAGGTAGATTCGGGATACAGGTCGTCTACTTCAATGTCCTCTGCTGGCAGTTCGGTGTATGTGTGTTCGAACTCGGGTTCTTCACCCAAAGTGTTCTCAGTTTCCTCTTCCATTGCTACTTCGTCTGGTGCTGCCTGCCAAGGCCCCATCATCCACCCCTTACGCCAGTCCTCCTCTGGTTGCTCCTCCCACCAATCCGAGGGTAGTGTGTCCACCCTCGAGCACGATCCTCTGGGCGGGCTCGATTCTGCCGCTCCTTCCTCGGTGGAAGAAAAGCCCCGGAAAGTGCTATCTGAAAAAGTGGGCGTAAAGAGCCAGTCATCAAAGTACTCGGCTGGCATGGGTCTATGTGGGAAAAGTGCATGGAACTTGTCTTTCAAAAGAGGTTCGTCTAAAGCGTAGCCCGGCACCCAACTATTGGCACTGGCTGGGGTACCCTCTCTGGCGAGAAAGTATTCAACTCCCTCTGCCCCCCATCTCGAGTCCAGGATCTCTGTGACCTCGTTGAGTGGTTCGGCCCTAGGTGACCCCCCCCCCTCTTGGGCGACTCTCTGCGTGGGTCTGGTACTCTTTCTGACTCCTGAAACCTGTGCGGGGCCTTGTAGGGAGTGAGCACCGACCTATGAAAGACCGGGTGCACTCTGGAGCCTTCGGGGAGGGCCAGTCGAAACGCTACAGGATTGATCCTAGCCTCAACTTGGTATGGCCCTAGCTGCCTGTGTCCTAGCTTCTTCTTAGCTAACGACTTGGCTGGTATCGCTTGGGCCGCTAACCATACCCAGTCCCCCACCTGGATGTCTTCTCCCGCCCTTCTGTGTTTGTCCGCCTGCACCTTATAGGCTTGTTTGGCTAGCTCCAAATGTCTCCGCAGCTCCTCGTGCACCTCTTGCAGTTCTGCTGCGAACTGGTTGGCCTCTTGCTGCACCCCCTCTCCCGTTGCTACGAACCCCGGGAAGGTTCTGGGATGACGGCCATTGTTCGCGTAGAACGGCGTCACCCCCGTCGACGCGTGCTTCGTGTTGTTGTAGGCAAACTCAGCCATCGGCAGGTAGTCCACCCACGCTGCGGGTCGCTGATTGGCGTAACATCTCAGGTACTGCTGCATGATCGTGTTGACCCTCTCTGCTTGGCCGTTGGTCTGTGGATGTCTCGCCGACGCTAGGTTGATCTTGACGTGCAGGATACCTAGAAGTTTCTGCCAAAAACTGGAAACAAACTGGCGCCCCCTGTCGGACAGGATGGACTGCGGCAGCCCATGCACTCTGAACACGTGGTCGACGAAGAGTTTGGCGGTCTGTTCCGCTGTCGCCACCTTCGCGCAAGGAATGAAGTGCGCCATCTTGGTGAACAGGTCCACAACCACCAGTACCGCCGTCTTGCCTCTGGAGCTGGGCAGATCAGTAACAAAGTCCAGTGCTACCCTCTCCCACGGTTGCTGTGGCGTCTCCAGCGGTTCCAGTAGTCCCGCTGGCTTCTGGTGTACTGGCTTGGACCTCTGACAGGTGTCACACCTGGCGACGTAATCCGCTACCTCTCCCCGCATCTGGGGCCACCAAAAGTCCCTGGCCACCAGCTCCATTGTCTTCTCCTTGCCGAAGTGGCCCGCACTGGGGGCGTCGTGCAACTGCTGCAGAACCCTTGCGCGGAGCTCGTCGCTTGGTACGTAGAGGGCACCTTTGCGAGTCAACAGCCCGTCGCGTAACTGGAACTCATCGTCTCTCTGTGAACCCCTGCGCAGCTCCTCCATCTTGGATTGTGCAAACTGATCCATTTGCAACGCGCGTCGCACCGCGTCCAGGTCGACTGCGATGGCAGCGCACGCCCAGGCCTGCGGTGCGAAAATGTGCTTGGCTGCTACTGGTGCCGCTTCCTCGAGATATTGCGGTTTCCTGGAGAGCGCATCGGCTATAACGTTGGAATCCCCCGGGATGTATTCTATCCTGAAGTCGAAATCCGCGAAGAATTCCGCCCAGCGCATGTGCCTCTGGCTCTGGAGCTTCGCCGTGCGCCAATACTCTAAGTTTTTGTGGTCCGTGCGGACCTGCACTGTGTGCTTGGCTCCTATGAGGAAGTGTCGCCACGCTTTGAAAGCTGCGTGAATGGCCAACAGCTCCCTGTCCCATATAGTGTAGTTTTGCTCCGCCTTGCTGAGCTTCCGGGAGTAAAAGGCACCGGGTCTCCAATTCCCTTGCGGATCTTCTTGCAGAAGGACGGCTCCAACCGCTCTGTCTGATGCGTCAGTCTCGACTCGCATGGGCCTGCCGGGATTCACGTGCAGCAGCTGCTCCTCGGAAGCGAAGAGGCTTTTAAGCTTCCGAAAAGAGCGCTCTGCCTGTTCCGTCCAAGCGAACTTCTTCTTCTTGGAACTGAGAGTGTCCGTGATTGCTGCCGTCTCCTTTGCGAAACCTCTGATGAACTTGCGGTAGAAATTGGCGAACCCGACGAATCTCTGGATTTCCTTCCGATTGCGTGGGCTCTTCCAGTCCAACACCGCGTGGACCTTGACGCTGTCCATGGCCAGCCCCTTGTCGGACAGCTTGTAGCCGAGGAAATCCACCTCCGTCACATCAAACTGGCACTTCTCCAACTTGGCGTAGAGCCTATGTTCCCGTAGTCTCTGCAGGACCTCCTTTACGTCTCTCTCATGAGCTTCCGGCGATTCCGAGAAGATCAGGATGTCGTCGAGAAAACACACACACTTCTTGTAGAGGAGTCCTGCCAGCACGTGATGCATAAAGGCTTGGAAGACGTGAGATCCATTTTGGAGACCAAACGGCATAACTCTGTATTCATACGTGCCCAGAGGCGTGAACATGGCCGTCTTCCACTCATCGCCCTCCCGGATACGTATGAGGTTGTACGCTCCACGCAGATCCAACTTGGTGAAGATCTTCCCCTTCCTCACGGTCGCTAGGAGGTCGTCAATCTTGGGCATGGGAAAGGCCTTGGGCTTAGTCATCCTGTTTATGGCCCTATAGTCCACAATGAGCCTTTTCTGGGGCGTGTCCTTCTTCACAAAAAACACAGGACTGCCCCCCACTGCTTTGAATTCCCGGATGAATCCGCGCTTCAAATTATGCTCTATGAACTCTCTGAGTTCTTGCATCTCGTCTTCAGACATGGAATACAGCTTTGCAGTCGGTAGCCGCGCCCCCGGCAACAGGTCGATCGCACAGTCGTAAGGTCTGTGGGGTGGCAACTGGTCAGCTTCCTTCTCGCAGAAAACCTCCAAGAATCCTTCATACTTGCGAGGTACTGCCTGCACCATGCCAAGTTGCAGCTGCTGCTCAGCCCCCTCCTCCTGGCTGGGCTGGATGCAATGTTGAGCACAATACGATGAGCAGAAGGTGATCTGCCGTTGGTACCACGCTACAGCAGGACTGTGCCTCTCCAGCCAACTCATGCCTAATACTATAGGCGTGTCTGACAGGTGGGTGACATTGAAGCTAATGACTTCTCGATGATTTCCAATCCGCATCAACATGGGAGGCATCTGTTGCACAACTTGCCCTCCTAGCAATTTCCTGCCATCCACCGTAACTACGTTCAGAGGCGTTGTCGCGGGCAGAAGCGCTATGCGATGCTGCTTGACAAATTGCATCCCCACAAAATCCGCGTTGCTCCCAGAATCGATCGTGATGGGAACTTCCAGGGTGGTTCCATTCGGTAACTGAAGTGTTGCAGTGAGCTGCACCGCTGGCTTGGGTGGTAAAGGGTCTGTGTGTTGCAAAAGCGCTGGGGACTGCTCTACAGATCCGCCTGGCTGAGCCCCAGCAGCTCTGCTTCCAGCCAGGCACTGTCGTTTCCCTGAGGTTGCTCTTCTTGCATCACTTCTGCTGCCACTGTTGCTAAAGCTGCAGTGTGTTTCTGGAGCCTCTGGGGGCACTCTTTCGCCATATGCTGTGCACTGTCACAGATGTAACATTTCCTGGTCCCTCTAGGAGGCTTCGCCTTTACTGCACCGGAAACAGGGGCTCTGGCTGGCGTCTGAGCCCTAGCACCACCAATTTCCATCGGCTCTTCTCCCTGCCTCCCCAAGGGCGAGGGGTGCGCCTGGCCAAAGTCCCTGGGGATAAAAGGGGGTGTCCTTGCTGGTGCACGCGCCTGGCGTCCTTCCTCATCGTGCCAAGGGCGTCCCTCGTGTCTTACTCCTATCGCAAAAGCCCTCTGCACCACGTCTTCTAGGGTCTGGGGTCTGTCTCCCCTGGCAAGCTCATCTTTTATGGGGCCGCTGAGACCTTCCCAGAACAAATCTCTCACTGGTTTGCAGTCCTTTTCCCAGCCTAACACAGTCAATAATGCGAAGAATCTGGAATGATACTGACGTACTGTGGCTTTGCCTTGCCGCAGTCCATGCATCTCCCTGCGCGCAATATCAAGATCCACAGTTGACTGGAAACAAGCATCCATCGCTTTAATAAATTCATCAGAATCGCGGCGGGCAGGGCCATCTTCGCGCCACAATTTGCGCAACCACGCTCTAGCTTCCCCATGCAAATGTGACACAATAAATCCCACCTTCTCTTCTTCATCTTTAAAGTCATTGCGAAGCAAATGCAGTGCATATAAGACGTCTGCTCTGAAACTAGGGTAGTGCTTCAAGTTCCCATCGAAGTGGGTGACTAGACTGCCCCCCCGCCTTCCAAGTCCAATTCCTTCCGATCTGGACCCTGGGAACCCTGCCCTGCTTGCACGCTCCCACCTTGTTTGCAGGTCCTGGCAGCGCTTCTCCAGTTCGTCATTCTTCTTTTGAGATGCAATGACTGCAGCGGTGAGTTCGGTAACCTGGTTCCCCAGCGCCGTCAGCTGTTCCTCCGCACTCATGGCTGCTACCGTTAGTGAGCTTTGCAAAAAAAAATTTTGCGTTCTTGGGAGGGTACTTACTGTCAGAGCCACCCGAGGTCCCAGCTCACGAGAGACCCAAGTCCAATCCAGTTTAAAAACAAAAGTCTTTATTGAAGAACATTGTTGGCTTTACATCCGAGCCCCGTGGCTCTATGTCTGTTACACTTAGACCGCAGAAGTACCCTCTGAATCAGTACCGCCCCTGAACCAGTTTAAGAGGCTTGTGCTGGACCACCTCTTCCTCTCCTTCCTTTTCCGCAGGGTCTTTCTGCCCCCCTGGGTTCCCTCCCGCCGGGACTCCCCAGAGGCTGAATCCTCTGACGCCTGTTCCCCCCTCCTTCGCGCTTTGGGACCAGGCTCCTCCCCAGGGCTGCCCTCACTTCCGCGCGCCTCCACATTTGAACTTGGCGCGCGTACGTCGCTTCTGACCTTCCTCTCGACCGCTACACTGCTCCCGGTACTACTCTCCGCCCCTTCCGGCAGGACGTCTTGCCCCGATCTCCTTCCCCTCTCTGCTTCCTGTTCTGCTCCCTCTGACACACTGGTAACTCCACCCCCTTCACTCCGTTCCAGCGGAGAAGCCGGCCCCGATCTCCAACTCCCACTGGGGGTTCTCCCTTCGCTCCCCTGCTCCTGACTGCTTCCCCCTTTGGCTCCCCTTGGCCTGACCAGGAGGGCTTCCTTTTGGGAATCCTCCGACTCACTGGACAGACTCATGGACGACCTTTGGTCATTGTCATCCTCTTCCTCGTCGCTCTGGGATTCTTCCCCCTCGCTGTCTGTCTGCTCCCTCATCTGCTCTTCTCTCCCTCAACCCCTGACAGTTAGGGTTAGGGTTAGGGTTAGGGTTAGTGTCAGGGGTTCAGGGAAGAAGGACACGCCCCAGAAAAGGCTCATTGTGGACTATAGGGCCATAAACAGAATGACTAAGCCCAAGGCCTTTCCCATGCCCAAGATTGACGACCTCCTAGCGACCGTGAGGAAGGGGAAGATCTTCACCAAGTTGGATCTGCGTGGAGCGTACAACCTCATACGTATCCGGGAGGGCGATGAGTGGAAGACGGGCATGTTCACGCCTCTGGGCACGTATGAATACAGAGTTATGCCGTTTGGTCTCCAAAATGGATCTCACGTCTTCCAAGCCTTTATGCATCACGTGCTGGTGGGACTCCTCTACAAGAAGTGTGTGTGTTTTCTCGACGACATCCTGATCTTCTCGGAATCGCCGGAAGCTCATGAGAGAGACGTAAAGGAGGTCCTGCAGAGACTACGGGAACACAGGCTCTACGCCAAGTTGGAGAAGTGCCAGTTTGATGTGACGGAGGTGGATTTCCTCGGCTACAAGCTGTCCAACAAGGGGCTGGCCATGGACAGCGTCAAGGTCCACGCGGTGTTGGACTGGAAGAGCCCACGCAATCGGAAGGAAGTCCAGAGATTCGTCGGGTTCGCCAATTTCTACCGCAAGTTCATCAGAGGTTTCGCAAAGGAGACGGCAGCAATCACGGACACTCTCAGTTCCAAGAAGAAGAAGTTCGCTTGGACGGAACAGGCAGAGCGCTCTTTTCGGAAGCTTAAAAGCCTCTTCGCTTCCGAGGAGCAGCTGCTGCACGTGAATCCTGGCAGGCCCATGCGAGTCGAGACTGACGCATCAGACAGAGCGGTTGGAGCCGTCCTTCTGCAAGAAGATCCGCAAGGGAATTGGAGACCCGGCGCCTTTTACTCCCGGAAGCTCAGCAAGACGGAGCAAAACTACACTATATGGGACAGGGAGCTGTTGGCCATTCACGCAGCTTTCAAAGCATGGCGACACTTCCTCATAGGAGCCAAGCACACCGTGCAGGTCCGCACGGACCACAAAAACTTAGAGTATTGGCGCACGGCGAAGCTCCAGAGCCAGAGGCACATGCGCTGGGCGGAATTCTTCGCGGATTTCGACTTCAGGATAGAATACATCCCGGGGGATTCCAACGTTATAGCCGATGCGCTCTCCAGGAAACCGCAATATCTCGAGGAAGCAGCACCAGTAGCAGCCAAGCACATTTTTGCACCGCAGGCGTGGGCGTGCGCTGCCATCACAGTCGACCTGGACGCGGTGCGACGCGCGTTGCAAATGGATCAGTTTGCACAATCCAAGATGGAGGAGCTGCGCAGGGGTTCACAGAGAGACGATGAGTTCCAGTTACGTGACGGGCTGTTAACTCGCAAAGGTGCCCTCTACGTACCAAGCGACGAGCTCCGCGCAAGGGTTCTGCAGCAGTTGCACGACGCCCCCAGTGCGGGCCACTTCGGCAAGGAGAAGACAATGGAGCTGGTGGCCAGGGACTTTTGGTGGCCCCAGATGCGGGGAGAGGTAGCGGATTACGTCGCCAGGTGTGACACCTGTCAGAGGTCCAAGCCAGTACACCAGAAGCCAGCGGGACTACTGGAACCGCTGGAGACGCCACAGCAACCGTGGGAGAGGGTAGCACTGGACTTTGTTACTGATCTGCCCAGCTCCAGAGGCAAGACGGCGGTACTGGTGGTTGTGGACCTGTTCACCAAGATGGTGCACTTCATTCCTTGAGCGAAGGTGGCGACAGCGGAACAGACCGCCAAACTCTTCGTCGACCACGTGTTCAGAGTGCATGGGCTGCCGCAGTCCATCCTGTCCGACAGGGGGCGCCAGTTTGTTTCCAATTTTTGGCAGAAGCTTCTAGGTATCCTGCACGTCAAGATCAACCTAGCGTCGGCGAGACATCCACAGACCAACGGCCAAGCAGAGAGGGTCAACGCGATCATGCAGCAGTACCTGAGATGTTACGCCAATCAGCGACCCGCAGCGTGGGTGGACTACCTGCCGATGGCTGAGTTTGCCTACAACAACACGAAGCACGCGTCGACGGGGGTGACGCCGTTCTACGCGGACAATGGCCGTCATCCCAGAACCTTCCCGGGGTTCGTAGCAACAGTAGAGGGGGTGCAGCAAGAGGCCGACCAGTTCGCAGCAGAACTGCAAGAGGTGCACGAGGAGCTGCGGAGACATTTGGAGCTAGCCAAACAAGCCTATAAGGTGCAGGCGGACAAACACAGAAGGGCGGGAGAAGACATCCAGGTGGGGGACTGGGTATGGTTAGCGGCCCAAGCGATGCCAGCCAAGTCGTTAGCTAAGAAGAAGCTAGGACACAGGCAGCTAGGGCCATACCAAGTTGAGGCTAGGATCAATCCTGTAGCGTTTCGACTGGCCCTCCCCGAAGGCTCCAGAGTGCACCCGGTCTTTCATAGGTCGATGCTCACTCCCTACAAGGCCCCGCACAGCTTTCAGGAGTCAGAAACAGTACCAGACCCACGCAGAGAGTCGCCCAAGGGGGGGGGTCACCTAGGGCCG